>NW_005871068.1:10000383-10035683 GCF_000147115.1 Myotis lucifugus
AAACTTTCCAAATTATTTTCTAAATAACAATTCATTATTTTACATTTCATATTTAGTATATTAAAGAAAATCATCTCACCTTAAGTTGTTCTTCCAAAGCAGTGGTTGCACGATCTCCACTAGATTCGTCGACTACTACCACCATGTGAGTGAGAGAATTGACCCTGACTTGTTCCTGTTCTAGATCTTCTTGAAGCACCTGAAAGATAATTTTTTAAAGTAAATTAAAATTTCTTCCCAAATGAATGATTTCTTTCTGCCATATTTTGGGTAATATACCTTTTTTTTTTATTATTAAACTAGAACCAGCCATGATACTCAGAAAAATTTGCACATTTCTACCATCAATTGACCTTAAAAGTATAAAGAGAGCATCTGTTAAGAAAGGTGTAGTAGGATGTTCTGCCCCTTATCCCACCTCCTCTCACTTTTCAAGGATTTTTCACCTAAAATTACCTGCTGCCTCTGGCATCTTCAATGTCTCCAACTCTACAGCAGTTCTCCATTATCAACCCAAACAAACATACTCTTCTTACCCAACTAACCCTCCTGCTGCTCCTTTAATATGTGTTCCTCTTTACTGAAAAATATTTTGTGTTTTTTTTTTTATAGTTGCTCTTTCCACTTCCTTACCCGACTATTCTCTTTGCCAACTATCCCATTAAAACATCTCTATAAAGTTTGCCATCAACCTGCAGGTTCCCAACTTGAACAGCCATTTTTTAAATCATCTTACTTGACATTTCAATTACTAACCTAATTAACCACTCATTCATTGTTGTCATCCTCCTCTCCTGAACTTTGATTATCCTCCCACCTCACTTATTGCTGTTTTCTAGCTTATTTGCTTGTTCCTTCTCCTCTGCTCAACTATAAATCAGATGTCACTCCTCTGTCTAAAACCAATGGATTGCCATCATGCTAAAAAGGAAAATCCAAATTCTTTACCTGAAATTTTTTCATGATCTAGCACCTGCCTACCTCTCCTAATACTGCACATCATTCCTGCCCACTGATACTGTTTCAGCGACCTCTCTTTGTTTCACAAATGTGTCAAGCTATTTTCTTGCCTGAATTGTTCTTCCTCCATTTCTTTATAATTCCTCCTTCTCATTCAGGACTCAGTTTATTTAATTTAATTTTTGTGTTCACCACATCAAGTCAAGTCTCCTTCCATCACCATTTATGCCCCCTTTACCCTCTTCTACTTCCCCCCAGCCCCCGTTCTCTCTGGTAACCACCATACTATTGTGTGTGTCTATGAGGTGTTTTTTAAATTTCTTTATTAAGTTATTACATACTAGAGGCCCGGTGCACAAAACTTTGTGCACTCGGCGGGGCGGGGGGGGGGGGTCCCTCAGCCCGGCCTGTGCCCATTTGCAGTCCAGGACCCCTTGGGGGATGTCCACCTGTTGGCTTAGGCCCACTCCCCGGGGGATCAGGCCTAAGTTTGCAGTCAGACATCCTTCTGGCAGCCAGGGAGCCCTCAGGGGATGTCCGACTAAAGGCTTAGGACCCCAAGGGATCGGGTTTAAACCATTAGTTGGACATTCTTAGTGCTGCCACGGAGGTGGGAGAGGCTCCTGCCACCGCCTCTGTGCTGGCCAGCCATGAGGCAGCTTCTGGCTGAGTGGCACTCCCCATATGGAAGTGCACTGACCACCAGGGGGCAGCTCCTGCATTGAGTGCCTGCCCCCCGATGGCCAGTGGACATCATAGCAACCGGTCATTCTGCCGTTCAGTCAATGTGCATATTAGCCTTTTATTATTATTATATAGGATGTCCCTATTTCCCCCCTTTTGCCCCCTCTACCCAGCTCTTGCCCCCCACTTCTCTCTGGCCATCACCATACTGTTGTCTGTGTCCATGGGTTGTGCATATATTTTCTTTGGCTAATCCCTTCTTTAAATTCACTTCTTTAAATTTTTATTTTCAGATAAGTGCTTATAACTGCACTATTATATATTTTCTATTATATCATTTAGAATAAAGATATTTTTTAATTGAACCCTTGTAAATTTTAGCACAATGTAATAAATTATGCTAGAAGCAATTAGGAGATTTTTCATGTAATGCAGATACATTTCAATTAATATTTTATTAATTTTTAATTTTTTAATATTTTAATTTGAAATAATATCATACATGTAAAAAAACTATAAAATACTACAGCATATTATATGTACCCTTCACCCAATTTCTTAGGTGTTAATAATTTAAACATAACCATTATACAACTAACAAAATTTGGAATATGTTTTTCTTATAATCTCTTTAATGTTACTTAATCCATTTACTTTGTTTTTGTTAATCTTCACCCAAGGATATTTTTCCATTGAATTTTAGAGAGAGTGAAGGGAAAGGGAGAGACACATTGACTGGTTGCCTCCTGCACATGCTCTGATAGGGACTGGGTATCAAGCCAGCAACTGAGGTACATGCCCTTGACTGGAATCAAACCTGGGACCCTTCAGTCCATGGCCTAATGCTCTATCCCAGTGATTCCCAAAGTGGGCGCTACCCGCCCCCCGGTGGGGCTGCAGCGATCCAGGGGGACGGTGATGGCACAGGTGCATTTGGGGGCGATGAGTAACTGCTATTAAAATTTTAAAAAAATTAATTTCCAGGGGCTGAGTAATGTTTTTTCTGGAAAGGGGGCGGTAGGCCAAATAAGTTTGGGAACCACTGCTCTATCCACTGAGCAAAACAGGCTGCAGCTTAATTCATTTACTTTTAATCTATATGTGTCTTTATATTCAAAGTGGGTTTTGTTTTTGATTCACCCTCATAATCTGTCTTTTATTTTATTTTTTTTCTTAATATATTTTATTGATTTTTTACAGAGAGGAAGGGAGAGAGATAGAGAGTTAGAAATATCGATGAGCGAGAAACATCGATTAGCTGCCTCCTGCACATCTCCTACTGGGGATGTGCCCGAAACCCAGGTACATGCCTTTGACCGGAATTGAACCCGGGACCTTTCAGTCCGCAGGCCGACGCTCTATACACTGAGCCAAACCGGTTTTGGCATAATCTGTCTTTTAATTGGTGCATTTATGCCACTGACTTTCAGAGTGCTTACTGATAGAGTTACTGCCATATCAGGTGGCTTCTGGGGCTTCTGGGGCCGGCCAGTGGCCCGGGATCAGGTCTGATCATGGGTGGTAGGCAGGCGGCTTCTGGAGCTTCTAGGGCCGGCCTGCGGCCCGGGATCGGATCCGATCACAGGCAGCAGGTGGCTTCTGGGGCTTCTGGGGCTGGCCTGCAGCCCAGGATCGGATCTGATCACGGGCAGCAGGCAGGCGGCTTCTGGGGCTTCTGGGGCCAGCCTGCGGCCCGGGATCGGATCTGATCAGGGCGCAGGCAGGCGGCTTTCTGGGGTCGCACACGGGGGGCCTGGGATGGCGGGCTCACACTGGCAGCTTCCCACTGTCCCGCCCTGCCTGCAGTCTGCAAATTAGCCGCCATCTTTGTTGGTGGTTAATTTGCATATCGTGCTGATTAGCCAATGGGAGTTGTAGCGAAGGTACAGTCAATTACCATGTTTGTACCATGTTTGCAGCTTAATTCATTTACTTTTAATCTATATGTGTCCTTATCCCCATGTTACCCCCCATCCCTCCCACTCATGCCCTCACCCCCCTGTTTTCTGTGTCCACTGGTTAGGCCTATATGCTTGCATATAAGTCCTTTGGTTGATCTCTCCCCTTACCCCCACCCTCCTCTATGAGGTGTTTTTTTTTTCCCTTTGTTTAATCCCACAGTTTAAGTGTCACCTGCCTAGAGATGCTTTTCATGGAGATGCTCCTTACTTACTCTTTTTCTATCATTTTTAACATAATATTTTCACTACTCAATATTTCCTTATGTATTAGTTTAGTCATTTGTTGCTTTTGTCTAATTACTCTATCACTACATATTCCAAGCAACTAAAGATCGATAAATGTTGGTGAGGGCAATATGCACAGATAAATTTGTCCCTTCCTGACTACATAAGGATTAAAAGCAATAGGCTGGTTTACCTTTTTAAAAAGTATAATCACTAATGAGGACAGGTAACTACAAAACAGTATTAGTATCTAAAAAATCATAGTGTAAAAAATAGAAAAAAACTCATAGACACCAACAACAGTGTAGGGATTGCCAGGGGGAGGTTGGTGAGGGGAGGTGGCAGAGGGTAAAGGGGGGATATATGTGACGGAAGGAGAATTGACTTGGGGTGCTGAACATACAGTATAGTGAACAGATGATGTATTGTAGAATTGTGCACCTGAAAGCTATATAAATTTGTTAACCAGTATCACCTCAATAAATTGGATTAAAAGGAAAAAGTTTTAAATAAAAATCATAGTGTATGATTTTTATAAAGATAAACAGAGATAATCGGAGGGATAAATAAACAGTAAACAGAGGAGAAGTAAACAGAGAAGGTTGCTCTCGAACCTAGACATCCTGCCTGGGAGGTCCAGTTTCCCCAAGACCTTATCATGATAGACTGATGATTACTGGAAAATCCCAGAAAATATGCAAAACTTCTAGTCGTCCACTTTGCTTCTTAGAATATATATGAATGACACAAGAATGGAGAAGCAAGTTTGGCATAAGGCCTGTTACTTTCTGGAAAACCTGCAGCCCCTACTTGTGAACAATGATGCTTGGCATCTATCATACTAGCTTACTTATTCAAACCCTATGGCAGGTATAAGGAAAGTTATTAGGTTTGGCTTAACACTAACTCAAATACATGACCATTTTTATCCTAGGACTTTTGTTCTTCAGGTCTGAACAATTTAAAGCAGTATCAAATCACTTACTTTTACTCGCTCTCTCTAGATTTTCATGCTACATTTTCAAGTGAAGCAATTTAGAATAAAATGACTATGCATCTATTTTGTGTGCGGAGTGTATACTGTCGATCAAGCCTTTGACATTCCACAGCTTACACTGGTTAATAAAACTCATTCTGCTCTGAGGACGAAAATGGAAACATTAACATTCAGAGTTGTCCTTGAAAGTCATGTGGAGTCTGAGGTTTTCTGAATTATATAAGCCAGGATCAGGAACATTTCAAATGTGATAGCCAGGAATTTTAAAAATAATAATTACAATGATATTTTGGTAGCCAATATAGCATAAGTTGGTTTATTTAATTTGGCCAATTCTTTTTTCCCTATCACTCAAGTAGGAGAGTACATATAATTACATATATTAAAATCAACCAGAAAATAATGCAATACTGTTCAATTTGTACATGTAAATTGCTATTTTTACTGTTTTAATGTATTTTAATAAAGAAACTTAAGTATTGTTTGATCCATGTATTGCTTATTGTCAAACTCAGATTGAGTCATTTTAAAGCATATGTGATTAAATTTATTATATATTTTCTCCAGTACTTGGATTTCTGATTTTGTTTTGCTTATCTATTTGTTTTATAATCAGATATTGCATTCTTTCGCTATTGATCAAGGGTTTGCATTTTATGCTTTTGCAGCAGTGCAAAATAACCACTAAAGCTAGTTGTGAGCTGATAGTTTTAAAATCCATAAGAACTATCTGACTTATATTGAGTAGAGGGAAATGTGAAAAAAAAAAACACACACAAAAAATACCCACAAAAAAACAGGAAAGGCTCCCCATTGTGGCTGAAAACCATAAAGAGTGCATAGCTCTGGGGTAGATTAGCATAAACTCTATTTTAAGTTATTTCCAGTATCTCTTTTCTCTTCTACTTATTTAAATTATGTTCCTTCTTTTGCTCCTAATCAAGGATTAGAATAAAAAAGGTTAAACTGGCTTTTCTGAGCACACTCAACAGCTGCAAGACAGAAGCTACTACAATGTTATAATCATTTCCTTTTCCCCAGATCCTAACTCTGAAAATAAATATTAATGAATATCATAGTATTAGCTAATCCCCCATATCAACAAAAGATAAAACACTATAAAATAGTCAATGTCCACAGTTCATTATTTTTTAAAGGCTGATTGTTAAAAGCAGCAAAAATGCCACACACAAAAAGGTGGGTCTAGAAAGTTAAATTTTTCAGCCAACCTATGTATCCACGAATAAGGGTCATGATCATTGGTATAATGTTATGAATCGTAGTGTAAATATCTGATATGCAGGATGTATTTTCATTGTTCGTGACCCACAGGTTGAGAACTGCTGGTAAAGTATACCCTCCTGTTTCCTTCTTTGAGAAAACATGGATTCTCAAGACTACTAATTTTTAAATTACATTAAAGTTGTATAATGCCATTTTAAAATTAAATTTAAATATTTACTGCTTATGGATTTGAAATTCTCTTAGCTAGTTGGATACAATGGAGATTTATAGTTGATTTGCCAATTAAGCCTGAAATATGAGCCAAATACAGATGTACCCCCAGAGAAGTACACTAAAATTTTTGCCTATCAGAAGATAATGCATTCAAGTTAAAATGTTGTAATATTGTTAAAGTATGTTTTTCTTTATTAAAAGTATATTAATTATTTACACATACATATACACATACTAGGTATTTTATTATGTATTTCTTGCCATTATTTTTATTAAAGTAATGCATTTGCTACACTTACCAGATTTTTAAAATATCTATCATGCTCTTAATTAAATTTCTATACCAATATTAGATAGATACTAATGTCAGAAATGTTTGTTTTCTAATGTCAACTAATGATCTTTTTTCCTTATGACAAGAAAAAAGGACATTGTGAAAGTTAACATTAAAAATGCTTAGATATGAAAACTTTGTTATACCTCTGTAAATAATTATATTTCTTATAAATTATCCTCTAGTGAAAGTATCTGACCAAATTTGCTGTTCTCTTAGTTCATAATCACAATTTTATGATTTAAAAATTACTTTTCTTCTATTTCCTTTCAACATCAGTGGAACTGAAATCTTCTTGCTCTGACCCATGTCAAGTTGGTTTTTAAAAAACTGGCTTAAGACAACCACTGGAGAGAGAGTCATTTCAATGTTTACTTCAGACTTATGCTATTATACTGTGAAATAATGCCTGGAAAATAAAGGCATAAAAATATGCAAGTCTATGGAATTATTGAATTTAATGCTTAAAGGAGGTGAAAAGCAACAATTAATTGAAAGGTGGACTAAAAAACACACACAAACAAGGCCTAGCTGGTTTAGCTCATGTGGGGGAGGCAACCAATCAATGTGTCTCTCTCACATCAATGTTTCTCTCTCTCTGTCTCCCCCCCCCACTCTCTCTAAAAATCAATGGAAACTTATCCTCGGGTGAGGATTAACAACAACAACAAAACACCAACAAGGTTGGGTCTCCTGTAAGCTACATAGGATAGCATACAGTATTTCTCTTGGCCATAGTATATGCTCAGCAACATGGAACAGGAAAGGGCAGTGGTTGCCTACGTGCATAGTTTATTTTATTATTCCTTGTACTTTAATGATTAAGCAACAGTAAATTACCAACACTTGCAGGTCCTACGTACACACACACACACGCACACACACACACACAACCTAGAAACAACACAAATCATGGGTTCTGCATGGATGCCAAAGCCATCTACTGCCTCCCACATATCACTTTCAATTAATATAATTACAAAGGTGTTTAATAAAATGTTAAGTTTAAGAAATTTGTCATTTTTTAGCTTAGTCAAATAAATATGCACAAAAGGAAAGACTAAGGAGAACAAAAGTTAGATCTAATATAAAATTTGCAAATAATTTTAAGAAAGCAAAAGAGTTTCTGGGAACATGGGCTAAGTCCAACATCTGGGAAAGTAATATCTTTGAAAATCCATCTCAGGACAAAAAAAAAAAAATCCCTACTTATGAACAATTAGCTAATTCAATACATCTGGATATTAACTAATTTTATCCTATCTAATAAAAGACAAAGATGCTAATTGACCATACCTTTGCTACGCCCACCAGCCGATCAGAGTGATATGCAAATTAACCGCCAACAAAGATGGTGGCTCATTTGCATACTGCAGGCAGGGTGGGCCAGTGCGAGCCGCCATCCGGGCCCCCATGTGCAGCCCTGGGCAGCAGGGCTTAGTGGCGCAATCAGCCCAAGGAAGCCCTATTCTTGCAGGAATCTTCCTGCAACAGGCCTCTAGTCTATATTATGAAAGGTCAGTGGCCGTAATGCTGTAATGACCAAACGACCGGTCACCAGGAGGTGCATGGAGCACTTCTCGGTCCCTCCCCCTGGCCCGCAAGCCACTAGTGGCAGTGGGGTGGGGTGGGGATCATGGTTCATGTGGCGTGGCGGGGCTCATGGCTCACACAGCGCCAAGGGGCTTGTGCGGGGCTTGCGGCTCTCGCGGTGAGGCAGGGCTCGCAGCGCAGTGGCAAGCTACTCGCACACGGTGGGTCTGGGGTCCCGCTGGCACAGCGGGTCTGGGTCTCACACGATTTCGTGCACTGGGCCTCTAGTTTTCATATATAAGTGTCCTGGCCAAATCAGAAAGTTTTACAATTTCTTAGGAAATGATGGGAAGGTAGGCAATTTATTCTTTGCTTCACCTCTGCTCTTACAGACATTCTTACTTCCTTCTTTCCAGCACCTCTGCACAGGCTAGGCTCTCTACCCCCTGCTTCCCTGAATGAAATGATCTGGAAATGATTAGCCATTTGATTGTAAGTCCAATATTCACTTTGCTAAGCCTTGCTGGTCACAATATTGTCTAGTTCCCCATGAGAGTCTATTTATAGTATGTAATTTTGTTGTAAATTTGCTGAATATTTTAAATAAGCTTTCTCAACAGGCTCTCCTAGAAGAGCTTTTATTTTCAGACCCACTTACTTCAATATGATCCCAAAGTTATATTAGACTTAATATCAGAACCCATTTTTTAATCTTTCTGTCATAAATAAATGTTTACACTTTAAAATATTTATTAACATAGAGCTCAAATTTTTAAAAAATATAATTATTTTAATTTTATACATATTTGTGGTTATTTCCCTGTTTTGTGTGCTTGTGCTTCTTTGCTTCTTTTTTATCTAATTATTAATTTATTTATTTTATGTTAGTCCATTCATCAATTAGGCAGTTAATTAATAAACTGTTCTTAATTAAAAATAAATAAATGTTTATTTTTCTGCCAACTCCTGAACTACCAAAGGTGGGGGGACCTAAAGTTCATTTCAATGAAGACATTTGAAAGATTTTAAAAGCACCTAATGCTTCCCAATCATAGAAAGTGGGCTTAATAAAAATGAAAAATTATTTTAAAACAGAGTGGACAATGTACCCCTACACCTTTCAGAATATAAATAGAAAGGACAGAGTATGTATGGTAGACTGACAAAAATATGTTCATGTATAAATATGTGGGATCTGAAATCAGATTCCCTGGATTTGATTTCTGGGTACATTGTTAACCAGCTCTGTGACCTTGAGGAGCTTTTCAACCATACCAAGCCTCAGCTTCCTAATTTTCAAAACTGTGATAGTAAAGGTACCTATCTCTTTAGGTGGTTAGGAAGACTGAATAAGCTACAACTGGTTAGCACTTTACCTGGCACACAGTATGACCTCGATGAATCTTAACAGCTAGTTAGTTCTAAAAACTCATATTGAGGCACATTCAGAACAAACACTTTAAACCATACTGCAAGAATCCAATATTCATCTAATTTACCCTCATCTAATTCATACTAACCACCATCCTCTAATCAGCATAAGTACAGCAAAGGAATGTGGTTTTTGAAATCCAGGAAAAGAAAGGCTGAAGTTACAGCAAAGTTTTAGAATCTTAAGAAATATATAATAAATTATAAATCCTTAAATAAGACTTTAATTTCCAAGTTATTTTTTTAAAATATATTTTATTGATTTTAGAGAGGAAGGAAGAGGGAGAGATAGAAACATCAATAATGAGAGAGAATCATTGATCAGCTGCTTCCAGCACTCCCCCCACTGGGGATCGAGTCCTGCAACCTGGGTATGTGCCCTTGACTGTAATCAATCTGAGGACCTTTTAGTCCACAGGCCAACACTCTATCCACTAAGCCAAACTGGCTAGGGCTAACTTCCAAGTTATTTACATGAGATTTTAACAGTAGCTTTAAACAAACTGATCTAGTGGTCTCATACGTTGCTAAAAAATTAGCATTTCCAGAGGGGCTATTTATTGGAGTGTGGACAGAACCTAATCCTATATAGTAAAAGGCTAATATGCAAATAGACCGAATGGCAGAACAACTGAACAATCGGTCACTTGACATGCGCTGACCACCAGGGGGCGTGTGTGGAACATGGCAGGTTTTGGCCACAACAGGATGGTGGAGCATGTGAGCAGGGGTGCCAGACCAAGGCAGGGTGCCGGTCGTTGTCACAGGGGCGAGCCTCTGGGGGTTACTGAAAATTCTTTGCTCCCATTTGCTGCAGTCCCACCCGGAGCTCATACCTGCTGCCAGCAACAGAGCTGCCACTTGCACCCACTGCCAGCGCCAGCCCTGATCACACCTGCAGCCGGCTCCTGAGCTGCTGCTCGCACCCGCTACATGTGCTTGGCGCCGGTCCCGATCACTTGGCGCCATCAGTGGGCGTGACCAGTGGCTGCCGGCCCTGATGGCCCCTGAAGGCTTCTCCACCATCCCCTGCTCCTGAGGGGTGACCGGGGCAGCAGACACCGCTCACCCCGCTGATGGCACTGGCCCCGCTTGCACCCACTGCTGGTGTCGGCCCCAACATCAGCAGGTGCGAGCTGGGCCAGTGCCATCAGTGAGTGGGAGTGGTGGCGGTGGGAGCAGGCTGCTGGCAGAGAGGGGACCAGGGGCCGCTATGGGAGGGGCCAGGTGGGGTTGTGGAGGATGGGTGGAGACCCGCCCCTGTGCCTATCAAAGGTGCAGGAATTACTGCACTGGGCCCCTAGTCACTAAATAATAGACCTCAATTTTGCCTTTCCTCTTCCCTCTACACTCCATGAATGCATACATCCATGCATTCCATGTA
Organism: Myotis lucifugus; assembly: GCF_000147115.1. Classification (NCBI taxonomy): domain Eukaryota; kingdom Metazoa; phylum Chordata; class Mammalia; order Chiroptera; family Vespertilionidae; genus Myotis; species Myotis lucifugus. The sequence continues at coordinate 10,011,351 of NW_005871068.1, forward strand.
TAGCTACACCATTGAAATCAGAAGTTAACAGTGAACACCAAGAAAATCTAATAAATAATTACAAAATTCCTTTAGCCTGATAATACTTGCTGAAAAAGAAGAGAACAGGCTTACTGGGAGAGAGGGTTAGGGTGAGGGTTTCAGGTACAGCACAGAAAGACATATGCAGTGATTGGCTAATAGTATAAAGATGTGATATTCAATCCTACTGATTATTCTCCTGTTCAAACATTATCGCCCTTCCCATCATAAGCCTATTTTCTTCTATGTTCCCTCTCTAGTCCCCCTTTTCCCCTAATTTTAAAGAAAGAGCTACAGGATAAATGTTGAAAAATAATTCCCTTAAGAATTTTGATTCTAAGCATTTCATACACAGCCACCATCTGTGTGCTCTCTTTCCCCATTGCTGACTCTGAGTTTGAAGACTTAAATACATTCTGTCTCTCTGTCCCATCTATTTAGATATTCCCAAGCCTGGGGAACCAAGTGCAACATTTTCCTAGTCTCTTTGCTACTCTCTACATCTGCTCCAGCCTCTAGTATCTCTGCTAGAGGCAAGCTTCACTGGAATCTGTAAATAGAGGGAAAGAATCTGGGTTCAAAGCCCAACTCAATCAATAATATCCAAGTCACCTTGGGCAACTAACTCCTTAACCTCTCTGAACTTATTTATTCATCTTCAAAATTAGGGATTAAAATCCCTACAAGACAGGATCAGTATTGGAGTTAAATGAAATAATATTTTAGAATCAGCCAACACAGTGTTTAGGAGAGTTGGTAGGTAGATGATGGGAAATGCTTATTTTCTTCCATTTCTGACAGAATCAACTTATCATTCCATTCCTACACTGGAATCCATGGAAACAGCCCCTCTGGGAATCAGTATTTATTCCCAATACCTTTGATAATCATATTACATATCTTTTAATTACTAAATATTCTTAGTGTGCGGAAACTATAGAATATCATGTAAAAATGCCTGATTTAGTAGTTTTCCCATTCTCGGTAGCTATGACCTAGATCTTTAATTGTTAATGGAATATAAAATGTTAATAAGTATAAATTATCTCTTAAAAATTTAGTTCTGTTAAATAAGAGAGTACTGCAAATTTTACCATTAGAAATCATTCTGTTCACAACAGAAATATTAAACATAAAATAATAGCATACTATAGTTCACAATGTTATATCCTTTAGAAAGATACACAGTGCCATATTAACCCTTACTTTTAACATGAGATTGGATGTATCGCCATATATTTTGTTATATAAGACACATGAATGTATTTTTAAGAAGAATAATTATCTTGAAATTCACATTATCATATCTGTTGTAACTTTCTTGTGAAGAATTTTCCCCTAAAATTCATTCTAATATGTTTATCCACTTATATAATTCATTTTCATTATTAATGTATTATCTGTTAAAGGAAACAAAACTAATTGCTATTGGTTCAAGAAAATATAAATACTTTACATGCTACTAACTCAATAAGTGAAAGAGGATCCTTTGTCTTACACTTTTACCCTCCCCAGAGGCCAGAAAATGCTAATAAAGAAGCATTACAGAAATAATTAAGTATAAAAAATAAACTTTTTACTTTGATGTAGGGCCATTTATTTTTTTCTTTTGTATCCCTTGCCCTAGGAGATATATTAAAAAACTATATATATATATATATATATATATATATATATATATATATATATAATCTCTACCTATACTTTCTTCTAGGAGTTTTATGGTTTTAAGTCTTACATTTAAGTCTTTAATCCATGTTGTGTTTATTCTTGTATATGGTGTAAGTTGGTGATCTAGTTTCATTTTTTTGGATATATCTGTCCAAGTTTTCTGAACACCATTTACTGACGAGACTGCCTTTACTCCATTGTATGTTCTTGCCTCCTTTATCAAACATTAATTGTCCATATAGGTGTGGGTTTATTTCTGGGCTCTCTATTCTGTTTGTTTTTATGCTAGTACCATGCTGTTTTGATTATTATGGCCTTGTATTGATATCATCTGGTATGATTCCTTCAACTTTGCCCTTCTTTCTCAAGATTTCTATGGCTCTTCAGGGTCTTTTGTTGTTACATATATATTTTTGTATTACTATAATGATTAAAATGATTATTGTAATTATTAAAATTATTGACTTAAAATTTCTAGTTCTGTGAAATATATCATTGGTATTTTTATATCAATTACATTGAATCTATAGATTGCTTTGGGTAATATGGACATTTTAACAATGTTAATTCTTCCTATCCATGAGCATGATATATGCTTTCATTTATTTATATATTTTTCAATTTCTTTCCTCAGTTTCTTATAATTTTCTGAGTACATGCCTTTTACTTCCTTGGTTAAATTATTCCTAAGTATTTTGTAATGCAATTGTAAATAGGATTGTTTTCTTATTTTCCCTTTCTGATACTTCATTATTGGTGTATAAAAATGCAACCAATTTTTGAATATTTATTTTATATATTGCTATTTTACTTAATTTATCAGTTCCAGTAGTTTTTTGTGGAATATTTGGGTTCTCTATATACAGTATCATGTCATTTGCAAATAATGAGTTTTATTTCTTCCTTTCCAATTTGGATGCCTTTTATTTCTTCTTGTCTGATTGCTGTGGCTAAGATTTCTAGTACTGTTGAATAAGAATGGTGAAAGTAGACATCCCTGTCTTATTCCTGATCTTAAGAGAAATTATTTTAGTTTTCCTCTATTCAGTATGATGTTAGCTATGGATTTGTCATATATGAGTTTTGCCTATATTTTTAAAACCCAACTTTAGCCTCCCAATTGCCCAGTGTCAGAGTCTACTACTTTGAGCTCTTTGTTCATGCTCTAAATCTAGTCCTGTTGGTTCTGCTGTTGATTTATAAAATGTGCCTTATACTCATTAACAATTTTCAGTAACACTGCCTTCATTCAGGATCTATGTACTTTTTATGATATCTTCCTAACATGTCTTCTGGCCTCCTGTTCATCTGTGTTCTTATTTATTTCACAAGATATATCTTCCTAAAGATTAAGATAAATTTTCCCAAATCGCCACTCTCTTCAATTTAATTTCTTAGCAATAATGGGCCCCTATTACAGAGTAACTCCAAATGCATGAATCTTGAGTTCAAGACCCTTCATGATGAGGCTATGGACCTCTATCACTAAGCATAGTGCAACACATGACTTAGGGAAATGATATAACAACATTTCCTCACCTCATTTCCTTTGTCCAAAGAAATAATTACTTTCAACACATTCTCAAGCCATTTACTACATTCTGCATCGTATAATGATCACTTGTTTTTTGTGTCTTTATTGAATGCCTTAGAATCTGAGCTTCTTGAAGAAGATTCCATATATGGTAGAACTCTGTATTCTTCAAAGCCCCATTGTGCTTTTATAATAATTTGTTTAGTGATGTAGAATAGAATGCAATGGAATTAAATGAAATGTCAAATCTTTTAGCAGGATTACATCTAAACTCTCCCCATTACATGAAAATCTAGATCATTTTAAAAGTCAGCAGAAGAGGATATTTCAGTCTTAGCAACCCAAATCTTTGAGATTAACTAAACTTCAAGGCAAGGATAGGTGACTGAACGTCTACGAAGTAATTTAATTTGTATTAATCAGTATTTAACATAGACCATCAACTGAAGTCAGAATATAGTGCACATGTCCATTATATCTGAAAATTCTAATAGCCTATATGGTAAGGACTTGGCTGATGCTGTTATTAAGCTAATGGAACTAATTAAAAAATCTACTTCTCTCAAAAGAACTGGAAACATAGCTAGTAAACTAAGCTTTAAACATCAATTCAGTCATACTGTGATAAGAGACAAACGATTCCTCTGTCAAATAATTTTTTATTAAAATACCCTCCAAAATAGCAAACTTCATTTTCATTAATGAATGTTCAAGCCCACAGTAGACTTTTGCTCAATAATGTTGTCACTTCAAGGGAAATCCTTTCATTTCTTATCAACATAACTAATAAAGTCTGTCCTTTAAGACAGAAATAACCAACCAATTATTTCTGACATGTTCTTTCACAAGGGGAACAAGAGGCTCAATTTGTTCACTCTCCAGAGAATCACTTTTGAGTGACTCATATCTAGGTAAAGCTTTACATTCTGTCCCCAAAGCAACAGCTATGAAGAATGAATGGTTTCTTGCAAATTTGTCAGAAAATTGGAACTTTTTCCAGTTACCCAGAGTTATCAGTTTGTCTAGATTTAATAGTAACTACCAATATAGGATTGATTGCTTTACCTTGCCTAATTGGCAAATTCAGTAAAAGTGATTTATCTTCATGGCATTTCCCAGTGGTTCAATTTCTAGCCTGCCTTAGAATAAAATGCTGTTGATATTAAGATAGCAAAGGATCTTATCACAGAACATAGAGAAGCATATCTGTAATATTCATGGTATACTTCTGAGCTTTGCAAACATTTTTATTTTGAGAGAGAGAGAGTACACACCCATGTGAACCCTCTTATCTGAGCAGAATTTAATTTTTTTCCAGCAACAAAACTTGTATTTTTTTCTTTATTTTTGTCATCTGCAATCATCTCTTAGGGAAAAATGGGGATGATGCAAGGATTAATATCGAACTACACAAAGCTATAAAAACACCTTAACTGCTATATTAAGTGAGAAATGTGGTCATGCAACAGAAATGTAGGCTGGCTTTTTTGACTACTCCAAAGTTACTGATGCATTTTGTTGACAGAAGGAGACACTTTCTTATTTTTATTCACTTAAAATTCTTGGGAATAAAAGCTGCAAAGTGGATCAATATCTATTTTAATAAGGCTGTATATTAAACTCAGTTACCTAAAGAAAGAAAATTTATCTTGTTTTATAAATCATGGCAAGACTAACAAAAAGTTCACTACTTATAGTGTGAACTTTAAGAAACTATACATATTTCACATTTAAATACATTTAATTCCTTTATAAGTTGTTTGAAATTGCTAAATCATTGTCTTCTCACTATAATTAATTCAAGTAACACAAAGAGTATTATCAATTGGCAGGCTTTCTCTTGGCTGTGTCTTTTCCTTGTCTTAATTTTATGAAAAATAATCCTGAAGTGGGTTTAAATAGTTAAAGGTGAAAGTTGGCCCCACTTTCTGAACCAGCAAACCTATTCCTTCTGCTTCCTTTTATGCTCTTAAATGAATAAGTCCTGGATGTACAAGATTATACAAACAACTTCCATATCATTGTTTCAAATTATTCTCTTCAAAGCAATTTCATACTAATCAGAAATGGCAAATTTTCAAATAATATAAACTATTCCAATTTTATGACAGTATTAGCCAAATATTATTCATCCCATTCATTTTATATCTCCCAGAGGAAAGTACAAATCATTTCAAGTAATTGTCAGATTTGAAGAACCTGGGTGGCCTAACCTTAATAGAGTCTGTTCAGTTTCAAGCTAAGACTTTTCCCCATAGTTGCCCTAAGTCATGCCATTCTTCTGCCATGTCTCTTTTGGGGTCTTTCTTACTAGTTTCATTCTTAGACTCCAGGCATCCAGTGCCAACATCCTTCCCCCTGGCATTCAATGATACTGGTCTTCGTCTGGCCTTTTCCTGAAATGCCTCACAGTCCCAAACTAATGGAAACATTAAAATTATGACTGGAAGAAACACTAGAAACCAACTGTCTCACTTTTATTTCCAAAGTGAAGAGACAGAGAGCCTGAGAGATTAAGTCATTTCTAAACAGCACACTTTTAGTTAGTGGTAAGGCTGGCATAGTATAATGGCTTGCAGAATGAGAAGACTGTCATAGGTTCCTCCCTAAACAGGTGCTGAGTCAAGGACTTAGGTGCAAATAGTTTATTCAGGAAGTGATCTCAGGAGACAATATGAAAGGCTGGAAATGTGAGACATGTTACCCCATGAACATCTGGGGTCCAGTCTTGCTGGGAAATTTCTGAGGGATTGTGGGAACTGAAAGGGACTTTGGCAATGATTCTGGGGTGTTTATCCATCATCTCCCATTTCTTGTTGTTAACAGCAGCTCTGACAACACTAATTACACTTCCTGCCCAGCCTCAAACTGGCTGAGAGTCTCCCACAGCCAGCAAGTGCCCTCAGAGAAGCCACTGGTGTATACAGAAATTGTCTGCATGCAACTGCCAGTGAAGCCTAAAGGGAAAACTACAGGCTCAGAGTCTACCAAAGGAATGCAGGGTCCACACAGGAGAAGTGGCCCAATTCAAGATCTAGCACTGCATCTAACTTCTTTATCAGATGCTCAATTAAAATCTATGTGACAAGTTAACCTCTCCTAGTCACAATTTTAATAAAAATTAAAATACAGTTAATACTTTTCTTCCTGTTAGAGTAATAGATGGGGATCACCAGAGCTATAGCTCTCCTTAAACTGCTTGCTCTTAAACCTCTGTGGCCAATAAACAGCTTTGGGGGCAGTATTAGCAACGGCCTGTCTCATGTGTCATTGAAACCCAAAGTTCATTAGAAAAGAGTGTGGGACGTGGAAAGAAAGGTATCTTTTATCTGCACTGAAGAACTGTGAAGCTAGTTCTGACAATGTTATAAAAGGAGAGAATGAAGTTGGGTGAAATGCAGACTTAGGAGGTTTGAGTTGAAATAGAAGATATTTCCTTTAAAAGCCATAAATCTAAGAAACACAGATCATGAGTAAAGTCAGATAAAATTCAGGATGCCCAGTGAATTTTGAATTTTAAATAAAGAATAATTTGACACATACATAACTAAAAACATCTTTATTGTTTGTCTGAAATTCAAATGTAACCACACTTTCTCATATCTTTTTTTGCTAAACCTTATAAACCAAATCCTGGGCCAGTCATGAAGGTTCTTCTGTATGTGTGTGTCCTGATAGACTGGACAAGGCCCCGAGTTAATGATTATAGAAGAAGCCCCCTCAAAATTTCAGATCATAAACATTCTTATAGAAATCCTAATCACAGAAACAATAAGTTATTTTTGGCAAGCAGGGACACAGTTGAAAATCTACAAATAAACTGAAGAAAGATAAGCAAGAAATATTAGATGTTGTGTTTTATAGGAAAGCAATGTTATAAATGTTCACTTTTTCATCAAACTTGGCCCGCTCCAAGAAATTATAAATTGAAGGGGAAAAATGTTAAAAAAAAAACCCTTGTCTTATTACTTAAATTTGCATTGCAGGTAATCCCTTCAGAGACTCTCTGCCAGGAAATTATATACACACATAGTTCTCTTCCAGGAATATGCTTTAATTTTCTTCTCAAATATGAAAAAACAAGTTATATTGTATTTGAAAAATAAACATTTCAAAAAATATTAGGCACAAATTATTTTAAAACTCTTCTTGATTGAAGTTTTAATTCGTTCCTATCTGTAAAAAACAATGTATATGCATGTGTATCTGATATACCTATACATAAAGAGTTAGTTTTCCAGTAGAAAGTAAATAGCATAACATATGCTAACCTTATGTTGTTGTACTTGGCGTTTTAGGTCCTCCAGATCAGGTCCAAGAGGCTCCGTCTCCATTTTCCTTGTTCTCTCTTCTGTTTTTGTAAGCCAATCATTTAACTCTTTTAGTTGCTGATTCTGAAGGTCCATTAGAACTTTATGTAAACTGAAAATTTGAAAGATGTTTATTATTATTACCTCTATAAAAGCAACTTTACTTACTATTATTAAATTCGTAACTAGGTAACAGTGTTGACATTAATACTTTATGGTGATTTCACATTGTTTGGCATCTGTTGGACATTAAGAAGGTTAAGTAGAGTCCACAATCAACCATCTATGATGTTATTCTGTCCCTGATTTATTGCAGTTCACACATCCCAATTTTTAGAAAGTTTTACATAGCTAACTCAACGTGAACATAGCTAAGTGAAGTGAGAACCATCTTTGGAAATTGAGCTAGTAAACGTATCTTGGTATTCATTTGTTTATATTTCCATTATTTTCATATGTGGGGTGATTCAAGATAGCCACACATTCTTTGTCACTCTTCCCATCAAGAGATGGAGTCTATTTCCCATCCTTGTGAATATGAACTGCCCTAGCGATTTGTTTTAACCAATAGAATATGACAATGCACCAGTTGTATTTGTAGGCTATAAGATAGCAGGCAGTATTTAGACTCTCTCTCTCTCAGAACCCAGCTGCCATGATGTGAGGAAGGCCAGCCTCAACTACTGAATGATGAGAGTCCATGCTGAAAGTGACTCAGGAAGATTAAACTGTTATCTTACAAGTTGAGCTTTCTGCTGAGTACAGTCCAATGAGTGACCCCAGCCATATGAAATCACAGAACAACAACCCTGCCCATATTCCTCATCTACAAAATCATGATGTAATGATAAATTATGTGTTCAGCAACTAAGTTTGGGAATCATATGTTATGTATAAATAGGTAAGTTAAATAATGTTTTCTCAAAGATGTACATAATAATGGGCTGGGTAATGAATTTAAAGTCCAAAGGCTTGGGTTTGCAGCCTGACTATGTGCCCTAGAACCAAGTTCTTACACCTTCTCTATTAGAATTCAGCATCAGGGACATGGGATAAGATCTGGCTACTTCATGGTAAGGATGAAAATTAACATTGAGGTTATTTCATCCATTAATTCAACATAAATTTGAGACTCAAATGAGAAGTATTAATACTTATTTTAAGGTAAATATTCTGTATGAAGGCACATTTAAAGCGTTCTTGGAAACCATAGTATACTGAACACTGATCTTATAATACTGATAAGGAGGACACATAAAACCAGTTTCCAATTGTGGTTTTATTAACCAAGACTTTGACTGGAATATCATGATGGAGAGACACATGCCTAGACTTTGGATGCCACCAAAAAGCTTTACTTTAAATACAATAAGAGCCCCTTGGGGAAACAGCCTAGTATCTGGCTTATTCATATGGTTCTGGCAGTCCTTCCAGAAAAAGAATAAAGTATAGTTTCCTGGGAGATGGCAAAGAGAGAACCTCAAGACATTTTGGGAACCTCAAACTTAAGAAATCCACCCAAATATATAGGTATTGCAGGAAGTCTGGTGACAACTGTGTGGCTTGGCTTCTTCACCCTGTGGGCTATTAAACTCAATCTGGAGATTCCTTATGAGATGCCAGCAAAGCAGATTTTGAAAAGCCTATATAATCAATTACTATTCTTGTTGTGGCCAAATTGAAACTGGACTTAATGCAGTAAATAGTCTTGATTTGGCTATCTTTGATAAAAATGAGGTGTTAGCTCTGGCTGGTTGTACTCAGTGGTCAGTGTATCAGTCTGTGCACCAAAGGGTTACAGGTTCCATTCCCGGTCAAGGACACATATTTAGGTTGAAGATTCGTTCCCCGGCCCAGGTCAGGGCATGCATACAGGAGGCAACTAATTGATGTCCCTCACATCAATGTTTCGTGCTCTCTCTTTCTCCCCCTCCCTCTCTCTAAAAATCAATGGAAAAATATACTTGAGTGAGAATTTAAAAAAAATAAGGGTGATTTTAGGGAAAAATTGTGTTTCGATAGAATCTATAATACATAGTTATGGATATTAACTAGACTTAACGAGTCCCACTGATGAATTAGGCTCTAATTCAGTTAACGCTTCAAATTTTTATTTTTCACCTATAAACTGAATTGGATCCTGATTTTTCTAATTTTCTTCCAAACGAATGTTTCATTTTTTTACCATCCTTTGATTTGAATTATTGAGAACTACTGATGGACTATAATCCATAGAGAATTTACTTGAGCAGCCAATGATATCACCAGAGATATTTAAACTCAAGGCATAATTTCTCAGATTGTCACTACTTGATTTCATTCCAGCAAAATACTTGCATCTGAAAGTCTCCTAAACTGACAGTTTTACAACCCAAAAAATAGTTTATAATTTTCTGTGTCCATTAACCTTTCTGGGGTTTCTCTGTTCTCATAGACATGCACCTTATTTACCTAATTGCTTTGCATATACAATATAGGTCTCACCCTGGAAGCCCATCTGCATCACTGTCTCCTGAAGTGAGACTCAATAATTTAACTGAACTGACTTATTTTCATGATTACTTAATTGAGTCAATGAAATATGAAGCAATCTATCAACTCTGCTTCCAGAATGTCAACCTTTATTATTTAAAAGGAGAGATTAAAGGGACCAAGGTTCTGCCACTTTGAAACTGCTTCCTCTTTCCTGCCCAAGAGATTCAGGTGGAAAGAAGCTGCTTCAGAAGGGAGATCTTAGAACGTATTCCTTAGCCTAATTTGAATTAAGTAAACAAAGTGCTTCAGGCAGGTGACACACCTTCATCCAGAGAAGCCCCTCCACCAACTTAATCTGGGGCACTATAAAGTCTGTCCCACCCTCTATCACATGGTTCTTATCTTTCCTCAGACCTTTAGTTATTATAATTCTCCTTCGCATTTTTATGCCATGCCTTTTTAACCTTCTTGTCAAATTTGTCACCTCTAGGATACAACAATTCCATATCAAGATGATGATACTTCAGGAATTCTGGCCCATCCGTACTTTGGAAAAATCAGCTAACAGCCTCTCTGTTCCAGTCTCAAATTCGATTCCCTTGTCTCCCTTTGATCAGACAGGGCGAGACCCTATGCAGGCAGGGACCATGACCCTTGTCAGCAGGAAGCAGTTACTGAAGACAGAACATCCTTCCTCATCACCCCTAAATGATGTCAGGAATGGAAGTCTCAGAGGGGGGAATAAGCCAGGACAAGTGGAATAGGGAAACTGAGACAGATAGTTAAATGGCCAAGAAGTTTACAGCCATCTAGTAAATTGCAAAATCCTATCTTTGATAACTAAGCACACTTAAGAACAAATGGTTCATACTTCGCCCCAACCAGAGAATAAATACCTTAAATCACCCTACTCAGGGAGATTCCAGTAGAGAATAGAATTCCAATTAGTGACATTTGTGCAAACCACACCCGAGGACAGGTGAAGTTAAGGGAATAAATCTCATTTTAGCACATCAGCATAAAACATGAATATTCTATGAGATCCTCCCCAAAACTCCCAGCTTTTAAAACCCCTCTAACAAAGGTCCCAGAATGTGCTCTCCCTCAGAAGAGCACTCCCATACCTTTCCTTCCCCTCTTTTTTCCCCAAAGGCATGCATCTCCTAAACCAGGGGTGGGCAACCCCTGGCATGCATGCCAAACATGGCACGCCAGTAACTTTTGCTGGCACGCGAAACCCTCTCTTATAATCTTCCATTTACAATTTTTTTCTTAATATCGACTTTTTTATTTTTCAGATAAATTCAGTGTAGGTGCATCTTAGATAAATAAATAATTTTACATAACAAGTTATCTTAAAGACCATAGACATGGATTGACGAGAGAGGGGAGGAGCAATTTCTATGCCTCTGCCTTAACTCTCCCTGCCTTCCTAGATCCGACCAGTGTTTTGGTTTCATCCACATACGCTTGTGAATCTTTGTTCTCAGTGATGAATTTTGTTAAGTCTCGTAATAGGAGTAGCCTGACGGATGAAAGTAGTAGCTCGTGCATATCTCTGAAGGTCACAAAATATAAACCTGATGTAAAATTTCTGTCATCAGTGACGCAGCAGCAAAAGTCCCACTGATAATATCAAACAGTCATAAAGTTTTCTGTCGGACTATCAGTGTACATGTATACATTAAAAAATAAATGTATTTTTCATCATCATATACTGTGTTTTTGTCGCTCGAATGAATTTTATTATTTCTTCAAGGTTCTTCACATATGTACACCTTAAGAGATATCAAGTAGGCATAACATGTTCTCAAAAAATTAGGGTTGGCATGCAGAAGAATTCTGAGTAAGAGATTTTGCTGGTTTTGGCACGCACTCACAAAAAGGTTGCCCACCCCTGTCCTAAACTCTAGAAGACCGCACAAGGCTTGCAACTAGGGAACAATGGGCAGAAGCAGCTCATCCCAGGCTAACTCCCTGAACCTGTCTCCAAGGCCTCCTTTTCTCTGACTTCTTAGTGAGCCAAAGCAGCCCAGCCTAGGCTCATTTCCCTGCCTAGTCTCTCTCCCATTGCTTCTTCTATACTAGGCCTTTCCTTGTTTCACTGTCCCCAACTTTAATAAACACCCTCTATAAATTAAAAACAAATTTTAAAAAGTTTTTCCTCTTAAAACGAATGTATCCATCCTCTTCTCTACAGCATGATCCACTCCCACCAATTGGTATACTGATATCTTGGGCCAGGGGTGAAACCAAAGACAACAGGTAATGTTCATTTTTCAAAAGTTCCCACTGATTCTGATACCATTATATTACACCCGTTAACCTGGTCTTGGAAGCCCCATTTTAGGCCACAACCTCATAACGAATACTTTAGAAAGAACTGACCTGCAAAGTTCCCCTTCCAACAACTAGAAATGAAAGGCAATTTTCAACCTTCCCTCAAAATTAAATGTCTATTAATGTTTATTTGTCCACTGAATGGAACGTGAGAAATATTATTGTGATGAAAAAGGTTTCTGTGAAATAAATTTATGCCATTGTTTTCAAAACCCTGATTTACTTTATCCTTCCATCCATGCAACTCAACAACAATTTAATTATGACATTCTTCAACTATCCAGCAAAAGATTACAGTTAAAATGCAAACAAAATCATTTGAATTTTGAAAGTATAAATTCAAAATAGTAATCTATAATAATAAAAGCATAATGTGCTAATTAGACTGGACAGCTGAACGACCTTCCAGACGTCATTCCAGACATCCTTCCTGACAAAGCTGTGGCAGCGGGGCTGAGGCTGAGGTGGATAGGGGCGATCAGGCAGGCAGGCGAGCAGCTAGGGGCAATCAAGCAGGCAAGCGAGTGGTTAGGGGCAATCAGGCAGGCAGGCGAGTGGTTAGGGGTGATCAGGCAGGCAGGCAGAGGTGGTTAGGGGCGATCAGGCAGGTAGGCGAGCAGTTAGGGGCAATCAAGCAGGCAGGCGAGTGGTTGGGGCAATCAGGCAGGCAGGCAGAGTGGTTAGGGGTGATCAGGCAGGCAGGCAGGTGAGGGGTTAGGAGCCAGCGGTCCTGGATTGTGAGAGAGATGTTAGACTGCCGGTTTAAGTGGGATTGGGCCTAAACCAGCAGTTGGACATCCCTCGAGGGGTCCTAGATTGCAAGAGGGTGCAGGCCAGGCTGAGGGACGCCCCCCCCCCATGCACATATTTCATGCACCGGGCCTCTAGTAGTAACATAATAAAGAAGCTGCATAGCTGGATGCAAAATATTCAATACATTATGTTAACCCTCAATTCAGTCTTTCTGATTAAATATTTACAAAGCAGATAAAGAAACCCACAGAGGTCATCACAAACCAAGGACAACTATTAAATATAGTGATTGGAAGATTGTTTAAATTGTCTCTAGTATGAATGCGGACTGTTGACACTCTGAAATGTATATTCATTCATATGGCAATAAAAGCTCACTCTCAACTTCATTATGTCATTATATGACCTCTGGCACAGTTTCTGGCACATACTAGACTCAAACATGGTAAATATTTCTTGAATGAATAAATGGCATCACTTAGTTATCAATCAAACATAGGAAGACATAGTAAAAAATGCAACCATTTTCCCAGTCAGAAATATCAGAATTAAGATTATAAAAACGTCAACTTTTATTAAATATGCTCCTGTTGAACCAGCCTATTAATTTTATTTGAATCATTTTTTAGTCATAAATTCAAATGTCATTATCTTACCTCTTGTCAGATTGGCCACACTGTTTCTCAAACATGGAAGTAGCAGTTTTTGGATCTTTCCCACCTCAGGACCTTCGTATTTGCTATCCTTTACCACAACTATATGTATGGCTGTTTTCTCCCTTCATTTAGGGCTCTCCTTCAGAGAGGCCTTTGCTAACCACAATAACACACACATTTGCTTTTCTAAATCTATTCCCTGCCTTTTTTCCTTTTTATCCTTTAATGTCATCTGATGATATACATGTCTGTCTCCCCTCCATGCCCAACTCAGAATGCAAGTTCAATAAGAGAGGGAGTTAGTCTGTTCACGATATTTTCCTGGTATCTAAAACAGTACTGGGAACATAGTAGAGAAGAACTGTTAGAAGGATGAATGCATTATTAAACTTAATTTTGTAACTATCATTATTTACCTTTGTGAAAAGGCATAGTTCCAAAAGAAATGCTACTTACTACTCTCATTTCTATGAATCATGGAAATTTGGCTTTTCTGTTTATAATTTAAGCTATGAGTCACATATTTTATATTATTGGAACAGAGTGCCCACATACTTACTGCATATTTACAGAAAAAAATTGTCATGGCCAACCATACCCATTTGAACCTGATCACATTACTATATGTTAATAACCACTGCTTATTAGGTCAGTAATTAGTTGTCAGTACTCTCATATTGTCTCTATTATATATTCTTGCATGACAATCTTGCTATCCCATTAATCACCCATGAGAGATTACATCAACATTTGAGGACTGAATGAGACATCACTAGCACCATTTTTGGAGCTTCTAAGAAAGTAGTTAAAATGTTTGGCCCATCTCAGTGGATAGAAAAATAGAGAAAGAAGATATTGAAAATAGGGCTCTACAAAGGAGTATGGATTTATATTTTAATATAATTATGTCAACTATATCAGTGCTTCTGAAACTTTGATGTGCTTTTAGCAATCAGCTGGGCTCTTGTTAAATTGCAGATTCTGATTCTGCAGATAAGAGTGAAGACCAAGATTGTGCATTTTTGACAAGTCCTCAGGTGATCTTGCTGTTGCAGGTCCTTGAAGCACCTTAATCTACAAGGAATTCTCTTTTTAACATTATTGGAAAAATTAAAAGATGAATTAAACTATAATATAAAATCAAAAGTAAGAGTTTGAGATTATATTGTTAAATTTTTATTGTGACAAATTCATTTGAGGAACAACCTAAGGAAATTAATACATTTGTTCATCCATTCATTCATATATTCACATATGCAATATGTTTGTCACTTCCCCGGGACAAAACAACCCACCCATTTGTTCAGTACCTCACTGTGCTCTAATCATTCTCACATATGTTATCTCATTTCAAGATTGGAACAGACATTTAAAAAAAAAGATGAGTCAGATTTGTTAGACAAATTCTTCTCTCCAAAGTGTTGATGGTAATTCACAATTATTTCCCATGTGATAGCTTGTATTTTTACCAAGACACTATTTATATCTCTCCTCCTGCTAATAGAAACCAGAACATAGCTTCAGTTGGCCTCCTCACTGACTTGATTTCATTTTTTTCTTTTGCTATCACAAAGGTTTCAGTTTCCCCTGCATGTCGTAACCGTAATTATCACAAAAGTTGATGGAACTTGTTCTGCTTATCTTTGTCTTTGTAGAAATATCAGTAAATCTCTTTTGCTCTCTGCAGGTTATATTTTTCAACCAAATTAATTAGTTTATTCATAGAGAAGACTCTCTTCTGTTGTCCCTATGCCAGTTGTATGCTTCCACTTTCATAGTTGAAAGTGTTGTCTTTTTCTTTCTCTGTCACCTACCACACCCTGAAGGCTATTTTGCAGCATAACATGAAACAAAACAAAAACGATTTTTGCCTACTCATCTTAAGGTTTTGAACACAAACATGTCAACATTGTCTTGTTCTAATGATTGTATTCTAATTATGCAATAAGGGGCATTTAGTTCTTTCATTTCAATTTCATAAACATTGTAAAAGAGTTGTAATAGACCAACAGCCACATGTTTCTGCTAAAGTACTTTGTGGCTAGAGCTATCTTACAAACTTCTTTATTATATTAGCTTTTACTTCATCATCAGTTCACATTCATGAAGATACCAGAATTGGAGAGGAAAGAAATTAATAAGAATCAAAGGAGAATAGAAGAAAGGAAGGAGAAGCATCATCATGTTTATTTTGTTACTTATATTTCTTTGCAAGCATATTTTAAATGTTTCAATTGAAAAATTATAACTTTACTTTTTTATCGATTAAGGTATTACATATGTGTCCTCATCCCCCTATTGTCCCCCACCCTCTACTCTTGCCCTTACCCCCTGGTGTCTGTGTATATTGGTTAGGCTTATATGCATGCATGCAAGTCCTTTGGTTGATCTCTCCACCTTACCCCCACCCTCCCCTACCTTCCCTCTGGGTTTGACAGTCTGATCGATGCTTCTCTCTCTCTGGATCTGTTTTTGTTCATCAGTTTATGTTGTTCATTATATTCCACATGAGATCATGTGATATTTATCTTTCTCTGACTGGCTTATTTCGCTTAGCATCATGCTCTCTGTTACATCCATGCTGTTGTAAATGGTAAGAATTCCTTCTTTTTTACAGCAGCATAGTATTCCATTGTGTAGATGTACCACAGTTTGTTAATCCACTCATCTGCTGATGGGCACTTAGGCTGATTCCAAATTTTAGCTATGTTGAATCGTGCTGCTATGAACACAGAGGTGCAAATATCCTTTCTGATTGATGTTTCTAGTTTCTTGGGATATATTCCTAGAAGTGGGATCACTGGGTCAAATGGGAGTTCCATTTTTAATTTTTTGAGGAAACTCCATACTGTTAGTGGCTGCACCAGTCTGCATTCCCAACAGTGCACGAGCGTTCTTTTTTCTCCGCACCCTCACCAGCACTTGTCATTTGTTGATTTGTTGATGATAGCTATTCTGGCAGGTGTGACATGGTGCCTCATTGTCGTTTTGATTTGCATCTTTCGGATGATCAGTGACTTTTAGCATGCTTTCATATATCTCTCGGCCTTATGTTCTTTTTCAAAAAGTATCTAATTAGGTCTGTTGCCCATTTTTTGATTGGGTTATTTATCTTCCTTTTGTTAAGTTGTATGAGTTCCCTGTAAATGTTGGAGATTAAACCCTTATCTGTGATAACATTGGCAAATATGTTTTCCTCTGCAGTGGGCTTTCTTGTTGTTTTATTGATGGTTTCTTTTGCTGTACAGAAGCTTTTTATTTTGATGTAGTCCCATTTGTTTTTCTCCTTAGTTTCCATTGCTATAGGAGCTGTATTGTTAAAGCTAGTGCTACATATGTCTGCTATTTTGCTGTCTATGGCTTTGTCTAAGATTTTTATGATTTCCCATCTTCCATTTAAGCCCTTTATCCATTTTGATTTTAATTTTGTGTATGGTGTAAGTTGGTGGTCTAGTTTCAATTTTTTTTTTGTCAAGTATTTGTCCAATTTCCCCAATACTATTTATTGAAGAGACTGTCTTGACTCCACTGTATATTCTTGCCTCCTTGGTCAAATATTAACTAAGCATAATGGCTTGGGTCAATCTCTTGGTTCTCTGTTCTCTTCCACTGGTCTATGTGTCTGTTCTTGTGCCAGTACCATGCTGTTTTGAAAACAGTGGCTTTGTAATATAGCTTGATATCTGGTATTGAGATCCCTCCTACTTTGTTGTTCTTTCTCAGGATTGCTGCAGGTATTTGGGGTCTTTTTTTTATTCCAGATGAATTTTTGGAGAGTTCTTTCTCAGTCTGTGAAATATGCTGTTGGTATTTTAATGGGGAGTACATTGAATCTATAGATTGCTTTGGGTAGTATAGACATTTTAGTGATGTTTATTCTACCAATCCATGAACATGGTCTTTTCTTTCATCTGTTTATGTCTTCCTCTATCTCTTTTTTCAGTGTCCTGTAGTTTTCTAAGTACAGGTCTTTTACCTCCTTAGTTAAGTTTGTTCCTAGGTATCTTAATTTTTTTGGTGTGATGGTAAATAGGATTGTTGTTGTTTTTAACCTCTCTTTCTGTAAGTTCACTACTGGTATATAAAAATGCCATAGATTTCTTAGCATTAATTTTGTATCCTGCTACATTGCTGAATTCATTTATTAAGTCTAATAATTTTTTGATGGAGTCTTTAGGGTTTTCTATGTACAGTAGCATGTCATCTACACTAATAAAAGAGAAAGATGCAAATTGACCATACCTTCACTATGCCCACCAGCCAATCAGGAGTATGCAAATTAATCCAACAAAGATGGCGGGTTAATTTGCATACAGAGGCACCGAGCACTCCAGGCCTCTGGGCAGCATGGGAAAGCAGCCCTGGGCCAGAACAAAGGTGGAAAGGCAGCTCTGGCTAGAGCGAAGGCGGTGCTGGCAGCCAGGGGAAGGAAGGCCCATTCTTGCATGAATCTTCATACATCAGGCCTCTAGACTACAAATGATGACAGTTTTATGTCTCTTCCAATTTTGATACCTTTTATTTCTTCTTCTTATCTAATTGCTATGGCTAACACTTTCAGTTCTATGTCGAATAGGAGTAGTGAAAGTGGGCATCCCTGTCTCCTTCCTGTTCTTAGGTGAAATGGTTTTAGTTTTTGCCCATTGAGTATGATGCTGGCTGTAGGTTTGTCATATAAGGCTTTTATTATGTTGAGGTATGATCCCTCTATTCCCATTTTGCTGAGGGTTTTTATCAAGGAAGTGTATTGGATTTTGTCAAATGCTTTTTCTGCATCAATTGATATGACTATGTGAATTTTTTTCTCTCAACTTGTTTATGTGATATATCATGTTTATTGATTTGTGGATATTGTACCATCCTTGCATGCCCGAGATAAATCCTACTTGGTCATGGTGTCTGATCTTTCTGATGTAATGCTGGTCCTGATTTGCTGAAATTTTGTTGAGGATTTTGGCATCTATTTTATTAGGGATACTGGCCTGTAATTCTCTTTCATTGTGTTTTCTTTATCTGGTTTTGGTATTAGTGTAATGCTGGCTTCATAGAATGAGCCTGGAAGTGTTCCTTCCTCTTGAATTTTTTGGAACAGTCTGAGGAGAATAGGTTTTAGTTCTTCTTTGAATGTTTGGTATAACTCCCCTTTGCAGCCATCTGGCCCCAGGCTTTTGTTTGCTGGAAGCTTTTTGATGACTGCTTCAATTTCCTCCATCGTTATCGGCCTGTACCAGGCTGTTTTGAGAACAGTGGCTTTGTAATACAGCTTGATATCTGGTATTGAGATCCATCCTACTTTGTTCTTCT
Source organism: Myotis lucifugus (assembly GCF_000147115.1). Taxonomy (NCBI): domain Eukaryota; kingdom Metazoa; phylum Chordata; class Mammalia; order Chiroptera; family Vespertilionidae; genus Myotis; species Myotis lucifugus. The sequence goes on from NW_005871068.1 coordinate 10,030,415, forward strand.
TTCTCAGGATTGCTGCAGGTATTTGGGGTCTTTTTTTATTCCAGATGAATTTTTAGAGAGTTCTTTCTCAGTCTTGAGATTTTTAGATTCTTCCTGATTGAGTTTCGGAAGGTTGTATTTTTCTAGGAATATGTCCATTTTCTCTAGGTTGTCTAGTTTTTTGGAATAGAGTTGTTCATAGTATTTTTTTAATCCTTTGTATTTCTGTGGGGTCTGTTGTTATTTTGCCTCTTTCATTTCTGATTTTGTTTGTTTGGACCCTCTCTCTTTCCTTTTTGGTGAGCCTGGCTAGAGGTTCATCTATAGTCCTTATCCTTTCAAAGAACCAGTTCTTGGTTTCATTGATCTTTTTTTTTTGTCTCTATGTCATTTATTTCTACTCTGATCTTTATTATCTCCTTCCTTCTGTTCACTCTGGGCTTTTCTTTTTTCTCTCTGGGCTTTTCTTTTTTCTCTCTTTCCAATTCTTTACGTTGTAGAGTTAGATGATTTATTAGAATTTTTTCTTGTTTTATGAGATAGGCCCGTAGAGCTATAAACTTCCCTCTCAGGACTGCTTTCAGTGTGTCCCATAGATTTTGGATTGTTGTGTTTTCGTTGTCATTCATTTCCAGGATGTTTTTAATATCATCTTTGATCTCTTTGGTAACCCAATCATTGTTTAATAGCATGCTATTCAGCTTCCAAATGTTTGAATTTTTTATTGTTTTTCTTGTAGCTTATTTCTAATATCATGTCATTGTGGTCTGAGAAGGTGCTTGGTGTGATTTCAATCTTCTTGAATTTGGAGAGACTTTGCCTGTGACCCAATATGTGGTCTATCTTTGAAAATATCCCATGTACACTTGAGGAGAATGTATATTCCGTGGCTTTGGGGTGAAATGTTCCAAAGATGTCAATTAAGTCCATCTGATGTAGTGAGTCAATTAGGATTGCAGTTTCTTTGCTGATTTTTTTGTCTAGAGGATTTATCCAGTGATGTCAGTGGGATATTAAAATCTCCTACTATAATTGTATTGTTGTTGATCTCTCTTTTGATTTCTTCCAGGAGTTTTTTTTTAATGTATTTGGGTGCTCCTGCATTGGGTGCATATATGCTTACCAGGGTTATATCCTCTTGTTTTATCGATCCCTTTAGTATTATGAAGTGGCCTTCCTTATCTCTTGTTATGGCCTTCAATTTGAGGTCTATTTTGTCCGATACAGGTATTGCTACCCCAGCTTTTTTTTTTTTTCATTTTCATTTGCCCAAAAGATATTTTTCCATCCCTTCACTTTCAGTCTGTGTGAATCCCTTGTTCTGAGGTGGGTCTCTTGTAGATAGCATATACATGCGTCATTATTTTTTTTAATCCATTCAGCCACTCAATGTTTTTTGATTGGATCATTTAGTCCATTTATGTTTAAAGTTATTATTAATATGTACTTGTTTGTAGCCATTTTTGTTTTTTGTGCCTGTGTTCTTTCTTCCCTATTTATTCCTTCTTTTTACACCAGTCTCTTTAGCATTTCTTGCATTGTTGGCTTGGTAGTGATAAACTCCCTTAGCCTTTTTTTTTCTTTTTGTCTGTGAAGCTCCTTATTTCCTCTTCAATTTTGAATGATACCCTTGCTGGATAGAGTATTCTTGGATTCAGTCCCTTGCTTTGCATCACTTTGTAAATTCCCTTCCATTCCTTTCTAGCCTGATGTGTTTCTGTTGAGAAATCATTTGATAATCTAATGGGAGATCCCTTGTAAGTATCATTCTGTCTCTCTCTTGCAGCCTTTAAGATTCTCTCTTTGTCCTGAACATTTACCATCATAATGATGACATGTCTTGATGTGGGTCTTTTCGGGTTCATCTTGTTTTGGACTTTCTGTGTTTGTGTGACTTTTTCTTCCCTACATCAGAGAAGTTTTCTGATATTATTTCTTCAAATCAGTTTTCTAAACCTTGTTCCTATTCCTGTCATTCTGGCACCCCTATTATTTGTATGTTGCTTTGTTTCATATTGTCCCAAAGCTCCCTTGGGCTTTCCTCCTGTCTTTTAATTTTTTTTCTCCAATTGCCGTTCAGTTTGGGTGTGTTTTGCTTCCCTATCTTCTAATTTGCTAATTCGGTCCTTCTCTTCTCCTAGTCTACTGCTGAAACTTTCCATGGTGTTTTTTATTGAAGCTATATCACTCTTTATTTCTTATTGATTCTTACATAAGTTGTTGATTTTTTTCTGGTTTATGAACTGTATTACCCCTATTCTGAATTCTTTTTCTGACAGATTGCATGCCTCCATTTCACTTAGCTGCTTTTCTGATGATCCCTTCTTTTCTTTCCTTTGAGGATACTTTGTCTCCCCATTTTTTCTCTCACTGAAAGATCTAGGTGTTGAGTCATGCAGGGGCTGCTCCTTGGGTGGCAGCAGCTCCTCAGGTGGCAGCTGCTCCTTAGATGGTAGTGGAAGCCTTCATTTCTTACCCATGTTACAGAGGAATGGATGGTTAAATTGTGACTGCTGTTTCAGGACAATGCCTGGAACTTGATCATTCCCTCCTCACAGCACCGAGTCCTGGGAAGCTTGAGCTCCCATGTGAATCCAGTGCCTGGAAGCGGTGTTTACGACCCGAGAGTGAAAAATTATAACTTTAAATGTAACTTTAGTCACCATACTCTAGTTTCCTTATCCTCATAGAAAACATCTGCAAACATAACCTTTGCACACGCACGCGTGCGCGCACACACACACACACACACACGCAAATGAGTGGGGCAATTGGAACAGGTTGGAGGGGAAAAAGGAGTAAAAATATAGAGAAGGCAAATTATGTATATTTTTAAAAACCATGGCTAGTCATCTTATTTATAATAATGATCTTTACATTTTGTAATAATGTTGCTCTTACAAACTACTTTTTCATACTCCATCTCAGCCAATATCTTTAGCAGCAGTTCTCAACCTGTGGGTCGCGAACAATGAAAATACATCCTGCATAGCAGATATTTACATTAATTACATTATGATTCATAACAGTAGCAAAATTACAGTTATGAAGTAGCAACGAAAATAATTTTATGGTTGGGGGTCACCACAACATGAGGAACTGTATTAAAGGGTCGCAGCATTAGGAAGGTTGAGAACCACTGCAGAGGTTTGCCAGCCATGTGGAGCTGCTACTGTTTCCTAAAGCAGATACTGAGGATCACAGAGGGAAAGTGTGTTGACCAGTTCACATGAATAACTGTGTGAGAAAGTGGGACCTATTCCTTAGGCAAATTAGAGCCGATTTAGCACAAGGTGAAAATGAGAGCATGTTATTACCTGTCTGTTTTTCAAATTTCTTGTTTAGTATTAATAATTGTTTATAGTTTCTAGGCTAAATAGTATTCCCTAGATCAGCAGTCGCCAACCACTGGTGGTTCCATGAGGTCTAAAACATTCCGACCACTAATTTAAGGAAAACTTTGGAGCAGCAGTTGCCAACCGGTGGTCTTTAGACCACTGGTGGTCCAGGAAGTCTGAAAGGTTGGCAACCGCTGCCCTACATGCAACCTGTAAAAAGGAACATCTGTAGGTAAGACAGTAGAATGCACATATATCACAACTACCACCTGGCATTAGACCAGCCGTGGCAAACTACGGCCCGCGGCCAGATCCCGCCCGGTTGAAATGAATAAAACTAAAAAAAAAAAGACCGTACCCTTTTATGTAATGATGTTTACTTTGAATTTATATCAGTTCACACAAACACTCCATCCATGCTTTTGTTCCGGCCCTCCGGTCCAGTTTAAGAACCCATTGTGGCCCTCGAGTCAAAAAGTTTGCCCACCCCTGCATTAGACACTAGCATCTTTTACCTGGGCTATTATACCGTACTGTCTTCTTCCAGTGGCATTACTGGTATTTTCTTTACCTGTCCCTCCCCTACCTAAAACTGTCTGATGGCTTTTTCTTGTACTTATGCTAGAACTCAAAACCCTTGTCTTTTACCCTGTATGACATTGATTGACAATACCATACAGGATAAGACCCCTCAATATATTTCTTTTTTTTTTTTTAAATCTTCATTGTTCAGATTATTACATTTGTTCCTCTTTTTTCCCCCCATAACTCCCCTCCTTCCAGCTCCCACCCCACCCTCCACCCTCACTCCCCACCCACTGAGTTCATCCATAGGTGCATGATTTTTGTCCAGTCACTTCCCGCATCTCCCACACCCCTTTTCCCCCAAGAATAGTCAGTCCATTCCCTTTCTATGTCCCTGATTCATTATGATCACCAGTTCATTCTGTACATCAGGTTATTTATTCACTTGATTCTTAGATTCATTTGTTGATAGATGCATATTTGTTGTTCATAATTTGTATCTTTACCTTTTTCTTCTTCTTCCTCTTCTTAAAGGATACCTTTCAGCATTTCATATAATACTGGTTTGGCGGTGATGAACTCCTTTAGTTTTTCCTTATCTGTGAAGCTCTTTATCTGACCTTCAATTCTGAATGATAGCTTTGCTGGATAAAGTAATCTTGGTTGTAGGTTCTTGGTATTCAGCACTTTGAATATTTCTTGCCATTCCCTTCTGGCCTGCAAAGTTTCTGTTGAGAAATCAGCTGACAGTCGTATGGGTATTCCCTTGTAGGTAATTGAGCCTCTTTCTCTTGCTGCTTTTAAGATTTTCTCTTTGTCTTTTGCTCTTGGCATTTTAATGATGATGTGTCTTGATGTGGTCCTCTTTGGATTCCTTTTGTTTGGGGTTCTCTGCGCTTCTTGGACCTGTAAGTCCATTTCTTTCTCCAGGTGGGGGAAGTTTTCTGCCATTATTTCTTCAAATAGGTTTTCAATATCTTGCTGTCTCTCATCTTCTGGCACTCCAATAATTCTGATATTAGTGCGCTTGAAGCTGTCCCAGAGGCTCCTTACACTATCTTCACACTTTCGGATTCTTTTTTCATTTTGCTTTTCCAATTGGGTGTTTTTTGTCGAATCTTTGGTTTGATTCTTGTGCTCCTCTGGTCTGCTATTGGGTATAATATTCTTTATTTCAGTCCGTGTATGCTTACTTTCTAATTTCTTTATCGTAGCATCGAGGGTCTCATTAGTTTTCGTGAGGCTCTGCACAAATTTATGGCAAGCCCTCAAAATTGCGATTCTTAGCTCCATATCCTCCATTTCTGTCATGTTTTTTGTCTCCGCATCTTATATGCTTTCTTGGTGCACCCCCTTGGGTCTCTGTGCGCAGTCTTTGTTCTAGCCAAGCCTTAATTGTTGTAGTAACACTAGAGGGATTTGGACCA
>NW_005871068.1:10035895-10147553 GCF_000147115.1 Myotis lucifugus
TAGTTGAAGAGACTCTCCTCAGCCAGCCTTCCCGTGGTTCTGTGTTGATGTCCGCTCCGACTTTTAGTTGTATTTTTGAAGTGGTTGTTCGAGGCAGCAAACTCCGGTGTTTACCTATGCCGCCATCTTCCCCCTCAATATATTTCAAGCACATCTCATATCGCAGCTCTCTATTTCTCCATGATATAATTCCCCATTCATGCTGGCCTTTTGGTTACTCTAACAAGCCAAATGGTCCATATTTTGGGTTCTTTGAATTGGCTGTTCCCCCTGTCTGAAATATACTTCTTCCTGATCTACAAATGTTGGCTCCTTCTTATCACTGAAATTTCAAATTAAATGGTACCATCTCAGAAATAACATTCCTGAATCACAAAAGTTAAAAAGTAGCCCCTCAAATACTCTCTTGCACAATACCTTTTAAGTTCTTCAGAAAACTTATTCCTATCTAGCATTGTTTTTATGTTATTTTTTATAGTGTGTATGTGAGTAGATATATAATGTTATATGTAGTATTATATATAGTGATATATAAAGATATATATCACAAGGAATATATATCAAATATAATTGAGTTATTGTTGCCAAATATGTTGGCAGATAATACTTATAATTGTCAAGTGTAAATACTCAAAGAGTTTAGTTATAAGCTTATCTGTATATCCAACCAATTTATTTTACTTTTGTTATAAGATAGCAACTTAAGAGCTCTAACATGGCTTTGGTTATATTTCCTACAACTAGACAAAGCTTAATTATTATTCCTCTCATCACTAAGTCTACATTTAGGCAGGGATGCTGGCTTCTGACTAGGTATATCCACACCCTATCTTTGGAAGAGAGAGATGAGAAGTGTGGACTAATCCATTTTTCTTTACTAGCAATTTATTAGGCCTTCCTACTCCAAAGTAATCATACGTTTGGAAACAACAGGTTATGCTCCAAATTGAGGCTGATGAACATGACCATGATAATAAAAACTGAATAGGTAATTTATCAAAGTATTAAATAAAACCTAGAATTATTAATTTTAAAATACTGAAAAAATCATATTGTCATAATCAGCTTTTTGTTTCCTCTAAATAAATCTAACAAGAATCAAGTCCAGCACAGTTTTCTTAATGGCTTATCTCATTTAGAGTTTAATAGTTTTTATGCATGAATGCAAAGTTAGTAAAAGCGCTATAAAATACTGTTATTTATAAGCTCACAAGAGATTTCTCAATGTGCTTTGCTTAAATAATACTGTGTGTGTTTCAACTAATTGTCCAGAAAAGATTATGGGCTACAAGTGGCTCCATATTCATGTCTCATTTTTATTTATTTATTTTTAAACATATTGATTTCAGAGAGGAAAAGAGAGGGAGAGAGAGATAGAAAAATCAATGATGAGAGAAAATTATCAATTGGCTGCCTCCTGCATGCCACACACTTGAGATCGAGCCGGCAACCTGGGCATATGCCCTGACTGGGAATTGAACCATGACCTCCTGGTTCATAGGTCGATATTCAACTACTGGGCCACACGGCTAGGCTGTATCTCATTTTTAAAACTCTAGGTTTTATCAAAAGCTATGCCAGCTAAAAGGCTGCCCTTGCCCTCTAGACAATCATTCAAAAACAAAAAACACACAAAAACAGCTTAAACACTAACCAAAGCCTCTAAATCTTCCCTAGGAAGAAACAGTTTTTGTATGTCAATCCTAACTAAGTAATGATATTACCATTTTAGGTATGTTGTATATGTTGTGTCTACTCTCACAGTTCACCTTTTCTTGCAATTCAGTCTCCAATTGGAATTAATTAATTGACTAGTATGAATAATTAATGCCGCATTGTTAGCCCTATTGAAAAAAAAAAAAGGAGTGAGGAACAAGGGCGGGTACTTAGCCTGCAGAAGAAGGTGGGAAAATAGAATGCACAGAGAAGACAGTGGTGCCACTGTGGGAAAGGCAGGAAAGGAGGAGGGCGAATTTTAGACTTTCAAATTTTGTCTGAGTTTGCTTGAAGTTGCATAGATCAGTGCAAACGGAAGTGTAAACTGAAGAATATTGGCATATGACCACAAGCAGGCGGCTCTATATTTTATGATTTATGATGATAAGTGGGCAGAGTAAATTACTTGACCCTTGGGTATCGGGGGATGCGGTGCAAACTCAATAGTTATAATATGGTTACTATAACCCTCACCTCAAGTTTTAATTGCAATCATTCAAATGATCACAGCAGGGGAAAATGTCAATATGCACAGACTAGTAACTCTTGGTTTGGAATACCAGTATTTGTGAAAATTCTAGCTTATCTATGTCTCCCTTATTCTTTCAAAATATATGAGCTCAAAAATGTATATTCTCCCTCCCTATTGTCAGACTATAATTTAGTACTGGAATTGTAATCCTGCCAGCATATCTAATGAGTTTCTTTAGTCCTGTTTTAAAGCTTTTAATCTTTATAAATAATAGCTAAGTAAACTTAAGGCGCTTGGACAATTTCTTTAGCTTAATGTATTCAAATCCACAGTTGGCACTTCATTTCTTTTCATTTAAAAATAAATCTATCTTGTCTTGATAGGCTCTACATGAATACACACACCTAACAATGTAAATCAGAGAACACATCGAGAATAATGGAATCTACTTGTTACCTTTATAAGAGACATGCCATTTTCAGAAATGTCTCCAAGTCAACATATTCTATTTTTTTTTAATCTTCACCTGAGGATATTTTTCCATTGATTTTTAGAGAGAGTGGAATAGAGAAGGAAAGAGAGAAACATTGATGTGAGAGAAACACATGGATCAGTTGCCTCCTGCACAAGCCTCAACCAGGGTCCAGGCCAGGAAGAAGCCTGCAACCGAGGTATGTGCCCTTGACCAGAATCGAACCTGGGACCATTTGGTGTTCAGGCTGACGCTCTATCCACTGAACCAAACTGGCTAGGGCTCCAAGTCAACATAACCTACCCTATATAATAAAAACCTAATATTCTAAGTGTCCAACCATTCATTTGACCTTTTGACTAGTTGCTATGACATGCACTGACCACCAAGGGGCAGATGCTCCAACCAGTAGGTTAGCTTGCTGCTGGGGTCTGGCTGATCAGGACTGGGCAAGATGAGCCGGACATGCACTGGAGCCAACCTCCCGTAGTCCCTCCCTGGCCTCTAAAATATTTATTCTAATTAATTTCCTTTTGATGTGCATGAATCCATGCACCAGAACTCTAGTTCTTAAAATATTTCAGAACCATACAGTACTTGAATAAGAATTTCCAAACACAGATAAACTTTTTTCAATAAGATTTCCATAAACATATGAAAAACTATTTAATACTTTTATTGATTTTAGAGAGAGAGGAAGGGAGAGGGAAAGAGAGATAGACACATCGATGAGAGAGAAGCATTAATATTGATCAGCTGCCTCCTGCATATCCCCCTACTTGGGATTGAGCCTACAACCTAGGCATGTGCTCTGACCGGGAATCAAACCAACGACTTCTTGGTGCATGCATGGGTGGATGCTCAACCACTGAGCAACACCATCTGGGCTCTATTTAATATTTTTGAGGGCTTTTCCTTCTGAAGAGAAGTTTCCTATCAACTGTACCTAATAGGTGGTTCTATGTACAGGCACACTTCATTTTATGGTGCTTCACTTTATTGTGCATCACAGATCTAGCTTTTTTTTATAAACTGAAGGCAAGACCCACAGACCCTCCACCAAAAAATTTACAAGTGGCTTCATTGCTATACTCACTTTATCTCAGTGGTCTGGAACCAAGCCTGCAATATCTGAGGATGCCTGAAGATGGTTTCCTGTGTATACTCCTATGCTTTCAATAGTTACATTCTAATTTTTGGAGACAACTTGGAAAATATTAACTATGAGAACAATTTGGCAACTTTTTAAACATAGTTCTGTAGAAACTAGTCCTTCTATCCAACATCTCCACTTCCATTACAGAAGTGAAAATGTAAATTGAAAATCCACCCAAAATGTCCCCTAAGGAAGAACTCTGCATGCTTCAGGAACAAACTGAGACTCATGACATAAACAAGAAACTTCATCAAGCCCAGCTGGCCTGGCTCAGTGTTTGAGTGGCAATCCATGAACCAGGAGGTCAGGGTTAGATTCCCGGTCAGGGCACATGCCTGGGTTGTGGTTTGATCCCCAGTGTGGGGAGTGCAGGAGGCAGCCAATCAATGATTCTCTTCTCACCATTGATGTTTCTATCCCTCTCTCCCTCTCCCTTCCTCTCTCTGAAATCAATAACAACATATAAAAACTAATAGCAACACTCCAAACATGCTGTTTTTTAGAAATCAGAAACACTTACTTGCTTTGCTTTTCCATGCTAGCTACCCTGAGGCATTCCCATCTTGAATTCAGGAGATTCATTTGTTCTTGTACTTCAGTTTCTTCATCCTCTGATAATGTCCCTGTCCGAAGCAGCTGACTTCCCAATTGGAGGACATTACCAACCCGTCCCTGATGGGACGTCAAGTCCATCATGTACCCCTGACAAGGAAAGAGGTTGACAGCAGTGATTATCACTTTAGGTAAATCATTATGGTTTTGATTTCTTTTCTAAATGTGCAGCCCTTTTAAAATATATTCCCAGTAAAAGCATTTTAATTTTTATTCAAGGACACCCAATATTGTTTTTAACATGACTAAAGAAAATAATTAGCTTAGGTCACCAGAAGCAAACCCTGAGATTATGGTTTGTATGCAAGTGATTTATTAAGGAAGAGTTCCCAGAGGAGGCCTGCTGAAGAAGCAGGAAATAGGACAGGGAAGGAGAGGCAGGCCAGTAAGTATGTCAACTCAGGAAATGTTTCCTACTCTGGGCAGTGATACCACCCCGGTACTCTGGAGTGTAAGTTATAGCTCAACATTGTCTTGTCCCAAGAGAAGGGAACTGGACTTGCATATTACTGTGTGAGTCATTGCAAAATCAGATCTCAGCACCTTCAAGTGTTGTTTTCCAAGTCAGATTTTGAAATGCTGGCTGTTGGAATCCCAAGAACATGAACATTTATTTTTTGCATCCCAAAATAAAAACTAAATTACCAAAGAAAGGATATGATTGTCTATCCACTTACACCTGAAACCAATCCTATATAATAAAAGCGTAATATGCTAAGTGTCCGACCTTTCGGTTGACCGCTCAACCAGTCACTATGATGCGCACTGACCACCAGGGGGCAGACGCTCCAACCAGTAGGTTAGCTTGCTGCCGGGGTCCCGTTGAGGGATCCCAGCAGTGCATGAATTCAAACACCGGGCCTCTAGTACAAAATAAAATTGAAGGAAAAAGTAAACAAATCTAAATTCCAAAAATACCAGGATCTTATACAGTGATTGAGATAAAGAGACTTGTCATTATGATAAATCATGTGCTTTGTATCATAAATCAATGTTTTGTTTTACCTCATGAGTATGAAATTGTTCTTTCACTTCCTCTACATCTTTAGAAATCTCTCCTTGTGCTTTTAATGTGTCCTCAGCTGAAAGAAGCCACGAGAGTACTTCCTCTAGAGCTGTTTGGTAACTGTCCAGGTTTACTTCCGTCCCCATCAATGAACCACCAAATGACTTGTCTTCAGGAGCTTCCAAATGCTGAACGATAAAATAAATTGAGTGTTATACAATTAGTATTTTTGCAGACTGTTCCAGTACATTAAATGGTAAAATGAATGAAATATTTAAAATGCTAGAAATGTCCACATGCATTATCAGATACATGAACGGAAGACACACACAATAGCGAGCCTGTATTTTAACAGCCTCACAGATATACAAGCAGATTTTCAAATGCTACCCAAAATCCACTTGGAACTAATATTTTATTAAAGTTCTTCTGGATTACTATAAAGAATGGATTAGTATATCATTTCTTCATTTTATATTTGAAATGCTATTAATTTTCATCCATAGGTCACTTTTTTCAGTTCATATTTTTTCCTTTTTTTATTGATTAAAGTATTACATATGTGTCCATATCCCCCCATTGCCCCCCACCCACTCCCGTACATGCCCTCACCCCCCTGCTGTCTCTGTCCATTGGTTATGCTTATATGCATGCATACAAGCCTTTTGGTTGATCCCTCCCCCTTACTCCACCCTCCCCTACCTTCCCTCTGAGGTTTGAGCATCTGATCGATGCTTCTCTGTCTCTGGATCTGTTTTTGTTCATCCGTTTATGTTGTTCATTATAATCCGCAAGTGAGTGAGATCTCAGTTCATATTTTAAATCAGTGGTTCCCAACCTTCCTAATGCCGCGACCCTTTAATACAGTTCCTCATGTTGTGGTGACCCCCAACCATAAAATTATTTTCGTTGCTACTTCATAACTGTAATTTTGCTACTGTTATGAATCGTAATATAAATATCTGATATGCAGGATGTCTTTTCATTGTTCTCGACCCATAGGTTGAGAACCGCTGTTTTAAATACTTTACATATACATTATTGGTATTACATTTATATACTTTTGCAATGGCATTTAAAAAAAATCTGTTCCCCAAAATTGAAAGGTAATGAAATATTTCTGAAAATTTACAGAGCAGAAGACTTAACAGTATGATAACAAGTGGGAGGAGAGGGGTAAAACTGAAAAAGAAATACCTCATTTACACATTTGAAATTTCTAACAGTATAATGACTTCTAGGAATTAAGCTTTTATTTCCTGAAGGCCTTGGTTTAAATAGCAAGATTTTACCTTAGGGGAAATAAAATATAAAGTACTTGCTTCCGAATTGAGCTAGCAGGAAGTTAAGTGAGATTCTCAACAGTTGTCTTGAAATTTTTTGCTGGGATCCTAAAGCTGAAAACAATAGGTACAAAGTATCCATATTTCTAACAAGAAAACCCAGGCCACCAAAGAAGGAATTCCTGAAAGATGACCACAGAACTGGCTCTATAACCCTTAATCCACTACCTAGATCAAAGGCTCATAAGAAGAAGCAAGGAGATTAGAGAATTCTGGTGAGAAAATATTCCTCTGGAGTGCTATGCATGTCCACACCTCCCACTTCACACAAGTAATGGAGAAATCAAGAGAATTACCTATACATAATAGGGTAGTTGCCAGAATAAAATATTGACCTCTAAATCTAGCTGTGTGTTGGAGAGGTTCAGAAGTGATGGGACCAGTACTACCAAGTGACAGGAGAGACCCCCTTGGGATAACCTTAGGGTAATTATCAATGTGCCTGAATGTTTGGGTTGCTTGGCTTCAAAAATCCTGAGAAGGACCACATTCAAGAGGGTTTCCTGCTGAGGTAAGAAACATAGGCAAAGTATTGACATAGAAGTAAAACAAAAATATTGGAGAAATAGTTCATGAATAATCTTTTGTATACTCCAAATATAGCAAGCCAGCCTTGGGCCCTAAAAGCAGGGTTTTGCAAAGGAAACAAAAGGCAGTGTAGAACAAACAGAAGCTGCTTGGGGGATTTAAGAATCTTGACTAGAGAAAACCCATCCTTTTTTTTTATAAAGGTTCTCTCCTGGCATGTCTACCTTGAATTTCCAGTTCTCCTCAATGCTGGGCCTTACCCTACTGAGCTGCCAGGACTAACTTAATTGTGTTCTTCTGATAAATGTGCCAATCAATTTTGAAAATTTTATATTATAAATTTATCCAACTATTAAGTCCTTTAAGATGGCAAAACATAGTGGGATTTGGTTTGATATTTTCATCAAATGACGTGTTCTCTATCTGTTTCTAGGGAAGTGCCAAAAATACATCATACTGATAAGTCCAACTCACCCAACTCTAATATTTCAAAAAAGCATAAGTGCCCCAGAGGGTTATTTGCAAAGACCCTCTCATGGTCAAGACAATTTCTGAAGGTCTTAAGGGTTATAATAAGTTCAGTGGTATATATCCCTTCTACCCATTCCTATATACTATTCTAAACACTATTAATAAAAATATCAAAGTAAGCATTAAGAGGGGAAAAGTCACAAAAAGGCAGCCTGAGAGATATGTGCAGATGGGACCAGCTTCATGATTGTGCAACCTGAACAGCTCCACAGTACCCAAGTCTCAGAAGGACCCCATGCTTGTTTTATCTGCTTCTTGACATGGCCAACTTAAAATTCTGAACAGTTTGGTCTTTGAACTTGGGTTTTATAAGGAAAGTCCATAAGCAGAGGAGACAACTGCAATATGTGTGTATTCCCCATTTGCATAATTTTATGTCCCATGAGCACAGAATTCTGGTGGACCCACAATAGGTGAGAAGTGAGTGCAACTCAAGCAAGTACAAGGTAAGTGTGTTGTATCGGTGACTGAGTGAGTGAGGGCACTAACAGCCCCAAGAAGCCATGCTTTATATTTGAAACAGAACTTGCTTCAAAGCCAGAAAGAAGGCAATTCTAGGAAAACACAATCAACCAAGAAACCCTATCATATCCTTGCTCACCCATATTTCTTTCTCATATTAGCCAACCATTTATGCTAAAACTGATAACATGAAAAGAAAAGAGAAAAAAAGGGCAACCCAGACTTCCTTTTCCTTTCAATCTTTCCTTACTCATCAATAAGCTGAAGGTAAAGAATATTGGTAGAATGTACACCTACCAAGAAGTGAAATAGCAACAGCTGAGTTGATTGCATGTTATTTCCATGTTAAGACTGAAATACATAGCTCAAGCTACAAATATAAGTTATATGATAACAATGATTCTGCATGAATTAAATGCTCATGAGTTTGTATTGACAACTGCAACTGCACAATATAACAATGAGCAATAAAAGCCATGCTAATACTTTAAATTTTTTATTCAGTATGAACAAATAAAAATCTCCATGAAAAGTCGAGAGACCATGAAATAAAGAAAACAGCTTTATATTTTAGTAATTTGAACAGCACTTTCCTTCCTGCTGTTTGAACAAGGAGCTCTGAGTTTCATTTCTCACTAAGGCACAGAAATTATGCAGCCAGTCCTCTGTGTAGGTAGAAAAAAAGTACGATCCAATCTTGGAAATTTGTTTTCTCTGGGTTACATGTGAGAGTTTATAGGAGTTTTATTATGCTCAGTAGATAGAATGGAATTGCAAAACCCAAGGCTATGGAAGGAAACAGTCAGTGTTTGAGTTTTTACTCAGACCTGAAGTCTTGTCACCCTGGGAAAGTTGCTTAGCCCTATCATAAGCCTTAGTTTCCTCATTCATAAAATGGGAGCAATAATATTTCTCTAATAAGATTGTGGAAAGAATTAAAGTGTTCGGCAGAATGCCTGACCATGTGTAAGACCCAAATAAAGTATGTTAAGCTGTAATTATTATTAGACTCTCATAGACATAAGAACCATTTTGAAGCACAATCTGCCCCAAGGTTACTGTCTTTAGTCACTGTCCAAATTTCAAGAGCCAGATAATTACTGTAGAAAAAAAAGACCCACAACAATTCTAAGAGCAAACATCAATTAAATGTAACCATTCTGAAATTTCAACCTCAACCTAGCTGCTATTTAAAAGTTCTAAAAAAAATCATTAACATGCTTGAGTTTAGATAATCTTCTCCAAGTGATAAATTATAAACAACACTATTATCAAGGAGCACAACACTATATTTCACCATTGTACAATCTAGATTTAAAAAGTAAATGCTTTATGATTTACTGATATTTACAGAGGCTTGAACTTTTGGAGAAAATCTTAAAAGGCAAAGCTCTATACTCAAGGACATGATGTCTAGTACTCATAAATTCTGAATCTAAATGTTTTGTCTGATGATATTCATAAAACAAAATCTTTACAAAGACAGCTATATTAAAGTTAAATTTAAACATGAATAAGCTCTGTAAAATTACATATATAATTCAATTAATCATTATTTACATACATAAATTTAACTACAAATACATATGATTATGGTCAAAATTGTCAACTGGGCTCTGAGTAATTCTTTGTCTAGACCAGCGGTTCTCAACCTGTGGGTCGCGAACCCTTTGGGGGTCGAACGACCCTTTCACAGGGGTCGCCTAAGACCATCGGAAAACAGATATATAATTATATACAGTGGGGCCTTGACTTAGGAGCTTAAATCATTCCGTGACAGAGCTCGTAACTCAAATTACTCGTACGTCAAATCTTAAAGTGAACGAGTGAGACACATGATGCTGGGCTGATATTGTGGTGTTCACTGTGAAGTTTGCTGCGCCAACTAGCGGTGGGGTATCTGAAGCTGGCTCATAACCCGAATTTTAGCTCGCAACTCAAAGCAAAAAATCGGCCGAGAGATGGCTCGTATCTCGAAAAACTCGTTAGTCGGGACACTGGTAAGTCAAGGCCCCACTGTATTGTTTTTGTGATTAATCACTATGCTTTAATTATGTTCCATTTGTAACAATGAAAATACACCCTGCATCTCAGATATTTACATTATGATTCATAACAGTAGCAAAATTATAGTTATGAAGCAGCAACGAAAATAATTTTATGGTTGGGGGTCACCACAACATGAGGAACTGTATTAAAGGGTCGCGGCATTAGGAAGGTTGAGAACCACTGGTCTAGACCATTGTTTTTCAAATTGTAAGACATGATCCATAAATGATTCATGAAATCATTTCAGTAGGTCATGACCAGAAGTATCCCAGTTAAAATTAAATAGAGTATGTGCCTATGTATACTGATGGATGGTAACTAGACTTATTGTGGTGATAATTTTACAGTGTATACAAATAACAAATAATTATCTTATACACCTGAAATTAATATATTATATGTCAATTTTACCTCAATTTAAAAAAGGAAATCAAAGTCAGGATTCAAATCCATGCCTAATGACCATAAGCCTATGCTCTTGTCAGTACACCTCATACCATCTCCAGAATACCCAAATGTTTATGTTGAAGAAGTCAGATTTTCATATCCTGCTGAAGGTAGGAATTATGTCAGAAAAACTTATTGTAAAAAAGAAATCAACAATGTACATGTTAAAATAACTAACTAAATTAAATAGAGAAAAATATCAATTTTGTCATGTATATTAAGGATTAGTATTTTTGTGAATTTTTGTTTCAGATATGCATAGATATACACATAATTATGTATATGTTCTGGGTCAAGATGAAAAATTGTTTTTGTACTTCATTATACAAAATAGGAAATGGTTCTGGGATTTCAGTGCCAGTAAACCCATGAAAGAATAAATTTTCTTGAATTCTACATTTTTTTACATTTTCAAATGATTTTTGTACATTTTTAAATCATTGTACATTTTCAACGATTTTTTAAAAATTCATCTTTAACAGATAATTTAAAAACAAAGATATATAGAGAAGCTTATGCTTTTGGTTACAGCCCCCCAAAATATGTTTTCATTGACATAGTACTTCATATTTCACCTAAGCTTGAGGCATATGAACTAGCATCAAAGGAAATTTGGAGAAGCCAGTATCATCAATTGGAACTAATTTTTTTTCTATGCTTTGATCTTATTTTAATTTCTGTCTTTATCACAGTAGTTTATATATTTCTGTAGTACACTGGCCAAATAATGATTCAGGTAAGCATAAAAATGTATGGACAAAACAATCCTGGTTGTTTTCAAAATTAAGAGCACTA
Source organism: Myotis lucifugus (assembly GCF_000147115.1). NCBI lineage: Eukaryota > Metazoa > Chordata > Mammalia > Chiroptera > Vespertilionidae > Myotis > Myotis lucifugus. The sequence goes on from NW_005871068.1 coordinate 10,047,485, forward strand.
ACATTTATTCAACATTATCCACATACTTCAGAGGCTTAATTACTGCCCTTCTGCAGAAGAATTAGTAGTTATTTTCACCTATGTTCCTGAAGATGTAGCAGATGCAAAAGGCAAAGTAAGTGTAGAGAGGGCAAAGTAAAATAACTGGGGAAAACAAATGAGTGTATGTGTTAGTCCTGCAATGCCCAGTACAAATGTCTGGAAACTCATCTCTAGTGATAGAAACTGTCATAAAAAATATAGAGCGATACCATTGACACTATTCCATGCATAAATATGTCTTAAAGCCCAGTTCACTAAATATCCAATCTTGGGTAAGTTATTTAACCTGTCCGCATCTCAGTTTCCCCATCTATAAAACAAAAAAATAAATAAAAATATGTCTCCAAAGGACTGTTGAAAAGATCATTTAAACTGATGCATATAAAGTGTTAATAAGCACATTCTAGTTTCCAAGAAATGCTCTGCAATGCCTGTATTTAGGGACCAATGCTCATTGAAATGGTTAATGATTTTTATGAGGAAACACAGTTGAATGAGCTGTGTGTATTTTTAGAAGCATGATTTTGGCAATTCAAACTGAGATAAGTCATCAAATGGTTACAAACATAGGTAGTGAAACCAGCAAACCACAAAGCTCTTAGAAAAATAGCTGGGACATTTCCAGAGGGCACGATCTGTCACTGAGTAGTTTTATATTTCTTTTGAAACTGATCTTTTTTGGCAACTTCCCCAAATTCAACCTTAAAATGTGATATAAGTTTTAACCTGGATAAAGAAAGTTTTGTTCTTGAATGTATAAATGCTTCAAGAACATTTGAGAATTTTATTACTTAGTTCCTTTAGATGTGTCATACTCATAATTTATTTAAAATAGAGTCTAAGTTAATGCATGGCTGGTGAATTTTTGGTATAGCTATAATATTTTTATCCTTCAGTATATCCAACTATATAAGATGGGTCCATTTAAAGAAAGCTAAAAGGAAATGTTAATAAGATGATCATATCCATTTCGACAGTTCAATTGATCAAATGTGCCTTTTTTAAGTGTATTTTTCTTTTCTTCATTTCCACAAATTAAGAGTTAATGGTTTTGAGCCCAGCCAGTGTGACTCAATGGTTGAGCATGGACCTATGAACCAGGTCACAGTTCAATTCAACCTGCCCGGGTTGCAGGCTCGATCCCCAGAGTGGGGCATGCATGAGGCAGCTGATCAATGATTCTCTCTCATCATTGATGTTTCTATCTCTCCCTTCCTCTCTGAAATCAATAAAAATATATTTTTAAAAGAGTTAATGGTTTTTGAAACTACTGAGAAAATACCTAGGAACCTCATTATGTTGGTGAGTCAGAACTCAAAGGTAAACTTCAAAATGATCCTTGTAAGACAGATACTGATAGCACATTCAATAAGGGGACAACAGAACGGCAGCTAGATGACACAGCCCAGGCTGTGATAGAGACTTTCATTTTATGACAGAGGACGCTGAGCAAAAAGGAAAGGTAACATCAATATTTTCTAAAGGAAGGCATGTGCAAATCCACTGTTTGAACTCTATACCTTCCACAATTCCTATTACTTGCCTTTGATTTTTAATATCAGCAAAGTTAACATTCTTCACTATTACAGAATATCTCACATAAATGCTATATTGTGCTTGTATGTTCTATTTAAGAAGAAAAAAAACACCATCATCTGTACACATATGTATGTTATGTGTAAGTGTGTATTTATACTTATTAAAATAAAGTCTCATCCAAAACATTTTTGAACAAAAGTTTCTGGAACCAGCCCTAGCTGGTTTGGCTCAGTGGATAGAGCGTCGGACTGTGGACTGAAGGGTCCCAGGTTTGATTCCGGTCAAGGGCATGTACCTTGGTTGTGGGCACATCCTCAGTAGGGAGTGTGCAGGGGGCAGCTGAATCGATGTTTCTCTCTCATCGATGTTTCTAACTCTCTCTCTCTCTCTCCTTTCCTCTCTGTAAACAATCAATAAAATATTTTTTTAAAAAGTTTCTGGAACCAAAAGTGTTCATCTTTATACCTAAAAAGCTGCCACTTCAAAGACTGATGGTCATCATATATCTGTCCTCCTCTACTTCTTACACAGTAGTAGACAGTTTAGGTAACTATTTGTCTATCCAGGATATAAACTACAGTTCCCAGCTTCCATTGTAGTTTAGGTGTGGCATGTGACCAAATATTGGCCAGAGGGATAAGATGTGTGCAACTTATTTATCAAGAACAAAGAATAAATATGCCCTCCTCTTTACCTTTCCTCCTCCCCACAGACAGTGATACAGACATGGTGACAGGCTATCCTGGATCATGGGGATGAAGGCAGATCTTAGGAGGTAACAGAGCAACCAGGCAAAAGGGCCTTGGTCCCTGGATGAGCTCTGTGAGGCCGGGAACACCCACATTTAGACAGTAAAGTTACATACTTCTGAAAGAGAAATTAACTTGTTTCTTAGATAATCAATCACTAACTTTAAGAGGCAGTATTTAGTTGGAATTCACATGTTAGGAATTTAAACAATAAGGATTTCCTGTAAGCAAAAAATATCTGAGGAGACCAAATCAATTCCTAATGTTATTCTCCCCAACTATACTTTCAAATAGGCCTAATGCACATATACACTGAGTGGCCGGATTATTATGACCACCTGACGTTTGTAGGCAAATTAGCTATAATTTCCTGCTAAAGTTGCTAGAGGGCCAGACCATTATAAACATCTGAATAGCACAACATACCTAAGTATCGTTGCTGATCAAGTTCATCCTATCATGTTGATGGTGTATCCCAATGGAGATGGCTTCTTCCAACAAGCCAATGTGACATGCCACGGTGCTCGTATTGTGCAGGAGTGGTTTCAAGGACATGAGGGAGACTTTACCTTGCTTAGGTGGCCCCCACAATCACCAGATCTCAATCCAATTGAGCATTTGTGGGATGAAGTTAAAAGAGCCATCAGGCAGCTGGTTCTACAACCATCAAATCTCACAGAACTGGACAGTGCTATTCATCAGGCATGGTGTCAGATTCCTCGCATCACCTTTCAACATCTTGTGGAGTCAATGCCAAGAAGCATCGCCGCAGTATTGAAGGCAAAAGATGGCCCAACAAAGTACTGATGGGGTGGTCATAATAATCTGGCCACTCAGTGTATGTATGTGTGTGTTCGTGTGTGTGTGTATGTGTGTGTGTGTATAAAGCCTTACATATTTTAATCACTTTTATAAATATCTAAAATATGACTTGTTGGATGATACTTATAAAATAAAAATAATTAATAAGCATATTACTTTAGGCAAATGGTTTTACTTACCAAAATTTTTCAAAACTAAATATATATAATGAAAACTCATTGTTTTCCAAAGTCACATACACTGTCACTTATATAATATCCCCCCAAAATCACTGCAGTCTGTAGAGTTTGCTATAATACGTACAGACTATTCAACAGTGAGCTATGAAGGAAAGTTAATCATTATGTTTTTCCATGTGGCCATTTAAAAGTTTGGGTTTTTTTTTTTTTCTTTATTTCCTGAATAATCATTTAAGGTTCTTAGCTATTTATTTGTTTATTCAACAAGTCTATATTTAACTAAATTTGAAGTTATCATATTATTCTGCAAAAATATTAAACTTATCTACAGCTGTATCAAGCCCCCTTAATTAATATTTTAATGTAGATTTATTCTTCCTATTAAGCCTTAAACTTTTTCTGTAGAGGGCTCAATACTGACTATTTTCAGTTTGCGGCCACTGCAGGCCAGTTGCACCTACTCAGACCTGCCATTGTAGATTGTGGCACAAAAGCAGCCATAGTTAACACATAAGTGAATGAGCATGATTGTGCTCCAATAAAACTTTATTTAAAAAGAACAGGTGGTAGACTGATTTTGACCCTCAGGACCATAGTTGCCATCACCTGATAATCTATTTGCTTCCCATATTTAATCTCATTCATTTTAATGGACTCAAGAACAAGCCACTGTTGATTATTTCCTCTCTCTCCAACCTCTATCCCTCAAACTGACCCTAATGCTTGTTTTCCCACTCTTGTATGTCTGAATTAGTCTTCTCTAAAATTTCACTGCACTCCTGACCATACCCCTAACCCTGTATGTAACAATGTCTCAAAGGCATCAGAATATTATATATATTTAGTTTTGAAAAATTTTGGTAAGTAAAACCTTTTGCCTAAAGCACAGAACCAGTGCTTGCCTTCAGGGAACTTCAAGTATGTCTTCCTTTGAGTGAGTTCAAGTTCCCAAGGCTCAGGAATTTACAAGCAGTATGTGGTTGAGCAAAGTTATTAACCTCAGACTCCTGGTACACACTTCAAAATGGATATGATGATATTAACTTAGAGGGTCCTTGTGAGACCCACAGATAATATGCACATAGTTTCTATTAACATTCAGTAAAACCCTCCCATTCAGCCTTTATGAAATTGCATCCATTGCCTCACTCTTCTTATTTAGTGCAACATAGAATAGCGAAATAAGTAGAATCTACAAAAGGGTGTTTGGTTTTATTGAGATTCTAGGATGTAAAACAATATTCAACTAGACCTGGCTGATTATGCTCAGTGGTTGGAGCATTGGACCGCAGACTGAAGGGTCCAAGTTTCATTCTGGTCAAGGGCAGGAATTCCTGGGCCCCAGACAGGGCACGTGCAGGAGGCAACTAATCGATGTGTCTCTCTCACATGAATGTTTTTCTCTCTCTGTCTCTCCCCCTTCCTTCCACTCTGTCCAAAAATCAATGGGAAAAAATATCATTGGGTAAGGATTAACAGCAAAAAAATTGAACTAAAGTAACACATTTTTGCATAAGTAGGTAATTTTCCCCCAGACATAATGGTTATTTCCACTTCCTTCAGGTATATCAGCTACTTGAATTTTCCATCACCTTCCACATATATCAATAATTTCTTTTTTTCCTTCATTTATTTTACATGCTTTTGTCTCCTTCCCCTCTTCCTGAAAAGGTGGTGTGGCATATTCCTCAGAAAAACCCTCATAGTGGACTATGAGTGCAGAGTTTTGTTTATTTTGTTCACTATACAATATCTGATATGTAGTAGAACATAACAGATATTTGCTGAATAGATTAATGAATCTCTTAACATATGCCAGATAACAATTTTCCATACTTTAAGTTAATAGTTGGGCTTTTTTTCCTAAGGGGATTAGACCAAAGTTACTGGGTCTTTCCATGTCAGAGCAGAAAGCAGAAATAGCATATCACATTAAAGTTGGCCTACTTCGAGCACATGGTGAGAAAGCAGGGGTCTTTTTTAAAAAAATATTTTCATTGATTTCAGAGACGGAGAGAGAGACAGAAACATCAATGATGAGAGAGAATCATTGATCAGTTGCCTTCTGCACGCCCCCCACTGGGGATCGAGCCTACAACCCGGGCATGTGCCCTGACCTGGAATGGAACCGTGACCTCCTGGTTCATAGGTCGACACACAACCACTGAGCCATGCTAGCCGTGCAAAGCAGGGATCTTTAGAAAAGATAATAATGCTGGGGAAAATAGAAGTAGGAAAAGATGAAGACCAAATATGAGACAGATTGACTCCATAAAAGAAGCCACAGCCATGAGTCTATAGCAGTGGTCGGCAAACTCATTAGTCAACAGAGCCAAATATCAAAGGTACAACGATTGAAATTTCTTTTGAGAGCCAAATTTTTTAAACTTAAACTATATAGGTAGGTACATTGTTATTAACTTAATTAGGGTACTCCTAAGGCTTAGGAAGAGCCACACTCAAGGGGCCAAAAGCCGCATTTGGCTCCCAAGCCGCAGTTTACCGACCACGGGTCTAAAGGAACTGAGCAGGTTTGCCGAGGAAGGACATTGTGGACATCACTCATTCATAGGGTTGGCATGAGTTGGAGCCAATTCAATGGCATATAACACACACTTTTTGTATATAGTACCTGTTGCCTTGCTCTGTACTGTCTCCCTATTGTCTTCAAGGAAAGAGATCCTTTCTTTAAGGCCTTTAGAGGTTGACATTTGTAAGGAAAATGTTAATGATATTAAGCCCTGGAACACTCTGGGTAGATTTCATTACCAGCTGCAAATTGTGACCTCTGCCTCAAGGCAAGTAATAAAAGACCAGAACAGTGAGTCCTCTGCCCTTTTGGTGCAGGTAGACAAGAAGGTGAAAGTAGAGTCAGCTAAAGACAATGGGCAGTTTTTCAGTTTTATCACTGGCTCCTAACAAGACTGAGCATGCTTCAAGTTTCTACTTCAGGATCCCACTGACAATTAAAGCTTTTCATCTTGGGGTTCAGAGACGAGAAGAGTGCATAAGGGCTCCTTGCATTTGATAAAAATAAAAGATGTGAAACATTTTGACAAGTTTTATTCTCATTGTACTAACATTTCTTACATCTTGAAGTAAAAGAGTCAAAAAGCAGGGTGGTCTATAAGCTGTCACCCCATAATTTAGAAAAGATACTAAAAAAAGATTTAAGGAGGTATATATGGTGGGTCAAAATAGGTTTACAGTTTAAGTATGCAAAATGCAGAATTTATTCTTGTATTCTTATTTGTTAATTATTGTATTATTTTCCATACAAACAACTATAAACCTACATTTGCCCACCTTGTATTATAAAATGGGCCAATGGAAAACATGAGTAGCAAAGCAAACAAAGCCCCAAGAGAGGCTGACATAGAAAATACGTCATAAAGACACACACACACGGAAAATTATTTCTGTTAAAATGATTTTCTCTTTTTTTCTTCAACAATTAGTTAAAAGCTGTCTAGCAAGCCATTTATTCCACATCCACCTCTTCTTTTTTATTCCTAGTTGCATCACTTTAAACCACTGGCTCTCAACCAGTGGCTATTTTGCTCTCTTGAAAACACTGAACAATAGCAGGAGTCAGTTTTGCTTGTCACTGCTGCTGATGGAGGGTACTGCTGACATCTAGGACATATAGTAGGTAGAGGCAAAGCATGCTGGGAAACATTCTCCAATGCACAGCTCAGCAGCAGCATAAGGACCATTACCATTCTACTCGTCCCAATGGCAGTGGTGACACCTGACAAAGCCATGACTTTACAAGTAAACATTCCACAATCACTCCCATTCAACTGTTGAGGATTCTCATGTGGCTTCATGCTGTAGTGCGTCCACTCTAAAAGATTCAGATCAACATTTCTTTTGGTCTTATTTTCATCCTGCAAATACTGAAGGGGAATTTCACAGATCCTGTTGCCCTTCTGTCCCATAGAATCCAGATATTTAAGACACCTTTTTCTTAGGTCTATCACCACCAGGCTCCAATGTACCTTCCGATGAATAGGCACCAGAATTAGTTCCTGTTCAAAGAGATTGACCCCTTTGGTCCATCTTTTCACTGCTTGGTAACCCCCAGACTTTAATTTGGGATAGAAGAAAGTACTGAATGCATGAAGTACTGGATAGCCTTGTTTTTTACTTCTTTCCATGAAAAGATTAATGTAAAAATTAATGACTTCATCACTGAGCCAGTGAAAGTTCCTCAGGGTCTGGATGTCCCCTCGAGTGATGCGCAATTTGAAAGCACTACTTAGGATCTCATCCTGTGGGCCATGGCCCAGAGAGTTACTGATTTCCTTTTTCATGTCCTCTGTAAGTTCAAGAAGATCATCTGTTCTTTTATCTCTCTCTTTGCCTGAGAAATTTTTTTCTTTTGTCTCAAGTGTTGATATTTTCCTCCTGAATAAGCCGTTGCTCCCACTGCCCAGGCGGAGTCGGGCTGACACTTTTCGGACAGGTCAGGTTCCAACTGGTGTCCCCTCCTACCTTCATCTTCAAGTCTAATTCCAACTGTCTTCTCTATGTCTGAAATTCTCCCCTTTGAACACCTCTTTTCACTCCTCATTGGACATAGAGGTCCCCTTGTTTCAGCAGCTCTATATTGTTTTGGAACACACTGAGTTGTTCTGACTCCATGACTTTGCTCTTCCCCCCAGCCTTTGGTCTTTAATGTATCCACGCGACATCTTTGAGAACTATGATGAGTTGAAGTTACAGGAGGAACAGAGTTTCCATGAACACCTTCTTTAAGTTGCTCCAATAACCTTCAGTACTTCTCTCTTTCCTCTTTTTGAACACCCTCCTCCACAGTACAATGGGGACGCCTCAGACCCTTGCCACCCTCTTCAATAATCACCTCTGTTACAACCTGTTCCTGAGGTTTCCACATTAAGGAACTCTCTGGATTGTCTTTGCTATGGTGGCAGCCACCTGGTCTTCTATTATAGCCTTCTGAGTTCAAAGTAAACCCAAAGGAAGGCAGGGCTCTGCAAGGCTGATCTCGAGTTACTGTCACTCTGATCTTTGGATAATCACTTATTCCATTAGGAGATTTATTACCCGGTTTCAGCATGTTGTTCCAGGATCCGGAACCTGTCAGTTCACAAGATGAAGAGTTTGAAAATACCTCTCCTGAAGGAGCCGCATTCCGTGTTCCGTTACAAGCAGAAGCTACAGAAGCTACCATGGGCTTTGTGGTCAGCTGGAATGGGAATCCAAACAAGCTGGCAGCATTGTAGAGACTGTTTTTCACTTGGTGAATAAAGCAATCTAATCTTGGTCTTTTGGCTGGTATTTTATCAGTGTCCACTGTAGAAAACAGAGTGCTGCTCGAGCGCCATCGCTTCAGCAGGGCACGCAGGGGGCACCGACCAGTCGCAGAAGCGGAAAATGGTGCCGAGAATCCTAACCAGCCATTTGTACATACCAAGCTGAAGCAGCAGTGGCGGCCAACACACCCCGAGACACAAACCCCAGAGCTGTCTCTGCCGCTGCCGCCTTTGACACCTCAGCCACCACAGCCAAGGCTCAGTGGCAGACTCCAAAACCATGCCTTGAAATAACACTATAACTATACTAATAACATTCTCTCCTCCATCGTTTGCTTACTTCAATCCAACTCGAGATTAGTTGCAAAGTTTGTATTGAAAGTGTTATTCTCATATGCTACAACCTTCAGTGGCTTTACTCTCAGAATAAAGTCCCAAATTCATAACCTATCATATAAGGGGCTCAGATGTTTCCTTCCATTCTCTCTTTCATGGCTTTGTAAAACTACATATAACCTGTTTCATGTTACACCTTCCTATTTGTTTTTTTTTTCTACTGCTACAAACATATTAAAAACAAAATGAAATAAAAATTATTTCCCAAACACATTTAAATCATATCCTCCTTCAAGTTCCAGCTCAAATTTCATTTACTCTATAGCTTTTCCTGATTCATTACAATGATGCTTTCCAATTTTGTAAATTGTTTATCTTCATAAAAATTATATTTGTGAATGCACATTCTACATTTGTAAAATAATTTGCTCAATAGCAAATTTGAGAACCAATTCAATTTAGCTGCCCTATTCATTTTTATCCAATCCATCAGGTTTTTTTAATCAGGCTAATAAAATTTCACCTTCTATCAGCTAAATCTAGATTTCTTAAAATGTCAAGTGAAAATATTTTTATATTTATAATATGATTTCAAAACCATACTGATTTAATTTGTAATATTTTAAATAGATCTAAATTTTTTCTTTTAATGTTTCTGTGTGTAGATGTGGAAGATTTTACAACTCACGTACTTATGATGAGAATATTGCCCAATATTCATTTTTTAAATGCTCTCTCCATGGCATGAATTTCTAATAAAATTCAGTTCCTTCTTAATGGTTGATAATACAGAATTTTACCTTGAAGGGAGAGCTCAAGTGCTTTAAAAGCTTTTGGAAATATCTGAGAAATAACATAGTACTTGGAGCTATTTTCCAACACAAAAAATATTCAGTGTATTTGAAACACTTTAAAAAAGGAAAATATGTATTATATTTTTTCAACTACTCTGCGATGATATAACTAGAACACTTTTGTGTAGTAAAACGATTTGCTGAGACTCTCCTGTTTTACTACAAAATATTATAAGTATTCTTCTACTTATAAGTGTTTCAAATACACAGGCTTTTCACTGTGGATAGCAATGCCATACAGGGCTTAGCAAAACTAGGTTTACAGTTGCACTGTGACATTATTTTGAGTTAATAAAGTTCTTGTAATAATCATAACCTATGTGTCTTTCCATATGAACTGTAAACCTACTTTTGCCCACCCACTTTTGCCCACCCCTGTATATTATATAAAATGATCCCAAAACCTGTATATTAAAAATTAATAAATTTTTATTTCTTTCTAAATTTTAAATAAAATATGCATATGAAGAGACACTGTAATGATTTCTTTAGAATACCAGAGGATCGTCTTGTGTACCTCCCAGGTAGGTGCTCCCACTTTCTAGATTATGCTCTACTGTAATGCTTTCTTTATCCTCTAAATGCCTATAGGAGTTATAATCAAAATACAAGTATCATGCATGAAGTGTTTACCATTTATTAAGGTGTAGTGAAGTACGTACACGATTAAACTATCTAATTTAACCTTAGAAAATAAGGGATTATTACAGTCCACATTTTATAGTAAGAATACCAGATTCATAGAGATTAAGAGCTTGCCCAAGGTCACACAGTTAATAACGAGAGGAAATGGGAGTTGAACTCAGTATTTGTCTCACAGAAGCCTGCAATTTTAACTATGTTGCCAGAAATATTTTTAATATCTTAAGGGGCAGAAGCATTACTCTGAGAGAGCTAGATAGGTAAATTTGCATTTAAAAATTAAAATGTAACCCAGCCGGTGTGGGTCAGTGGTTGAGTGTTGACCTATGAACCAGGAGGTCACAATTCAATTCCCAGTCAGGGCATATGCCGGGGTTGTGGACTTCATCCCTAATATAGGGGGCATGTGGGAGGCAGCCAATCAATGATTCCCTCTCATCATTGATGTTTTTGTCTCTCCCTCTCCTTTCCTCTCTAAAATGGATAAAAAGTATTTTAAAAATTAAAATGTAAAAATATACCATATTTTATATAAATGTAATAATTATAAGCCACTCAAACAATCCTAGAGATATTAATAGAATTTTCTGATTCATCCAGTCTCTCTTACCCCTAGTCCTTTCTAATTTTACATGTTTATAATATGACTAGTGGCCCAGTGCACAAAATTTGTGCACATTAAAAGGGAATTAGAGGAAATATTTTAATATTGCCATTTGCCCTTTCTCTATAATAGAGGTGTCATAGATTAAAGAAAATTAGTAAAATGTATATGAAAATCTCCCTCCTGTCAGAGTCTGGGGCACACCACAGGACCCACAGTCAAGTCCCTGCCCACCCGCACATGCCTCAAAATCGTGTGAGACCCAGACGCAGCCGACCCCACCCCTGTCAAGCCTTGCAGGGTGAGGGGCACAGCCTTAGGTCCCCTGGCCCTGGTACGAGGGCACGAGTGTGTGATAACAATTTGTATATTAGCTCTTTATTATATAGGATTAGCTTTGGTGTACAATATCTGTATTCACAATAGATAACTTGTTCATATAAAGATTTTTTTTAAAATCTAGCATGAGCTTCATTAGGACAGTGCCTTAAAATTTATATATTTAAATGTTTAAATCACCACATAAAATTATGGATACTATAAGATATGTTGCAACAATATCACTGGGATTATTTTATTGATATATAATTATACTTGTAACATGTTGACATTTAAAACATGTCTATTGGAATATTTCAAAGTGTTTGCTCTACTTTGGAAAAGAGGAAGAGAAATAAACAGAAGGAATAAAAATATTTTCATTGTTCACATACTGAGATAATTAATACTATATTTAAAAACAATGTTTCACTATATTTTTAAATACTCTTGAATAGAATCAGTTATCATTTTCTTGATTTGTATAACCCTTAAAATTTTTCTATAAAATTAGTACTTATTCTCTAAAAAAGTATTGTTTACATGTTGACCTTCTTTCATATTATACCAGGAAGGGAGCAGAATTATCACCACATACATAAATTAAAACAATGAATTAAATCCTGCATATTAAAATATGGTAGCAATTAAAAACCTTAACATGAAGATGAATTAAAAATCATGCAAATGAGCACAACAGGAAGGCCAAACGTTTTTGTTCTGGGGAAACCATAAATCAGGAAAAGGAAATTCATTTATGCCAGAAGGGAAATAATCACAAGTATGTTTCAAATCTCCTGATTTAGAAATGCTGCGATTCTGCTCAATCTGACCTACAAACCTTTTCAGATAATCAAATTGTGCCCAGCCCTGAAGGAACACACATGATATTTGTTTAAAAGGATGGTGATTGCCTTGTAAATTTCTTTTACAATGTTATTAACACGAGCTGCTCCACAGACTTGGCAAACACTGCTTATTTCTCCCACTGTCCCAGAAGAACCATAACCCGCCAATTATTGTGGGAATAGTTTATCAGAGTATGGATTATCTGGAGTTCCTATTTCTCTTTCATTTGGCCTATTCACAGCTCATTAGCACCTCAATAAGAAAGTTCAGGCTAAGGAAGGAAAGGCTGCCGAAATTTTAAAAAATTAAATTTGCTCCTTATAAGCAGCATATACTGTGGAACCTTGGTTCGCGAACTTAATTCTTCTGGAAGGCTGTTCAAGAATCCATTTGTTCAAAAACTAAATCATTTTTTCCATTAAAAATAATTTAAATTTAATTAATCCATTCCAGACCACAAATGATTCCATGTTTTAACCTTTCTTAAATACAGCATATGTCTAATGTACTGTATAATCTATAAACAAATGCTTCTTTTTAAATTTATCAAACCACCTCCTACTTGCCTTAAATGAATCACTTTCAGCACTCGTTCCAGGGATGTCTTTCAGGAAGTCAGTATGTAGCATCTTGGCTTGTTCATATATCACTGCCTCTGAAATGCTGTCACAGGCTACCTGCTTTTCATTTACCCAAATCAACAAATTTTTCTACCCCTCATTGCCTATGATCATTGTTTCTTTCACCCCCTTAGCAACCTGAGCACTTTTGATGGCCTCTTTATAATTTAACATTGTGATAATCATCCATTTGCCAGCAACAAAAGCAAAAACACACAAAAATATTCACAGCACAATTTCCTGAGAGGTTAACAACTGAGGTTTAGAGGTAAACTGACATCCATTCTCTCCTTTATTTGTGGCCCGAGCAATGTTTTTTGTCATACTGAAGGGTTGTCAGGTTGAGAACCAAAGTTCTGTTCAACAACCAAGACATTTTTTCCAAAAACAACTTGGTCAAGAACCAAATTGTTTAAGATGGGAGACTTTCAAGAACTGAGTTTTGACTATACAGCAAAGCATTTTAAAATGCTAGAAAAATTAGCCAAAATGGGATGTACAAAGATATTTAATACACTGGCAATTTGCCTTTACTGATTTTTCTCCCACTGTATTGTCTGAAATATTGACTGATTGATTGGAGGTTTTAGCATCCTATAGGACTCCAAGTCCTTAATTTTTAGCATTTAACAGATATCACTTTCCAGTGAGCGATATATGAAACTGATTGCCAATATATTGAGCATTTTCAGTATGGGGACAAGAAACTGAAAATCAGCTTTCCAAAAGAAGATTTCTGACACCTAAATAGTTTCTTGGGGAGAAAAGTGTTTGCCTGGTAAAAAGAATCAATTGGAAAGCTGTTTGTTTGGTTTATGCTTGCCTGTGCATTTGATGCCACCAATATTGCTGACTGTCCTCTAGAAACAGAAAACTACTTGAGGTAAAGAATAATTAGAACTGAAGTTTAGAGGGCCCTGGGAGGGGCACAGCATGGAATACGGGGAGTCAGGGCAGAAAAAGCCACTGCTAATGAATGAAAGTATGACCACCTGTGCCTTGGTTTGCAGCCTGGCATGAAAGCTCCAGGCCAAGCCCAATGCTCCCCACCCCCACCAGTAATGCCAAAGAACCATCAACATGGTGGCGATCCTGTGTCCAAGACAAGTAGATCTGCACACTATGAATTTATGTCTGCACTAAGTACTTGATAGAACTCTTAGAAAACAGTGTTTTGTGCCCTCAGATGATATGCTCATGAGTTCCATGTTCTGTTTTTCAGAAAGACTTATGATTTTATGATTATACATATTCATAAACATCCCAAAATATATAATTATTTTGAAAACACTAAAGATAATGTACATTTGGGGTCACAAGTAAGTGTTTTCATCATTTTTTACCAACCTGAGATATCTACATGGTAACACAGCCAGAATAGTTATGATCAGTCATGGAGAATAACCAGGAAACCCATCCCAAGGGAATGGTGATTTTGTTTATTAAGTGGAATTCATTCCTGGGATGCAAGGTTGGCAAAATATCCACAAACTGATTAACATGATATACCACATAAACAAAATTAAGGGTAAATATCACATGATCTTATCAATAGTTGCAGAAAAAGCATTTGACAAAATCCAGGACCCATTTATGAAAAAAAAGCTTTCAGCAAAGTGGGAATAGAAGGAACATATTTCAACAGTGAGTCTTCAACAAATATTTATTGAGTGACTACCAAGGGCGATGTGCTGTTCCACACAATGGTAATGCAATCGTATACAGAACAGACAAAAATCCACATCTGTGTGGAACTAATCCTATTCGGGGAGGCATACTAAACAAAGAAACAAGATAATTTGAAGCTGGTATGTGCTATGAAGAAAAGTAAAGCAAGGGAGGAAAATAAGAAGTGCCAGGGAAGGAAGGGGATAGCATGGATTTAACAGGATGGTCAGGGAAAATATCACTGAGCGAGTATCATTTGAGGAAAGGACTTAAAAATTTGAGAGAGAGGAATATGTGGGGAAATGTGTACTGGACAAAAGCATGCAGCTGTGTTTGACTTCAGTGGAATGAGAGAAGGTAAGAATGATGGAAGACAAGGACAGAGAAGAAATGAAGGGGGAGAGGGAAGTGATTTGTATGGGCTTACAAGACAGCAGGACTGCATTTTACTCTGAGTGAATGGCAAGCCACTGGAGGATTTTCAGCAGCAGTGTGATATGTGACTTAGATTTTAAGAGGACCATGTGGCAAACAAAATGGATTGTAGGTAAGAAAAGAGCCAAAGTAGGAAGACCAGTTGAAATGGCTACTTCAGTAATTCACACCAGAGATGACAGTGGTAGCAATGGAGGTGATGAGAAGCTTTCAGAATTGGATACAGACTGGTGAAGGTGACTTGGCATTATTTTTTGACTGACAATATGGGATGTGAGAAAACGGGAGACTAAGCTGGACTCCAAAATATTTGACTGGGGCAAATGGAAGAATGGAGGTGCCACTTACTGTGATAGGAAGAGCTTCTGGAAAAACAGATTTGGAGGTTGATTGTTTAGAACATGTTAAATTTGAACTAAGAGTAAATGATTGTGTATCTAAATGTGGAGTTTAGCAGAAAGTTCTGTGTAGAGAGCACCTGGGAAGGCACATGAGCTAATTGTCGGCTGAGTCCAGTGGCGTCGGCAGAGCCACATCCTGCAAACATACCTTGCCAGAGGCAGGTATGTTGTCAGCCTGACCTTTAGCTTAGGCACCAGGGGGTGGGTTTCATTATCTAAGTTCAACCAGGCACCAGGAAAGGACACAATTATCCGGGCTCAGACAGGAGTGACAATTACAAAGAAGCCACAAGAATGAAGAATTGCAGCTTGATCTTTAACCATGATTTCACATAGTTTCCTTTGTCTTAAACTCTAGTAAAACTTCCTGGAATCGTGCCGTATATAATAAATGCACTGCACTAGCCCTGGGTCACTGTCTCTCCATCCAAGAACAGTGTCCCACCTGGCCCCAGCTTTACTTAAAGTCTTTGTGTCTGTCTCTTTTTTTTTTTCCTTTTCTCAATCCCCAGCCGCCCCTACTCAGGTTTTGTTGCCTCTCTAGCCATGCTGGCCATAGCTAACCAGAGTTCTGAACAGGGGTAAACATTTGAAAGGCAATCACTTACAGATAGTATTTGATATCATGATGCTAGATGAGACCATCAGGGAAATAAATGGGGTCTAAGAACCAGGCCCTGATTACTGTCATCTTATATTTTAAATCATATTTAATCATTAAACATCCATAATGCATACACTCATGTTCATATGCACATCAATTTGTGGACTATGAGTCAAGAATAGTTACTTTCTCGGTTTTACAAATGTCAAAACTAGCCATCGAAACTCTGAGCATTGCCCTGGCCAGTGTGGCTCAGTTGCTTGGAATATCACCCCATACACCAGGGGTGGGCAAACTTTTTGACTCGAGGGCCACAATGGGTTCTTAAACTGGACCGGAGGGCCGGAACAAAAGCATGGATGGAGTGTTTGTGTGAACTAATATAAATTCAAAGTAAACATCATTACATAAAAGGGTACGGTCTTTTTTTTTTTTTTAGTTTTATTCATTTTAAACGGGCCGGATCCAGCCCGCGGGCCACAGTTTTCCCACGGCTACTATACACTGAAAGGTCACAGGTTCAATTCATGGTAAGGACACATACCCAGGTTGCAGGTTCTTTCCCCAGTCAGGGCACACAGGAGGAAACCAATCAATGTTTCGCTCTCACATTCAATGTTTTTCTTTCTCTCCCTCTCCCTGATTCTCTCTCTAAAATCAAATAAAAACATATCCTCAGGGGAAATTTTTTTAAAAAAAAGCTCAGAACATTCATTGGCATTTTTCTAAACAGAAAAGTCCCTGCATTACTTGACTATGTATGGGCAATGATGTTTTTCAGATGGTTTTTTCTAGAGTTGGTTTAACGAGCCCCATGGCCCCTGTGCATGATTCACATAGACTGTAGGAAGTGCAAAAAAAACCTGGCATCAGGGGGCAGAGCTCTACTGATCAGCAAGCTTTTGCATAAATAATAAAATTCCAGCAGCAAACGTTTTAAAACAAAGTTTAACCTGATCCTTATTTTACTGTGTTTTTTAAAGTCAAATCATGTTAAAATGTTCTATGTCATGGTCTGTGTGCCATGCCCTATGCCATCTTGCTCTCTGACAAAACTTGAATTCAAAATATTATCTTTTAATAAAGGGAGAAAATACACTGAGAATTAAAGCACTGAAAAATGATTAAACAGGGATCAATAATAATAATATTCACTTACTAAAATTGGAATTGTATTAAATATTAATGGATAAAAATTTACTACTGATGACATATCATGAATGTCCATGTAGATTTTATGTGCCTGTTTGTCCACAAAAACAACCTTCATAGTTTCATACTACTTATTATACACTAGAGGCTCGGTGCATGAAAATTCATGCACTAGGGGGGTCCCTCAGCCAGGCCTGCCCCCTCTCACAGTCTGGGAACCCTCACAGGCGGGAGCGACCTGGTGATCAGGGGAAGGTGACGCCCCATCACACCTCTGCTGCTGCCATTGCTGGCAGCGCAAGCCTCGGCTGGCCCTGGTTATCTGAGCCTCAGGTGGCCCTGGGCGGCTGGGCGGCTGGGCAGCCGCCATCTGAGGCTTGCCTGCACCTTGGGCCAGCCCTGGGCAGCTGGGGGGCTGAAGGGATTGGGGGACTCCAGAGGCAGGCATGCGGAGTGGCCAGGCCTGCCCCCTTGGGAATACTTGTGTGTTCCCAAGTATTCTTGCCATACGCCTGCTGCCCTGGTGGGGCTGAGGGGCTGGGCACCACCATCTTGTGGCTGTGGGCACTGCCATCTTTGAGGGTGAGGCAGTCAAATAGCATATTCCCTCCTTATTGGCTGTGGGTGCTGCCATCTTTGAGGGCAGGGCAGTCAATTAGCATATTCCCTCCTTATTGGCTGTGGGTGCCACTATCTTTCTGATGGTGTGAGGGTCAATTAGCATATTCCCTCTTTATTAGATAGAAGAGAACAAAGTATAGTAAATATAGTGTACTACAGATTCCTACCACAAAATATATTAAAACTCTTGCTTAAATCTTTTCAGTCTAACATATATCTGTCCAATTGTATCATTCTTCAATCTAATATCCCAGCAATCGCCAACCTTTTGGACCTCACAAACTACTAGTGGTCCACAGAGCACAGGATGGTGACCGATATACTCTTCCATCTCTTCCTTGCTTTCACCACTGAACTCAGATGCAGCTGCCTCTCCCCCATCTCTGTCCCCTTCAGTTCCATTATAGCATCTGACACTATTTAAAATGTCCACATTCTTCAAAGTATTTCTTTTTAAATCTGTGTTATAGTATTATTAACCTATCTATTATCACACCTATCTCTCCAATCCCTCTTGTTTCTTCTAGTTTGTGTGTGTGTGTGTGTGTGTGTGTGTGTGTGTGTGTGTGTGTTCCCGAGTATTCTG
The DNA here is from genome assembly GCF_000147115.1 of Myotis lucifugus. Classification (NCBI taxonomy): domain Eukaryota; kingdom Metazoa; phylum Chordata; class Mammalia; order Chiroptera; family Vespertilionidae; genus Myotis; species Myotis lucifugus. The sequence goes on from NW_005871068.1 coordinate 10,065,785, forward strand.
CCCTTGGACCTCTCCAAATTTACTGTACTACTGTACTTCATTTCTCTCTGTGAAATCTCATTTACTTGTAAGGATTGCTCTGATATCTCCTTCCATCTCAGTGCCTATGATGTGTGTCTGTCACTGGTCTTAACTAATACCTTGAGAATAAACACTGGTTTCCAAACATAGTTAGATAGCTCCACATACAGGTGACACAGGCTCTACCAACTCAGCATGGCCCTTTTTGTCCATCTTTCTAATGCCAAAATGCCTCTAGAATTAGCTCCTTAAATGCTGGGTATAAACACAAAGGTCCATATTCAAAACCTGGCAACGGCCTTCTCTAGCCTTCTGAATAAATGCACCCCCTTAGCATAATATTAGGATGCCCCACAATTTGTTTTCAACCTTCTTTCCAGTTGCCTCTCCTACTTTTCCCCTACCACCATATACCCTACATGTCATTTGCAAAATAAACTAAAGATTCATAGTTCTATGACTTTCTCATGTAGTTCCATAAAGTGGTGTGATTTTTCTGTGGGCATATCCTCCTATGAAAACCATACTTACCTGTCAGGGCTCATCACTCAGTTACACCTCCTATAACTTTCTAAGTCAAGAGTTATGAAGCTGTGGTTTGTACTCCCAGGGAATTTGTATGAGTATCTATTATACTTCTTTTTATTATTATTATTATTATTTTTTATTGCTTAAAGCATTACAAAGGGTATTACATATGTGTCCTTTTTTTCCCCCGCCCTTGACAATACCCCGGCTTCCCCTACCCCCCAGTGTCTTATGTCCATTGGTTATGCTCATATGCATGCATACAAGTCCTTCAGTTGATCTCTTACCCCCCTCCCTCCTGCCCCCCAACCCTCCCCGGCCTTCCCGCTGCAGTTTGACAATCTGTGTGAGGCAGCTCTGCCTCTGCTATTATACTTCTTTTTAAAAAGTATATAATTTTACTGATTTCAGAGAGGAATGGAGAGGGAGCAATAGATAGAAATATTAATGATGAGATAGAATCATTGATTGGCTGCCTCCTGTATGCCCCATACTGGGGATTGAGCCCATAACACAGGCATGTCCCCTGATCAGGAATTGAACCATGACCTCCTGGTTCATAGGTCGACACTCAACCACTGAACCACACCGGCTGGGGTATTATACTTCTTAATTCTACTGTGCCTGAAAGCAGTTATAAGAGTATCTCCTCTTCTAGTCCATATGGAACTTGAAGACAAATCAAATGACACCTAGTAGTTAGCACAATTATATCATCAAAAAATACTTGCAGGGTTAAGCTATCAATGTTTGAACTTCACATACTACACTATCATGTAAATTTTAAAGTACTATTATAAATTAACAATAAATGTTTACAGAAAGGCCAGAAGATATAATTTAAAAGCCATGGGCTTAGGAATCCAAGATGCCTGGACTCCATTTTGCTCCACTTAATAGCTTGGTGATTTTTAGAAAAATCATTTAACTTTTCTGTAAATTCGAAGGTTGATTGGTGGTAAATATTACAGATACTATCTTCAAAGCAACTGCCACGTGCTCCTGCCATATAGTAAGTGTACAATGAATGCTAACAAAATGGTTATAATAGAAATCAACAATGATATCATGTATGTGTTATCATTTTGAAAACCCTGGTCTACTCTGAATTTCAAGAAAGTAAGCAAGATAAACACACTGATTGATTAGGTATCGAGAATTACTTAAAATGAAACAAATAACTTTATTTTTAATGAAGACTCATAATGGTACACTGTGAAATTTTTCTTCTTCAAATAATTTTAAAATAAAAGTTACAAAACTAGAGCCTACTCTGCTATTGCAGTAGTGAACACTGAATTAATCTGAACAGATTCTGTCAAGGCCAAAATCATTATAATGTTAAGACCATGTTCTTATAAACAGAGGAAATGTGTGTAGGCGAGTGGGAAAAAATTTTCATCTACAATACATTCCACAGGATGTACTTAGGTTTTCTTGACAGCCCAAACATAGAATTGCAATGATCTGCCAGTGTGGATATAGGTACATGTATAGAAACAATTTAAGAAAGTATCCTCAGAGGGAAAGAGGATTAGGGAACTGTGTCAAAAGGTGAAGGGATTGAGAAATACAGATTGGAAGTTACAAAATAGTCATGAGGATGTAAAGTACAGCATTGTGAATATAGTCAATAATCTATATCCTATATAATAAAAGTCTAATATGCTAAGTGTCTGGTCAACCAGTCGACTGGTTGCTATGATGTGCACTGACCACCAGGAGGCAGACGCTCCGACTGGTAGGTTAGCTTGCTGCTGGGGTCCGGCCAATAGGGACTGAGTGAGATGGGCCAGACATGCCCTGGAGACCTCCCGCGGTCCCTCCCCAGCTGGCCAACCTCCTATGTCCCTCCCCAGCTCCGATCTTGCACCAGTGGGGTCCCTCAGCCTGGCCTGTGCCCTCTTGCAATCCAGGAACCCTCGGAGAATGTTGGAGAGCTGGTTTCAGCCCGATCCTGCAGGCCAGGCCAAGTGATCCCACTGGTGCACGAATTCGTGGACTGGGCCTTTATACTTTATAAAGTATACGATTTTCTAACCACTATTCTGTACATCTGAAACTAATATACAATAATAATGAATGTAAACTGTAATTGAAAACATTTTTTAAAATTTATTTTTAAAAAGAAAGTATCCTCAGCTACAAGTGAGTAGATATAAAATGGTTAACATTTCAGTCTCAATATTACTCATGAGTAAAAATCATCCTAAGATATTTCTCTCTTCCCTCAGTTCTTAAATTTGGCTTAGGTGACTGTAGAATGTTCTTAATAATGTACAGCTCACCATTATTCCGTGAATTATGTCTGGTTCATAAACACGCTCAATTACCAGATATCAAACTGCTTTAATCAAACTTAATTTCTTATTCCAATTAACCATAACTTGACTTTTTAAATTTACATGCCTACATACAGACATACACACACATATAGACAGAGTTCACTAGGTTCTTAGTGTCCAAATACTACCTTAAATAAACATGCTACCTAAATATAGTATATGTTACATAAATATATCATTTTTATTTGTTTACATAAATATATCATTTTAAATCAAAAGAGGAAAGTATATTGTGTTTATAGTGCTGTTATTGTTAAAAAATAGAGATTGCTTGGAAATTTCTTAGGTATATATTGTACTGTATGATACAAGTACCATCATAATTTATGGGAAAATGTGGATATTATCTGGTAATTACTTTTTTCTACTAAAATAAATAAGTCAATAAAACTTGCTTAAAAAAATTGAAAATCATACATTAGATTGACCTAGGTGGGTCCTCTTTTCCTGTACTTTACAAAGTAATGTATCCAGATAAATAGCTTCATTTTACTAAGCTTATTAAACTCTGTTTGTTTTTGTAAATTCTATAATGCATATTGAAGGCCAGACGTCTATAACAAGAAAATATAAAAATGGAGAATTTAATAATAATCTAAACTATGTAAATGTATGCAATTTACTTCTCATATGCTTATTTGCTTATACAAGCTGTAGAGTATGAAACTAACTCAAGCGAGCTTATGTATCATTATTTTCTTCTTTATTCTAAAAAAACAAACAAACAAAAACCCTCAAGGTCTTCCTATGATAAAATGAAAAATGACAGGAAAGAAAAATTCTATGATATGGGAAATAAATACATTCTGAAAGTCAATTTGTCATTGTTTTATGACACATATTTATCTTCATATACACAAGAGCACCGAGAATAGCACTTTGCTTATAAGATGTACTCAATAAATGTTCAGTAAATGTTGAATATATCTAGCTCTGGAACAGAGTTTAAAGTATTACTCTAGAAATATCTGATTTATTTGTGATAACCCAATTTACACTAAGCATAACTTTGATTGGTGTGGGGCACCCTCTTTGTAAAGCATCTAATTGTAATTTATATAAGATAAATAGTGGATGTGAAAAATATTTTTCAAGAAAAAATAAACATTTCTTGACTAACAAAAAATATATATTCAAATGCACATACCCCTATATAAACACAAATAATACACCTATATAAACACAAATATGTTAGAACACTGCTACATTGTACCTCTTATTCCATTAAAGATTTATGTGAACAAACCATGGATAATCATTAGAATCATTCAAAAATTACCAAAAAAATTCTTAAAACATGTTCAATCTACCCCACTCTGTGTAGCAACTTTGTGGTTTGGATGAGATTAATCTCAACCCAAATCCAGGGATGAGCCCTGATTGATATAAGTGAATTCTCCTTTCCACAGTGATTGGCTAAGAGACATGTCATATAAATCCACATGTGTGGTTTTCTGCTGGCCACACAATATAGTAATCACAGACACATGACCTAACATGTTCCAACCAAAAGATTGCCCAGATGTTTTATATGATTACTGAGAATAAAACTAAATTTTCCCTTGGAAATAAAGAAGAAAAGAACCACTGGAAGATTCTGTTAGCCATCTTGGTATTGTGACAAAACCATCCTAGAAAAAAATCAACTACTTAAGGGAAGTAGCGGAGGAGGGTAGAACCAAGAGAATGACAGAGAAATAGAGCTGCAGTGTGATGACAATGTGAATATGTGGATTAAATTTAAACCATTGTTCTGGAAGTTTATGCCACACAAAAAATTCCCAAAGTATAAAAATAAGAATTTTTAATGGATTAAATTGTCACATATGGGACAAAGGAAGAAGATGGCAGCCAAATAGGGAGACCTATCTGCTCCTTCTCCCAGGGCCAGATTGGAAATACAACTAAATTGGGGGATATCCACCCAAAACTCCCAACTGAGGTCCACCTGAGGAGGAGGCATATTTAAATGAAGGACATAAAATACATGGAGACTGGTAGGAAGAGGGAGGTCGCTAGAGGTGCTGACCCACCTTCCATGGGCTGCAAGCCAAGGGTTAGGAAGGATCTCTTGCATACAGAAGTGTTATTTCCCTGAGAAGATCAAGGCTCAGGACACAGACTTGTCTCCACAGCCTGGGTTCAACAAATCATCAATGACAAGTGCTGGCAAGGATGTGGAGAAAAGAGAACCCCAATATACTTCTGGTGGGAATGTAGACTGGTGCAGCCATTATGGGAAACAGTACAGAGTTTCCACAAATAATTAAATATCGAACTGCCATTTGACCCAGTGATCCCACTTCTCAGAATATATCCTTAAGAGACCTGAAACACCAATAAGAAAAAAACATATGCACCCCTACGTTCATATCAGCGCAATTTACGATAGCTAAGATCTGAAAACAGTCAAGTGCCCATCAGTAAATGAATGGATAAAAAAAAAACCTGCTACATTTACACAATGGAATACTATGCAGCTGTAAAAAAGGATCTCTTAACCTTTGAGACAGCATGGAGGGACTTGGAAAGTATTAGGTTAAATGAAATAAGCCAGTGAGAGAAAGAAAAGTATCACATGATCTCACTCATAGGTAGAATCTGATGAACAAAATAAACTGACAAACACAACAGACCCAGAGATATTGAAGCATGCAACATACTGATGTATTTCAGAGAGAAGGGGTGGAAGATGGGAAGAGATTAACTAAAGAATGTATATACATATATGCATAACCCATAGACACAGACAATAGTGCGAAGAAGGCCTGGGGAGGGCATGGGAACGGGGTTGAGGGAATCAATGGAGGGAAAAAGGGGACATCTGTAATACCTTCAACAATCAAAGGTAAATTAAAAAAAGAAAAAGTCACATGACTGCTCTAATATTTGGGTATTCTGTATATATGTATGTGCATTTGAATTTGCCTCTTTTAGGAAAATCAATTGGAAATTGTATTATTTTAACAAAAGAAAGCACAAATAGGGCTCTACGGAGGCCAAATGCATTTTTATTTAACACAAATGTAAAAAGTAAAAGCTGGTACCATCTAATTCACTGTTGCAATAGACTAAATATACTCTAAATATATTTCCAAAACTACTACCTAAAAGGAACTTACTCAACTGAGAGAATCTGACTAGTTATATTTTAAAACATAGAACTCTGCAAATAGTTAAAATGTACTAACTCAATTATTTCTAATGAATTTCATTACATCTATGGAGAAAATATTAAAGTCATAATATTATTTTTCATTTTCATAGTTCCCTTTCTAATACTTAAAGAAAAACACTTTCTGCTCATATAATTGCTAAAGCACCAAATTAAATTTACTAAGAAAAAGAACACTTTTTAGGTTCAGGTATGTATGTGATAGGGAGAGATAAAATGACAGAATTTTAGCATAAATTATCTTGAAATAATTACCTGGGTTATTCTGTTTCACAGTGACTTTTTTAGGCACTATATTCAAAAACTGAATCAAATATGCCTTGTATATGCCTTATGCATAGTTTGGGGTTTTAGAGTGTGGGGGCCAATTCAAACCATAAGATGACTAATGCCTGAAATTACATTGTTAGTCTTTCCTTAATTAGTTTATGATCTTATCAATGTTAAAATGCAATTATTTTTCATAGAAGGTTTTAACACATAAACTTTATGCATGAGTTTTTCATTACTGTAACAAGCAACATTTTAATTTGTACAGAATAAATATCAGGGAGTAAAGAGATGATAGATCCTAAAATATTGAGTAGGCTGAATTATGTTTGAGACAAAAACCAAGAGTGAGAAGGAGCCTCCTATCTCAGGGTTATACTTGTTATATGGTTAAAAAACGGTTGATTAAACAATGACCTATTTCATCTGTAGACACATCCCTTATGCCTACCAACACTATTAAGGGACTTGATAGAAAGAAAGATGTTGGCACTTACTGGCCTCTTTATACCAAGAGAAAGATGCTCATGCTAAAAGTCACCTCTCTGAAGCATACAAAAAAGAAAATATAGCTTTGTTTAAAGAGACCTTTGCCGCCTGTGGCTTCTAATGTAAATGACTTGAGAAGCTGATCATTTTTAGCCTGATAGGACTGGAAAAGCCAATTTTTTTATTCTAAATCTAATGAGCATAAGTAGAAGGGAAAGAATTTAAGACTTAAGTACTAAAAAATCAACTCTAGTGCTTCCCTAAAGCACTTTTCTGATAAAGTAGATGATCACTCCTGTCATGAAGAAGTGGCTCAGGTGTAATCTACAGTCCAATGGTAGATTGACTATGCCTTCTATCACAACCCTTCAATGCAAATTGTCTTATTCAGGGGATGTGCAAAGCACGGAGACCTATTGAAGAAGAAAAAGGGCTCACATATGAAGACTAGCACTATTCCAGAGGACTTTGGTTACTATGTTATAGAACTGAGAGAGGAAAAAATACTCAAGGTCTACAAATTGTAAAGAAATCTGATTTCTAAAGAAATCCCAAATCTGCTTTTAAAATACCATATTACTCAACCCTAGGGTAAACACCAGAACTCTGAAAAATGCAATAAATAAAAGATTAAAATGGCACAGTCTCCTGAAATGGTATTTTCTCCAATGTCAATCTCAGACATAATCAAGAAGACAACTATTAAGCAAGACTTTTAATGAAAAGAAGGAAGAATAATCAGGGACTCCCTGACAATGCAGAATATATGTTTATTTCCATTCTTCCTTTTATATATATTTTAAAAAATATATTCTTATTGATTTCAGAGAGGAACAAAGAGGGAGAGAGAGATAGAAATATCAATGATGAGAGAGAATCATGATTGGCTGCCTCCTGCACACCCCACACTGGGGATTGATCCCGCAACCTGGGCACGTGCCCTGACCGGGAATCGAACCGTGACCTCCTGGTTCATAGGTAGACACTCAACTACTGAACCACGCTGGCCTGGCTACATATCTTTTAAAAGCAGGATATCCTGTTCTCTTTTACTTTTTATTTTGGGGTATCAGACTTGGATATTTTTAAAATTGAATCATAGCCCACTGGATCATGAAGCTCTACATCACAGACTGATTGAAAGGGAGAGCAGCTCACCCAAATATCCTGACCTTGAGACTGGATGTCATCAATGAAAAATGTTCTAGACTCTCTTTTCAAGGGTGCTATCTGGGCATTTTTGAAAGTGGATATATGCTAAGGAGAGGATGTCACAATGTTGGATATTCAAAGAGGAAGTCTGTAGTAGGCGCAAACATTGAGCTTGCCCGCCCCATTTATTTTCTACCATTCCCCAAATATATTTAAGCTAGTGATTGGAATGGGATAGATCTTACCCTCAATTCTACATGTGAGCTTGGTTTTTGTGCAAGCCAATCTGGATAATTCTACCACCTTTGCTACAGTGATCTTCTCAGTTCTCAGTAGATGATCTCAGAGGTTCCAATCACTGAGAAGCTCACACCTTTTGTTTGATATTTGGAGAAAAATATACTATTAATGCTTGGATGTGAACAAAGGAAACTAGAGTTTCCAAGAGCTGCTGAGGGAAGCCAGCCTATATGAAACTGACAAATCGTGGAGGGTTGGTTTGAGAGATTAACAGGGAATAGAGATGTCCTGATCCTATGTAATAAAAGGGTTATATGCAAATCGACTGCATGGTGGAAGGACTGATCGCTATGATGTGCACTGACCACCAGGGGACAGACACTCAACGCAGAAGCTGCCCCCTGGTGGTCACTGCACTCCCACAGTGGGAGCACCCCTCAGCCAGAAACTCTGAGCCAGGCTCATGGCTGGCAAGCACAATGGCGGTGGTGGGAGCCTCTCCCGCCTCCACGGCAGTGCTAAGGATGTCCGACTGCCAGTTTAGGCCTGATCCCCATGGAGAGCAGGCCTAAGCCATAAGTCAAACATCCCCTGAGGGCTCCTGGACTGTGAGTGCGCAGGCCAGGCTGAGGGGACCCCTCCTCGAGTGCACAAATTTCGTGCACCAGGCCTCTAGTTCTATAATAAAACTCTATATTGAGGATTCCAAGATGGTGGTTGGCAGGACTGAAGTGAAGCAGAGAGTATGAGTGAGGGAGGGAGTGATAGGGCAAGTGTGGGGACATGCAGATGTGTGTGTGTGTGTGTGTGTGTGTGTGTGTGTGTGTGACAATCTGATTGTGTTAGAGTCTCAGGGATGGTCAGTTATCAAACTATACTACAAAGCCATTATAAACAAAACAGCCTGGTACTGGCACAAGAACAGGCATATAGATCAATGGATCAGAACAAAGATCCCAGAAATTGACCCCACAAGTAGGCAAGAACATAAGATGGAGCAAAGACAGCCTCTTTAAAAAAATGGTGTTGGGAAAACTGGACAGACACTTGCAAAAAAATGAATCTAGGCAACTAACTAACACCATACAGAATAATAAACTAAAAATGGATAAACGGCTTAAATGTAAGGCATGAAACTATAAAAATCTTTGAAGAAAACATAGGCAGTAAAATTTCAGACATCTCAATCTCACATAGCAGAATATAATAAATATAAAAATATCAATATAAAAAATATGCATATCAAAAGAATCCAACATCAAAATGAAAAGGGAATCCCCTTTATGGGAGAACATATTTGCCAATGATACATCTGATAAGGGGTTAATATCCAAAATATATAAAGTACTCATATGCTCAACAAAAGGAAGACAAACAATCCAATTCAAAGATGGGCAGAAGACCTGAACAGACATTTCTCCAAACAGGATATACAAATGGCCAAGAGACATATGAAAAAAATGCTCAAAGTCATTAATCATCAGGGAAATGAAATTAAAACCACAATGAGATATCACCTCACACTTGTCAGAATGGCTATCATCAACAAATCAACAAATGACAAGTGCTGGCGAGGATGTTTAGAAAAGGGAACACTAGCTCACTGCTGATGGGAATGCAGATTGGTTCAGCCACTATGGAAAATAGTATGGAGTTCCCTCAAAAAATTAAAAAACGGAACTTCCGTGTGACCCAGTGATCCCACTTCTAGGAATATATCCTAAGAAACCCAAAACACCAATTAGAATGAATAGATGCACCAGAATTTAAAATAGCTAATATTTGGAAACAGCCCTAATGCCTATCAGTAGATGAGTGGATAAAAAAGCTATGGGACATTTACACAATGGAATACTATGTAGCTGTAAAAAAAAAAAGAGAGAGAAGTCTCTTACCCTTTGAGACAGCATGGATGGAACTGGAGAATATTATGCTAAGTGGAATAAACCAATCTGAGAAAGACAAATGTCACATGATCTCACTTATTTGTGGAAAGAACAAAATGAATTGACCAATAAAATAAGATCTGAGGCATGGAACAGACTGAGATACCTTGATGTGGGGGTGGGGGTACAAGAAGAGATAAATAACTTATATGCATGGCCCATGGACATGTGCAGTAGGTGATGAAGACACAGGGAGTGAGTAGGGACTGGGAGGAGGGGGTAAAGGGAGGGAAAATGGGAGACATCCATAATACTATCAACAATAAAAAGTGTTTATATATTTATAAAAATAAACAAATTTTAAAACTCTATATTAAATCCTTGATCAAAATTTCAACTTACTTTTTACTGAGTTATTAGATTATTTTTGTTGCTTAAGTAAGTAGGTTTGAAACCAATAGCATCCTCAGTAACACAGGATATAATATACTTTAATGTTTTTCAATTTAATAAATCTTTAAATAATCAACAATCATTTCAGTATGCACTCAGCATCCTCTGTGCCAAATATTCTGATTTATTCAATGCTTAATTGTTCAGTTCACCACATCTAGTTAATTGCTGTTACTCAAAAAACATTATCATTAATGCCACTGGTGCTATTATCAACAAAATGAAGACAATTTGAATTGGTTCACTTATTCATCAAATGGAAATTTTTAGAAAGGATCATCTTATTAAAATCAGGGTGCCAAAAAAGAATTTAATACATAATTTTTTTCACAGGGTGGCTATAAATTACATTTTTCAGAATAGTTTTCTCTCTCTCTCTCTCTCTCTCTCTCACTCACTCACTCAACTAAGTAGATGGTAATATAATCTGGATCCCTTGCAGGGAAAAAGGTATTGAAGTCAACAGCTGATGGATTTCATAGCAATTATTCTTCATTACCAGGTGCCTAACCCTCATCTTTCATTTTCATTTTTTTATTAAATTTATTGGGGTGACATTGGTTAATAAGATTACATAGGTGATTTTTTAAAGTTGCTTTTACCTTTTTACTTTGAGGTTACCTAATTTGTAATTTCTTGTCATTAAATTGTTTGTATATTTCATTTACTTTTAGTAAATAGCAAAGAATGTGTTTAAGTGTTTGTGAAACATAACCTTTATTCACTAACTATAAACCTAAGAACACTAAGATCAACATCTGGAAGTACCTTAAGCAACACAACAGAAAAAGCCTAGGAATTAAAAAACGGGTATTGAGTCTCATATCTATTGCTTTCTAATTCTTCTTCTGTGAGCAAATCATTCAACATGTTCTTAGTTTATAGAGTTAAATTCCATCTCCTATATCTCAAGCTCATTGGGGGATAAAATGACACAAAGTATATTAAAAGAATACAAACATATTATAAAACATGAGGAATTCTTTTTATCCATAAAGAAATTATGTATTCTTTAGCTAGATCAACAGAATTCCTGTCACTGCATGTTCTTGGAATGGCTCAGTTCATGTGGCACTACTTTCTTTCCTTCCATGAACAACAACTTTTAATTGTAACATCAACCTTTTTTCCTGTTTCTCACTCTACTAAATTTTATATATGGATAACACAGCATGAAGCAATTACCTGATGTACCGTAGAAAGGAAAAATTGGCCTTGCTTCCCAAGTCCTCAGAATCTCACCATATTTTGTTTTTGTCAGGGGTTCGTTACTATTTGGGGACAATGAACTCCTTTGAGAATATGACATAAAATGTGGAGCCTTTACTCAAGAGTAGACTATATTTAAATTTAAAAACATTTTGAAGATTATTTAAATGGGGATATGGATACTATTATGCACACTTCATGAACTCTTAGGGTCTTATGAAATCTAATGATTGCTATATCCTTTTACCTTTTATAATCTGCACTGACCGATCATTTTGTGTCCAGTTAAATTTCTACATCCCTCAGTTGTTAGTAATGTTAACCAAATCCTTCAAAAAATTGACTAATAACACAATCACACATGTATTAGTTCCCAATATCTTCTGGTTATATTTTTAAATATGGAACCTCATTATATAGTGTACTAGTTACTCTTTGGCTAGCATTCATATAATATCCTCAATTAAAATATAATTTCTTATTTTGCTTTGTTTATTGATTTGTGACTTTTGAAGATTATATCACTCATTACTTCCTTTTCCTGCTTTTCATTTATTGAAAGTTGAAAATGTATATGAGAGAGGGTTTTTTTTATTAAAAATAAAAATATTTGGAGGATCCAAGATGGCTGAAGAGTAGGTCGAAGCTATACGCATCTCCTCCCAGTGCCAAACTAGATTTACAGCTAAAATACAGAGCAATCAACCTCAATGACCAACTGAAAGACTGCTGAACAGGAGTATTATATTCAAGGATTTCTAGAAGAAACTATACAGAGACTGGTCAGAAAGTTGGAGATGCAGAAAGTGCTGGCCCCTGCACCAAGGTTTGGAGTCTGACACGCTAGAAGGACATTTTGGCTACAAAAGCCCCCCCTGGGGAGAATGGTGCCTCAACCCCATGCTGGGACCCCAAACCAGTGTACTCAGGCAGCTGGGAAGAGGAACCTGCATAGCATCTTGGGAGTGAAAATCAGTGGGGACAGTGTCTACTGGGAATTTTTTAAGAGGTAAAAAACACACAGTACATGGAAACTGCCTTAACTTTTTGTTTTTCTTCTTTCTTCAACACTGAATAAAACTGATGAACAATTTCATGTCCAAATGTTCTTAAAATCAAGGGGAAAAAAGATACTTGGGAATTCAATGTAATTCAAACAGGGTAACAGAAGGCTTCTTAATTTAATGTCCGGCTGAGAGAAAGTAGAAAGTCAATAAAGATTTCTAAAGAGTGATGAAAAGGTAGAACTGTCTTTCATGAAAATGGAAGCACTATTTTGTTTTTTTTTGGCTGGGAGACAGATTTAAGGGGAGAATAAGAAAACAAGGGTTATAACGGTCAAAGTAAGAGAAAGTAATTTTAAAATTTCTTGGAAAATATTATTAGTAATCATTTTTTTCACCCTCTTCCCACAGCATGTTGCAAAAAGTCTTTCAAATCATTAATGTTCATTTCCTTTTGCCTAACTGTACTCCTAAAAAGGTAGCTATAGTATTCCTATGTTCTTGATTCACATATATAATCATGAAATTTAATTTGCTAATCATCATAATTTTTAAATAATTTTAGTGAAATAGATGAAAGAGAAGGCAGGTCTTCTTTCCTCTCAACAATGTTACAATGCTAACTAGATTAACTGATTGTATTAATGACTCTTGGAATTACTTGTAATATTTGGTACCAGATAAAGTCTTACATGTATGCTCTTTAGTAAGAACATCAAAAAGGACAATGTAAAGATAGAATGGCTTTAAACCTAGCCTGTAAAAATTGTCTCTCTACCTCTGGGGGTGCCTGGAAGTCTGCATTTGGACTGTTGGCTTAACTAAGGGTTGTGAGATTTAAGGTGCGCTTTTTAAGATCCTAAACTCACGTGATGATTGCCAGGGTCAGTTTCCTTACTGGTGCCTTGTAATTAGCCTCACCAACTTGACAAGGCAAGTTTTATTACACGACCAAGGGGCCTTTCAAGGTGTCCCAATGAGAACTCGTTGAGCTCTGTCAAAGGCAAATTTTCCTCACTCAGATCCTGTGGTCCAATGGGGAGACACAGCGCTTCGTGTACATGAGTAAGAGCACATGGGAAGCTAGAGCTGGAAATGGCTCTCAGACTTTTGATGCTTCTGTATCCTCTTTTTCCCTTGCCCTTCCACCTCACTGCCTTTTGATAAAAGTCTTTTATGAATATACTCAGTGGAGTCTGTGAGTCTTTTCAAATATCTGAATTATAGAAAACTTTCTAATGCATTACTTCCTAGCCATAATAACCCTAGTTACCAGAGCTCATATATATTTTCACATAGTTTTTCTATTTTATTAGATATTTAAGAAAAATTAAGGTACATACTTACGTTAATGAAATATACCTATGTTTTATGCCAACAATTGCTGATAGATTACAAAGTAATCATTTTGAGAAAAACAATTCATTTAGCTTCAACATTCTATAGCATTCTTTTATTAGAAAAATATTTCTGCCATTCTAAAACACTAAATATTTTTCTACTCTTACATCAGAAAATATATTCCTGAATTTTTAAATATATTTTTATTTATTTCAGAGAGGAAGGGAGAGAGAGAAAATCAATGATGAGAGAGAATCATTGATTAGCTGCCTCTTGCATGCCCCCCACTGGGGATCAAGCCTGCAACCTGGGCATGTGCCCTGACCAGGAATTGAACCGTGACCTCCTGATTCATAGATTGAAGCTCAACCACTGAGCTATGCTGTCTGGGCTCTTCCTGAATTTTGAGTGGATTTTTACATGTATCAGAAGAATCAAAATTATTCTATTCCATAAGAAAAAGCTATGTTTTAAAAATTCCAGGAATTGCATATACTCAAATTTTCTATACATAAAAGCATTAATTCTTGCTTATTTTATTTTTCCTAATATTTTAGAAATTTTCTATCATTTAAAATATTCAGAAATTATAACAAAATTTAAATTAAGACTTCAAATGTTAGTTTTATCAAATGTTTAACCTTTTTCAGCAAAAGTAATATTTTGCCCTCACAGTTTCACCAAGGCAAAGGTTCCTTTTCTATAAATTACTTTATCTACTTTGTGCACTACTAAAATTTCCTCTTATGAAAAGGCAAGAAAGCTCTATAAATTCCTATATTTTAATTGAGAAGAGAACTTCCTTCACTTAAACTCAGGTATTACATTTTACATTGCTCATGTAGTTCATTTGTTAAGGGGGTCACACAGATTTAGTATTACTTCAAAAATGTGTTAAACCTTCACACAAGCCAGTAATGTGACATTTTCAAAATTTATTTAAAATAGAAATTCAATTTTGAGCCTTAACATTACACCTATATGTGTGTTCTCTCTCTCTCTCTCTCTCTCTCCTCTCTCTCTCTCTCTGTCTCACACACACACACACACACACACACACACACACACACACACACACACACCCCACACAGTAGAAGTTGTTGAGAACAGAAAATCATCATACTATTCAAATTACAGGGAGTAGTGCCCTGACCAGGTAGTTCAGTTGGTTGGAGCACCGTCCTGTACACCAAAAAGTTGCAGGTTCTGTTCTGATCAGGGCAGGCACACAGGTTGAAGGTTTGATCCCTGGTCGAAGTGCATGTGGGAGGCAACCAATCAATGTTTCTCTCTCACACCAATGTTTCTCAATAAAAACATACCTTTGGGTGAAGATTTTAAAAAAAGTTGGAGGGAGTAGTTTATGAATCCATATCTACTTATCTGCTTATAGTTTCTTCTCTGGGATTAATTAGTTCTTATATCACTTTTCAACAACTCCTTCTCCAGCCTTAGTCAATAAATGATGATTTTCCTCTCTCTCTACTCTTTTTAAATATACATATATTTTATTGATTCTCCACGGAGAGGGACAAAGAGCCAGAAACATTGATGAGAGAGAAACATTGATCAGCTGCCTCCTGCACACCTGCCACTGGGGATGTGCCCACAACCAAGGAACATGCCCTTGACCGGAATCGAACCTGGGACCCTTGAGTCCTCAGGCCGACGCTCTATCCACTGAGCAAAACCGGTCAGGGCCTCTCTCTCTATTCTTAATGCTATTGAAGAAATAAAGCTTCATTGGGCAGCAAAGATACCAGAGTTACCTATGTCTTCTATCTGTGGAACACAGGCTTATCCCCATGGCTATAGTAATGTCATTTACTAAAGTCATGACCCTGTTAAAATATTTTCATTCTTTCATTCACTTATCTCAGCATCCTAAAAAGTCCTGTTTAGGATGAACTTACTCAATGGAAGTCCTATGTACCTACCTGTCCATGTACCACTGCAGGATGGCTGTATAAATTACAGGTTCATGGACCGCATCCAATAGGCTTGTGAATCAGTATTTTTACCACCTCCCCAACCCCTGAGATAACTTTACAAAATAAACCAGATGTTTAAAATATAGTCTATCCTACCTTGTAATTTTTATTCTGTGGATCTCCTGTTCAAATAACGCAGATAGAAGTAATAATTTATAGTGAATAAAGGGAGAAGTTGTAAATCTCTGTCACTACACAGTTCAGATTATAGGGCCTGCTTCTAAAACCCTTAACAATTTATTAAGGTTATGAGGGCAGCACTAATACATATACCCGAATAGCTGCTTCCCTAAATAATGATGTTCACTTGATTCTATCCTAGAATGATAAATATAATTGGACATATAAAAAGAATATGCTATTTAATCATTTATTCCATCAACAGCTTTTGCTTACCTACTATGTGTTCTAGACTCTGAGTCCCTTCTTTCTTAGAATTTATATTCATTAGAGGAAAACAACCTATTAATAAGGATGTAGTATAATGTTGGTAGTAATAAAAGCATGGAAAGAAGAGAGCAATTGTGGTGGTATAAATAGGGTAGTCAGAAAAGTTCTCTCTGAGGACTGATTAAGGTTAGGAAGCAAGTTATGTAAATATTTAGGGAAGAGCTTTCCAGGAAGAGGGAAACACATGAGTAAAATCCTTGAGTTGGAAGCATGTTTTGTCTATTAAGAGAGATTACACTGTGTTTCTATGTGAATATGGAAAGTTAGCATTTACCAACATGTATCTGTCTACTTTCTCTTGTTTAAAAAAAGAAAAAAAAAACTTGAAAAAAAGGGGGTGGGTATAGAAAGTCAGCAAAGGGTGGGTTTGAGATGTTTGGGTGGGTTAAGTGAGCATTTTAACAACATGGATTCTCCTTTGGCATGTTTAATTGTGATATTTAACAGACATCCTTACAGTCTAAGACAGCCGTGGGCAAACTATGGCCGCGGGCCAGATCCGGCCCATTTGAAATGAATAAAACTAAAAAAAAAAAAAGACCGTACCCTTTTATGTAATGATGTTTACTTTGAATTTATATTAGTTCACACAAACACTCCATCCATGCTTTTGTTCTGGCCCTCCGGTCCAGTTTAAGAACCCATTGTGGCCCTCGAGTCAAAAAGTTTGCCCACCCCTGGTCTAAGATGATACTTTTAAAATAAATTTCTCTCCTAATGATGTCTTGAGCCCTGCCACTCGATGGGAGAATCAGCAGAACCTGAAGGATCTTATTCAGAATTGACATTTCTCTATTGTAATTTTGTTCTGTTTATTTTTAAATTTTCTTTTTGTTTCACTGGAAAGGAAAGATAATGCTCAGTTTTGAACATTAAAAGTATACAAGTTGCTTTGTTACAATAAAACTAAATGTGTACACACACACACACACACACACACACACACACAGTTAGCAGGCCAGTGCATCTGGAACTGAGTGATAGGGAAGACAGTAGGGGGAACTAGGATATGTAGGAAACAGAGCACATAGGGATTTTTAATTTTGTTCTGAGTGAAAAGTGAAATTATTCCAGGGTCAAAGCTACTCCAAACATAGTCTCTACTTACTCAATTTTTAAATTCCTAAAGGGGAAAAATGCAGTCATATATGTCTCCTATGCTTGCTTGGTTCATTGTCACCCACTCCATAATTGATACCACTGTTCAACAGGAATCATTGATTAGGATCATGGATTCTAGGTTTACAAGCAGCCAGAAGTCATCTTGGACAGCTATATGGTTTCTGCACGTATTAGGTAAACATGTTAGTGAATCAAGAGTCCAAAGACTGTTTCACTTTTACAATCGGTCTCATAATCTGGTCTGGGCTTAAGCACTTCTTCCAACAGGGTGCTCATCATCTTGGGGAGCCTTCTATTGCAATTTTGGGTATTTCTACTAGAACATTAAATAATAGTCTAAAAACATATATGTGCTCTCATTAGTTTTTAGCAAGTGAAGTTGCTTTATTTCATTTTTATTTGGAAATGAATAGTTTATACATGAAGAATTCAAATCACTTAAGCCAATTTCTTGAGGGCATGATCATGTTATTTCCTATTTCATTTTTTTCTTTTGATATCTTTGCATAGATATTTTAGCACTCATTGCATAGATATTTTAGCACTCATAAATGCTCATGCTTATGTACAGCTCTTCACATTTGAGACATGAAATATGAATATACTTCTTAGTATTCTGTAAGTGGGTGAGGCCAATGAGCTAGGTGCTGAGGTAACATATACCACTTTGTGTCCAACTATTTAATTGCCAGTCAAATAAATTCCAGAGCTTTCTTTTCCTTTTCACAGTCACTGGCTGTTTCATCATGTCGAGTCACTGAACAACCACAATGAATAGATTCTCCTTGCTGATAGAGATAACATTAAACAAATATTGTTAAGTGGCTACTACTAAATCTCAACAGCAGTCCTTAACCTGCATATTGTGATACATTAGTAATTCTCCAAACCAGAATTGGATTATTCCAGTAAGCATCTTTAGTGTAGTTGCCAGTACATAATAATTACTCAATAGCTGTTTACTGATTATATTAGGAGGCTATTTAGACTTACTGCCTCAATTTTGCAAGGGCCATTGAGTAATAATGGCTTATTTTTCTAAAAATAATGTTGGTAAATACCCAGTTACCAAGTTTTTAAATTTCCAATGAACAATATTAGCACCACAGAAGCAAAGATGATCTCTTATCTTGCATACCCAAGCCAATAATTAAATATGAAGTTATTAAATCAGTAAACTACAAGGAATATGAAAAATAGCAACAAAATAGAAATATTTTCCCTCTGAGAGAAACGTTGAAACTATAAAAAGTTTCACAGAATAGACTGTTGCTTTTTCCAAAGACAATTGGTTTGAAAATGTTATCCTTTCCTACCAAGTCATCCATTCTGTGGTTTCACATGAATATTATCTCAAGGGGCATGGCTACTTCTTCCAGGAACTTGGGAGGGAAGGGGAGAGGAGAGCAATGCACCTGATAGAGAATAGCCTACATTAAGTATACACTAGATATTTTCTTTGGCTTCTTTCTATTTCCTTAAATGTTCAAATGTTCTATTAAAGTTAATGGGATCCATGAATAACTACAAATAAGGTAGTGTATTAAGTTAATATATGACTTGGAATCCTAGTTATGGGCATGGGACTAGGGTATATACAGTCCATACATCTAACTTAGAACAGAACATATAAACTATATAACCATTTGGTACTACTGGTAGAATATGTGTGAAGTTACATGTGCATAAACATGCATATACATACACACATATATGATATATTATTATATTTCATATACTATTTGAAACTTTCTCTTTTAACTAACCACCTAGCAGAGCTATCTTTACAACATGGCAATAATTATGCCTCTATAGCATGAATTTTAAATGTTTCCTAATGTTGTACTAAGTATATATTCCATAAGTTTTACCAATCCCATAGTGATGGATATTCAGGTTTTATCTATAATAAATGCCCACAGCTAACATCATATTCAATTCTTATGTCAGGAGCAACACAAGAATGCCAACTCTTACTACTTTAATACAGCACAGAATTGATTTCCTAGCCAGGGCAATTAGGCTAGAAGAAGAAATAAAAAGTCATCCAGATTGGAAAGGAAGAAGTAAAATTGTAACTATTTGCAGATGGCAGGATATTATATATGTAAAATCCTAAAGACTCCACCAAAAAACTGTTAGAACTAATACATTCAATAAAATTGCGGAATACAAAATCAATATACAAAAATGTTGCATTTCTATATACCAAAACAGAAATTAAGAAAACAATTTCAGCCCAGCGGCTTGGCTCAGTGGTTGAGCATTGACCTATGAACCAGTAGGTCACGGTTCAATTCCTGGTCAGGGCACATGCCTGGGTTGTGGGCTTGATCCCCATGTGGGGCGTGCAGGAGGCAAGAGATCAAACGTTCTCTCTCATCATTGATGTTTCTATCTCTCTCTTGCTCTTCCTTTCTCTCTGAAATCAATGAAAATATATTTTAAAAAAGAAGAAAACAATTTCATTTAAAACTACATACAAAAGAATAGAATGCGTAGGAATAAATTTAACCAAAGAAAGGAAAGACCTATACACTGAGAGCTATCAGAAATTGTTGAAAGAAATTAAAGAAGATACACAAATAAATGAGAAAACATCCCATGCACATGGATTGGAAGAATTTTGTTAAAATATCCACAATACTCAAAGCAATCAATAGATTCAATGCAATCCCTATCAAAATTCCAATAGTGTTTTCCACAAAAATAGAACAAATAATTGTAAAATTTGTATAGAACCATAAACTTTCACTCTTAAAAAAGTGTCTTAACTATTTCTTACTTACATCATTGCACTCATCAGTTTATTGCTCTTAGATAAATTTCTAGAGGTATGAATACAAATCTCAGATTTTACATATTTAAAATTTTGTGATTTATTTAAAAATTATGCTCTAGAAAGAAAACATCAATTTATTCTATCATAAGCCCTTTCATAATTCTGTTTCCTTATATTCTAGAAAACTGTGGGTATTATCACCCTTCCCCTTCCAATCTGCTGATCTGGTAGGTAAAATTGACTTCATTGCTTTATATTGTATATCATTCATTACTACTATATGTGTGAAGTTGTATGTGCATAAACATGCATATACATATATATTTATTTATGTATATATATTATATTTCATATACTATTTGTAAATTTCTCTTTTAACTAACCATTTAGCAGGGCTATCTTTACAACATGGCAATAATTATACCTCTATAGCATGAATTTTAAATGTTTCATAATATTGTACTAAGTATATATTAACTAGAATGTCTTTTTGTATACTTACTGATATATTGACTTTTTTCTTTTGTAATTTTCTATCTCATGTTCTTAATTTTCTTATTGGAATGTTTTGCTTTCTCTTATTCATTTACTGAGTTACTTATATATAAGGGCTACTAAAATTTTGTTATGAATGTTACAAATAATTTCCTAGTTTATTATTTGACTTTTAACTTTAGTTATGACTAGGGGCCTGATACACAAAATTCATGCAAGAGACTTGGCCCTCACAGCCTTGGTGGCTGCCTCGGCCCTCACAGCCCTGGCTTTGTCCAGAAGGTCGTCCAGAAGGTCGTTTGGCTGTCCGGTCTAATTAGCATATTATACTTTTATTATTATAGATGGTTCATGTATAAATTTTAACCAGTACATGAAACAACTAGAACTGCCTTACTAAATACCTTCACATAATAAATAATTACTATAATCATAGGCTATGAAGCAATAAAAATAGTACAATTTTTTAAGAGCTTAATAAATACTTTCACATTCATTCCTGGCTTCTAGGATCAAGTGGGCAATGAGCAATTAGTAAATTAATGGTAATATTGCAGTGCTTCTGGCATACTTGTTCCTGAACTATTTGAGGTACCAAATAGGTAAAAGGCTTTAATTGCCTGGCTCACATGAAATTTAAATGATGAAATAGAAGGAGAAGAATCCATGGGAACATCTTATTTCTAATTCCATTAATGATCTAAAATTCCACTTGAAAATGACTTTTTGAGGTATTATAAAGTAAATTTTAATGTTTCAGAAAGAGAACTACATATCTCAGGAAGCAGGTAATTGTCCCTGGATTTAGCAATCTGACCCACAATATAGAAATTTCTAATTAAAGTCCTCCTTTTATAATGCTAATCTTTCAGCCATAAATTTCCTTGGGACATGCTATAATGAAGATGAAATGTACTAAGATTTTAAATTAACCAGAGATCCCAGAGAAACCTAATAAACATTTTCATAAATGTTCACTGTAAGTAAATTTTATTGTGAAGTAATCCATTGTTATATATAGCTCTCATCATGGGCATCATTACACCATGAGTAACTGAACAAATAGAAATAATTATTTAAAATGCTAATCTTCCAAATCGGGATTTGATATAGGTAAAGGAGGAACATGACTTTTTGTAACTGAAACAACAGGCAGATGATCTGGAAATAAGGAATCACATAACAATACTTTCAACTACCATTAATTCTTTCAAAGATAGTTTTCCCCCAAGGGTTTAATTTATAACAATTCTCTAGTTTAAAAAAATTGATGTCTGCATTCTTTTTTTTTTTAATTCTTTTTTTTTTAATATATTTTATTGATTTTCCACAGAGAGGAAGGGAGAGGGATAGAGAGTTAGAAACATCGATGACAATTTTATCTTTTTTCTTTATAAGATCAAGGGAGTAATGTTTTAGTTAAAGTAAAACATTTGCCAGTAGTCGAACCTGGGACCTTTCAGTCCGCAGGCCGACACTCTATCCACTGAGCCAAACCAGTCAGGGCATGTCTGCATTCTTATCATAAGTTCACCATCACCCAAAATACAAATGGCATGTTGTTTTCACAATCACTCTAAATTAATTATTCCTAAATATGATATCCCTTCAAAACAATTTTATCTTTTTTCTTTATAAGATCAAGGGAGTAATGTTTTAGTTAAAGTAAAACATTTGCCAGTAGATCTGAGACCTGATTACATATATTTACCACACATTTACCTATGTTGTTATGCAAGTTTAATAAGAAGTTTTCATTGAATAAGTTTTAGCATTATTCCATTGTTGCACTAATATTATTCTTTGGCAAAGACCACAAACTAAGATGTAAAGCTATGTTCTGATGGAATTCTGTAACAGGGATAATTATACATGGGTAACTGCTAATTATACATTTTAAGAAATATATTTATGTAAAATAAGTTAGCAATCAAGGTTATTATCCATTTTAATTTTGATGCTACCACACTTTAAGTACAGTTTCATGAAAAAAGTGGGATTAATAACTTTAATGAAGGAATAATTATTATACTTCTGAGAACAAACACATTGTAATAAACAATAAAATTGAAGAAAAACTGGAAGCAAATTACTGATGAATGTAGAAACTAGAGGTTATTCTACAGAAAATGGGAAAATATAGTGAATTTGCTTAAAATATTTATAACCCTAGATTAGAAATCACATTTATAAAAATTCAGGATATCAGATCGTAGAGCCAGTATTTCTACTCTGTAACTTTAGTATAATTATGCAATATCTCTGGACTACAGTTTCTTCAACAATAAAATGAAGAGGATTGAGGGTACTCCATCTACTTAATATTTTTCCATATTAAATAGCATATATAAATTCTTCCCAAGTGAATTTGAAATGTCATGTGTGTTGGAATGCAATTGATCACCTTCCAGAACTTACCCTACGATACTTATGGGCAAAGACATTCTCAAACTTCTTAGTTAATCAGTAACCTGGGTATTTAAAGATGTGTAAAAGCTTACTCAAAACAAGTCACCAGTAAGTACAGTACTCATTACCGAACATCCATTAGGCACCATACTAGCCTTTGTTCAACTGATCACTAACCCTCATAAGAATCTTATAAATTGTGGCAGACTGTATTTTTCAAGATGAATACAACAAGATCTCAGATTCTAGGTACTCTTATTACAATGTAACAATGACATTTCTCTATCAAGAGTTGGGTAGATGTTCTCTCCCCTAGAATATGAATGAAACTGTGACCAGGAAGCAAATTACACTATGTGACTTTCAAGACTAAGCCACAAAAGGCAATGTAGTTTCTGCTTGGTACTCTCTGTGTCACTTGCTCTTGGAACCCAGGCAGCATTTTGAGTACAAATTACATGGGCAGGCCACATGTAAGTGTTCTAGACAAGTGCCCTGACTGAAGTTCCAAAATTAGCCACCAGACATGTGAATGAAGAAGCCTTCAGGATGTCTCCAACTTCTGCTATAGTCTTATTGCAACTGCATGAGAAATCCTGTCCCAGTTAGCTCCCAGAATCATAATAGACTAGAGGCCGAATGCATGAAATTTGTACAAGGGGCTCGGCCCCTGCAGCTTCGCCTGGAAGGTTGTCGGGTCTAATTAGCATATTATACTTTTTAAAAATATATATATATTATTGATTTTTTACAGAGAGGAAGGGAGAAGGATAGAGAGTTAGAAACATTGATGAGAGAGAAACATCGATCAGCTGCCTCCTGCACACCTCCTACTGGGGATGTGCCCGCAACCAACGTACATGCCCTTGACTGGAATCGAACCCAGGACCCTTCAGTCCACAGGCCGAAGCTCTATCCACTGAGCCAAACCGGTTAGGGCTATACTTTTATTATTATAGACTAGCGGCCCAGTGCATGAAATTTATGCATGGGGAGGAGGGGTCCCTCAGCCCAACCTGCACCCTCTCGCAATCCAGGACCCCTCAGGGGATGTCTGAATGCCAGGACTGCAGGCTCCTAATCGCTGGCCTGCTTGCCTGCCTGATCGCCCCTAACTACTCATCTGCCTGCCTGATCATCTCCAACCACTCTGCTTGCCTGCCTGATCACCTCTAACCCCTCTGCCTGCCTGTCTGATCACCCCTAACCACTTGCCTGCCTGTCTGATCATCCCTAACTGCTTACCTGCCTGCCTGATCACCCAGGATGGCTTTTGATTGGTGTAAGCCAGTCTTGGTTTCCCCTTATTGGTTTAGGTAAGAAGATGTGACATGATTCTATCAAATAAAATGAAAGGAAAAATATGCCAGGAAATGTGTCCTCACCCTTAAAAGAGGCATACATTTAGATTATAATAAACATGCATCAATCAATATAGATGGTTTCAACAACTTTGTAGCTTCTGGGTAAAGATTAAAAGTGTTTGAAACTTTGCAACTTGCACAGTTTTAGTAAGTTCACAGTTTACAAACATAACTAGAAGAAACCATGGAAGAATCTTTTAAAGGCACCCTTTCAATAGCAGAGCACTTTATAATTATAACTTTCCTTCCCCACCAACGAAAAAGCCATAAAGTAAAATATTGAATAATTCCCAACAACATAAGATAATATTTTAAATGGAGAAAAATACTGCAAATTAAAAAAAAAGTAACAAACCATGGTTTTGTTTATATTCCATGTCATAAAAAATGGCTAATGTACTTAATGTATATATAATTCCTGAAAATTGATAATATGCTATTCTTGTTGATAAAAATTGGGAAACATGAAAATTTCCTTGAAAAATAAATCCTCCCAGTTCTTACACACATGTAAAGATGCTTACTCTCTCACACAGCAAGAAAAACTGCAAAAATTTAAAATTTTACTCACACGCACTTAAAATATGGGTATAATAAAATGATTCCACAGATTTATTGAACTGATCAAATGAGATGCATTTAAAAACTACAAATGTTAAAGAAGAGAGGTGCCTCTTTTTTTCTAACGAGATTTCTAGGGTTATAAATCTCTTTTATTATTATAAAATTATCAGATATAAGAAAAGTATGGCTAACTTTCCATAGCCTGATTCCTTTACTTTCTGAGCTATTGAAAAGTAGAGGATATACTGGGGGGCTCAAAATATTTATGAAATGTTGTGGGATCTTTGCCCCAAGCTGTGCAAGGAACAGAAAGATCAATAAGGCCTTATAGGCAGAAATAAAGGTATGTAGATGTTTGCTTTCTTATTTCTTTTTCTGCTACAGTTTCCAGGATAAGGCTGGTTTCACAATGCCTCTGGATGAAGGAAGAGGCTCACATGCAGTTAACAAAGGAGGAAGGGGACAAATTGATACTTGGGGGGAGTACCTGTAAAAAGCCACGTGATACCAGTCTTATTGTTAGCTTTCAAGTAATGGGTATCTTCCCTGAATCTGCATTCCAAAGTATTAGGCAGTGGTAGGCAGAAAAACAGCCCCCCAAAGATGCATATGTCCTAGTCCCTGACACCTGTGAATGTCACATTACGTGGCATTGAAGAATTAAGGTTGCAAATGGAATGAATTTTGCTAATCAGCTCACCTTAAAATAGGTAGACTTTCCTAGATTATGTACGTGGTCCCAATGTAATCATGAGTCCTCTAAAGTGAAAAAGGGAGGCAGAAGATTAGGTCAGAGTGATATGAGAAGACTCAAGTTATTATCTTTGAAAATGAATGGAGGCATGGGACAAAGGACATGGGAAGCATTTAAAAAGCTGGAAAAAAGCAAGGGAATGTAATCTTCTTTAGAGTCTCCAGAAGGAAGGAAGTCCTGCTGACACTTTGATTTTAGCCCAGTGAGACCCATGTTGAACTTCTGAACAGTAAGATAATAATGTGTGTTGTTTTAAGGCACTAAAATTTTGGCTATTTGTTACAGCAGGAAGAGGAAAATGATTTAGACATTCATTATCAGTAGCAGGATAGGTTAATCCAAGAGAAATACACTTTTATCCATGTGGACACAAGCTATTCAGTGTAGGTTCTTTCATTCTTTCACGAACCCATTCCAATCATCGACACCCACCAAAATACACACACTCCACTGACATTGTTCTAATCAGAGTAAATATTAGCTAGAGTAAGCATATTAACTTATTGGCCAAAATGGTATAGGTTTGAGAGTTATTAGTAGTGTTGTTAATAATTCCACTGTAATAACTGTTATATATATCAGGATTTCCCAGGACCCTATCCCAATGGCATTTCACTGGTTAGTTTTCCATCCCAATGTTACTTGAACTAATCAGAAACATGTAATGCTGTTAAACACTCTCCTCTCCCTGAAACACTTTCTTCTACCAGCTTCCAAAATAGGGTACTACACCCTCCTCCTTTTTCCTCTCCTCTTTCTGGTCACCCTTTTTATCCCTTTTGCTGATTGCTTCTCATCTCTGAGTCCTGGGAACGCTTATCTATCTGTACTTTTTTTCCTAAATGGTCTCATCCAGGTCAATGAGTTTAAATACCATCTATGTTGCTGATGACTTCCAAATTACTTATCTTTAACTTTAAACTTACAACTCTAGGTTTATGTATATTAAAGTCTCATAATCATCTCAGCATTAATATGTTCAAAACTGAGCTCCTAACTTACTCCCAAACCTATCCCTCCTACAGTCTATCAAATCTTAATCACTGGAAACTCCATTCTTCAAATTTCTTAAGCCAAAACCTTATAGCAATCCTTGGTCCCTCCAATTCTTTCCTAATTCATATATACTATGTAATGTGAATGTGGAGTATGACCTTGATGAATAATGACCTCAATTCTGCTATCAGTATGCCATCCCAGAGATCATGAGACACAAAGGCTCACCAATCAAATGAATATGTTCAAATCCCATCATCTATTGTATTATTTCACTCATGTACGGGATATGAAACAAAAAGGAACAAACGAAACAAAAAACAAACTCATAGATACAGACAACAGAATGGTGGTTACCAGAGGAGAAAGTGGGGGGATAAAGGGGGTCAAATATATGGTGATGGAAGGAGACTAGACTTTGGGTGGTTGGCACACAATAGAGTATACAGATGTCACAGTATAAAGATGTACACCTGAAACTTATGTAATGTTATTATTAACCAATGTCATGCCAATATGTTTAATTTAAAAAATAAATAAATTTAAAGTATATGGAAAGATGCAAGGTGAAACAGATGTGAAGGTAACACAACTGGGATAAGGTCAAACAGAAGGATCACACTATTTAAATCTTGTATTATACAATGTTCATATGCTTTGCTGTATCAGCCTTCACTGCTGATAATGTGGACAGAACAAGAGGTGATATTTGAGCAAGGGGTCCAATAGGCAGAAGATGCCCAATGCTACCATGTACATTTACTCTACTGGAACGATTTGTAACATTTGAAACTCTGAGTTTCCTGAACTATAGCTGTAGCTCATCAGTTAGCCTACTAAATAGCTATGAGATTTATTGGAATTTTTAAATGTAAAGCACTTAGGAGACCATAATGAAACCACAGTATCATTATAGGGTGGGTAATTCAGGAATAATGTAGCTGTCAGCCCAGAGGTGATATGATCATATGTTATGATTTGGTGTTTTCATCACTTTCCATTCATAAGTAACACTCATGTGTATTCCATTATTTATCCCATCTACTTTTAATATGTGTAATAGGTTAAGTTACTCTCTATACTTTAACATACATTTTAACCTCTGCCTATGTCTCACAACACTATTTGCTTCATCATCAGCTAAATTTAACTCATGGGGTTCATGCCTATTTCACTGTCTACTAGTTTACTTATGATTTATGCTTAATGCCTCCTCGAAGTTTTATCTATCCTCTTTGGCTTTTTAAAACACAAGCAAATGTTTTCAAAGAATATAGCAAACACATGTTCCAGATTGCATTAGCAAATCCTGTGGGTTGTGCAAAGCATATCCAGAATTCAACTACTCTGCATCATGCTCATTGGAAAACATTTTGGAGGTTCATCAAAAATTAAAAAAAATAGAACTACCATACGATCCAGCAATCCTACTTCTAGGTAGATATCCAAAGGATATCTTGCCTGGATTATTGCAATAGAATTCTAACTAGTCTCCTTGCATCCACCCTTGTCCCTTTAATTTATTGGCCACACAGCAGCCATGTTGAAAAAATAGGAGTTTGTCCAGCCAGTGTTCTCAGTGGTTAAGCATCGACCCATGAACCAAGAGTCACTGGTTAGATTCCCAGTCAGGGCACATTCCCAGATTGTGGGCTCAATCCCCAGTAGCAGGTATGCAGGAGACAGCTGATTGATGTTTCTCTCTCTTTCTCTCATTAATGTTTCTATCTCTTCCTCTCTCTCTAAAACAAATAAAATGTAAACAAAATTTTAAATTATAAAAAGAAAAACATATGCTTATGTCATTCTTCCAATTGCTTTCCACCTCACTGATAGAAACAAAAACCAAAAACCTAAGTCATCACCATTCCTTTCAGGACACTATGTCATCTGGTCCACTATTACAGCTGAGATCCCATGTCCTAACACTGTGTTCCTCCTCTATAACTTTCCTTGAATAGTCCAAGTATCCCCAAAACTCTGTGATTTTGCACTATGTGTTCTTTCTAATGGGTTTCTCTTCCCTTACATGCCCACACATCTCTCCAGTCTTTACTCAAAATTTACGTTCTTCTCTGACAACCCAAACTCAAATTTTAACTTCTCTCTGCCACATACCATGTATTCCATTTTCATCTTCTTTTCGTTTTAGTAGTTACCACTAAATTTTACTTTACTTAAGGCATATTACTTACATATTAATTGAAATGTTATTTTACTTATTTACATATTATAACTCTTCTATGAGCATACACCCTCCATTAGGGCAGGAATTATTTTGTATATCTGTTCACTGATATGCCACTTGGTTCTATAATATTACCTGGCACATAGTAGGTGATTAATAAATAAGTGTGAAGTGATTACAAAAATGAATACTACTCCATATGTGAGTAATCCTACATATAAGAATCATAGTAGAGAAAATTCAGTGTTAATATAAGGACTATGAGTTTGGAGTTAGATAAATCTGAACTTGAATCCAGGTTCTGCCACTTACTGGCTAGGCTTTGAAATTTGGATTAAATTGGCCATTTTGAAAAGGAGACAAAAGTCACTCTAGGCTGAGAGAACCATAAAAAGCTAAGACAAGAAACTGCTTGGCCATTATGGAGGAGAGCAAGCAAATGAATTTGAATGGAGTAAAGAAAACATGAGATACGCTAGTTTGAAATAAACATGAAAATATAAATTGTTAATAGGTCGTGGAGCTTCCTGATGAGATTTAGGAGCTTTTTGTTATAAAGACAAAAGTGAAGAAAGTTTTGTGATTGATATTATTAAAGCTGATAACAATAAAATGTAATCGGATTCACAGGAGGCTAAACTAAAGATAGTGATATTGATTGCAAAGCTATTTCTGTATCTAGAAAACATGTATTGAGGGCCTGAATCAGAGGGCATGTATGAATATTGAGGGGACATAACTTAATGGAGAAATGTAAAGAAAGAATTGACTTTACATGTCTCATTATCAAATATCAACTCAATACACAGACAAAAGAGCATGTCACATTTTTAAGTCTCAATGACTGCTGAGTAATATTCTCATTGACATAGAGAAAAAATGACAAGAAATGGGTTTATGAGCAATGAAACAAAGCTCACTTCAGGACATCCTAGGCTTGAGAAATCAGTGCATATCAAGGTATAGATACATATCAAAGAGTTGAAAATGAGTTGGAAATGTGGCTGTAAATCAAGTCATTGGAAGTGGTGAAAACATAGATATAATGGTTATCTGAATATAGCTTGAAGCCAGGAGATTAAATTATATTGAAAAGAGAGAGTGAGTATAAATAAGAGGGTCAAGGGTTCTTCCATGAGACTCCAGTGCTAAGAGAGTTGGAAGAGGAGAAAGGACTAGATATGAAAGATACAGAACAGCAAGGTATGAAGAAGAACCTGATGAGTCTAGAGCAGCTGTGGGAAAACTATGGCCCGCGGGCCGGATCCGGCCCATTTGAAATGAATAAAACTAAAAAAAAAAAAAAAAGGCCGTACCCTTTTATGTAATGATGTTTACTTTGAATTTATATTAGTTCACACAAACACTCCATCCATGCTTTTGTTCCGGCCCTCTGGTCCAGTTTAAGAACCCATTGTGGCCCTCGAGTCAAAAAGTTTGCCCACCCCTGGTCTAGAGGCTAGGGGAACAGAGTTTCGATTATGGCAGAAAACCTGAGGAATGATTTAGTGAGTAAATATAATTATTTAAAAAATAAATGAATGAATGAATAAATCATGGACTACAGAAGGCGGTAAGTGAAAGAAAGTCACATAATAGCATATTAACAAGATAAAGTGAAATGGTGCGTTTGGAGATGGGCAGCATACACATGGGTGTGAGTGCCGCAGGAGTTTTGGACAGGGTGAGGCTCCAGGAAAGACAGGTAAATTGAAGGTGAAAAAAAGAGATTGGGGATTTTTGATGTAAGTTTAGGAGTAGAATGAAACCATGATCAAGTCATAAAAATACAAATCAGGTATAACTATAAAAACAATATCCTCCATCTAAGAATAGATGGCAGTTAAGTGATACAATGAGGGCAAATTAGGGGTCCATACCAGATAGTATCTCTTCTGGGAGAAAAACTCATTTATGGGCAGGGATTCCAAGGTAGGTCAGATTGTTTCAACTTAACAGCTTCACATAAACTTCAATGAGTATAAGTCAGATTTTCAAACTTTGGGTCAAATGAAGATAATTGATGTTTCCAAGATATTGGGAACTTTTAAGATAATTAAGGAATTTTATGTTTTCCATAGGAGACAGTCACCTGTATGGCTATCTTCCCCATTATGAAAACTTCACCCTCCCTTGTAAACCACCAAGTAAATACTTGAATGAATTGAATAACCTTAAGTTATTTTGAAATGGATCAGATACAAAGTGTAGGGGGCAGTATAGGCTCAGGCCCTCTAAATAATTCTTTATTTTTTTTTCTTAGTAAATAATTAAGGCATAAATTTATCAAACCTAACTATGTATAACATTATCCTCTGATGTGCTACCTTTAGAAACAGGCAGAATATATAATTCCCCATTCAATGTAATCATTCTTTTTCTTTTCTAAAAGATAACATTAGGTTCATTTCAATAGCTTATGTTTTAAAAAATAGGTAAATGAATTTTTTGCATATGTTAGATTATATTAGATATTTTGTTATATTTAGACAAAGGTAAAGTGAAAAAATCGAGTCTAGAAAAATTAAGTTCATTTATAATTACTTTATTAACGAGTCATACCTGAGCAGTACCTTTATGAGATGGTAATGAGGTAAAAATGTGCTGCCAGAATAGGCATTGGAGAAAACCTTCTGGAAAAGGCAACTCAATAAGTAATAATTAGGGGGGGAGGCTTATTTCTTTGTCTTGGCTTATGCTCCTTTATTTTAGGATGTGCATAATATTCTTTAAGTCTTGGAGTTTTCAATGGGAGGGTGGTGATAAAAGAGCCTAGAGAGTCAGGGAGAGTAAGGAAGGTGGGAGGAAAGGAAGGAAAAGAAAGGAAAGGGAGGATATACAAGAACTAAAAATAAGTATAAAGTAGCACCTCTATATAGATTATAAGGATATTATTAGTTCACATAATGTGTACACATCGCAAATTGCAAAGAGTAATGTGTGGTAGAATTATTTTTATTTACTGATAATTAGAAAGCAGATTAAGTTTCTTGTCCAATTGCATACAATTAGCTTTGTGAAAACGTGGATGGGAATTTATTAGAAGATAAGGCTGAGTCATACAACTCTTCTCACCCAATCTCCTTTGTTTAGCTTTGCAAGAAAAATAGCCAAAGATAAAGGGCATACCTAAGCCCTGAAATATGTTTTCCAGGGGGAATCTTCCAGTGTTAAGAAATTTCAGCTTCCTGCATCAATTAACTACACCAAATAAATCACTGATTTATTCAAACACTATCTTAAAGAAAATCAATGAGTCTCTAAAAATGTATACATTCTTGCCAAAAGGAGAAGGTCTTTAATTTCTAAATGCCCATTCATAGTGTAGTTTTTATAAAAGTCACTTCCTCGAGTACTTTTCAAATTGCTCTACTCAGCAAAATAATGTTTTCTTTTAAAATGAAATTCTCGCAAATCTAGCAATTCCAGCACATTTCATTCCCACACTCTTATATATACAAGGCTATAATTTCTTGTATGTTTAGGTTTCCTACAATATTGCAATTGGTGTAAAACTGCACTGAGAAAATTCTTTCTGTGGAAAGTACTAAATAGTATATAGACTCTGATCTGGTTACAGCGCGATTTTTTTGTATAAATACTACAGAGCCTATTATATACAAGTTTAAACTAGCCAACTTAAAAGAGATCATATGAAGAAGGTTGCAGTTATGGTTTTTTAAATAGAGTATGAAAATATTTGATAGAATGAAAATATAATAAAGGCATCTAGAGTATATATTTCCTTAACATATATAACTAGAAAATCTCCCAAAATAATGTACCTAGTAAATTTTATCCATTTCCCCAATTCTTTGAAAAGTTATATGTATAAGCCTTTAATGAGTTTAATTATTGTTTATAACCATCAGTAACCTTTGTAAAAGAGAACTGCATAGTAACTACATAACAAAAGTACAAATCACTACTATGAGAATCCCCATTCAGGGAGAATCAACATATGTTAAACCTACAGTACTTCATAAGATGTAAGTATAATCACTATGTTGTACACCTGAAACTAATATAATATTGTATGCCAACTGTAATTGAAAATTTAAAAAAATAATAAATAAAACAATAAAGTGAAAATAAAAACCCCAAGAGAAGTCGCAATAACAGAACAGCATCATGGGAGAGTAACTAATAAAACAGGGAACAATGAAACAGCTCTTGATCGAGAGGAGAAAGCACTGCTAAATTCAAAGAAACAAAAGCCATGTTAGATTTTCTTGAATGAAAAAATTCTTTTGTTTATAGAACATAGAGCAAAAATTCACAGACCTGTGAAGGAAATGGGCTCCGTGTGGGGTCAGAGGTGGCCATATAAGCAGCCTGAGTGTAGGCATAGCTCTTGAACCGAGGCTTAGGAGAGGAAGGAGTTCGTTCATAGCCCTGTGCTAGACTGACTGTTATCTGCAGAAAGGAGTTAGGGGGAGGGGGACAGAGAGGAGGAGACATCATAAGTAATGCCGAAAGGACTGCTTTCCAAGACACTAGAAAAACTAGTATTAAATGGAAACAGTGAGATGTAAATTAAACACATACAAAGTGCTATTAGAAACTGGTACACTCTAAGGACTATAGTGCTCAATGTCATGTTGGAGGGCAGGTAATCAGGAGAGATGTGGAGGTGAGATTTAACCGTAGGATTCCATACTGATACAATTCCAGCACAAATACTGGATGCTCTTCAATCTGGTAAAAAACAAGCATGCAAAAGCAATTTTCTCTGAACCCAAGGTAAGCAAAACCAGAATTCATCAGGTCAATACCCTGGAAAGGACTGAAGCTTTCATAACCTAAATATAGAACTAGCTCAGTAGAGTGAGAAAATTAGGCCTGAGCGCTTTCCACACCTTCTGCAGAAATTTAGCTAACAGCTTTGTCATCATTGTTTGTGTCAAAACAAAAGTTCAAGGAAACACCCCAAATACCCACTGCTGGCAGTCAGAACAAGCCATGTAATAGAAGAATCCCACAGGATACTGTATAATGAAACAATAAAATTTTTTCTCATATGTTATCTCCATTTAATTTTTACTTAAAATATTTAAACTCATTTATCTTAGCAAAATGTTACTTTGAATAATCAAAATTTGTTGATGCATCAGCGGATTGCCCTAAAAATAATAAATATTATTCAATAGAGTACTTGCTTTCATTCTTGCTCTAAGTCTTTGCTCTAGTTGATAGAAAATTTAATGTATATATGAGCCTATCTTTTATTTCATTTTACACAATGAAAATAAAATATATTCTATATTCCATATTCCTATGATATGGTACCTAGCATAGTTAAGTATTTGAACAATGTTCTTTGAAAACAATACTACAGTCCATGATATTAGATAAAATTTTAATGGTTTATAGTCAATCTCTCTCTCCCTCCTTTTATCCACCCTCTCTCTACATATATGTAAGTATACATAACATAGTGTGTGTGTGTATACAAACACAAACACATATATCCACACATGCACACATATTAAGCTATGTATAACATAGTGAGTATCTAATAACATATTTGTGTGTGCACACATATACTATATTAGGTATACATGTATGTGTGTACATATCCACAGATATAATAGATTCACATACGTGTATGGGTATGATACCGAAAAATGCATATAAAATAGAAAACATCTTTGATATTAGTGTCCTTTCAATACCTTACCTGTTGAGAATAGTGCATTTGATGATGTAACTGAAAGTGTTCTTCTCTAGTAACTTTGGATGGTCTTGGCAACATTTCCACTTCCTGGATGGCTTCAATGCTCACTTGTTGAGGCAAAACTTGAAAGAGTGATGTAACATACATTAAGATGGACTTCTTATCTGGATAAGTAGTGGCAACATCTGTAAGCACATTAACACCACAGATCAATTTTTGGTTTCTATATTTGAGTCTCTAAAAAGAGAATGAACAAATCAATGTTACAGGAAGAAGACAGATTAATGAACAGTGCATGGTCCATGAATATCTTACAGAGACTAATTAGAACATGATAATCAAGCCTAAAATGTCCTTTCAATTTGGCAGACCAATGAGATGAGCACTAAAGTTCATTTATTTTCCTTGTTCACATAAAAACTTCATTCCATAATACTTTTTCCTTAGTCAAATTGCCAAACTAGCCCATCTACAAGATTGGTTCTCATTAGATACAAAACAAAAATAAAAGATCATATCTTCCCTTCCATGGAAAGTTATAACAACATATCAATTAAAATGGTGCATCGGTAAATAAACAATTACACAAAAGAGGTTAATGCTTTGGCTTCCAGTAAAGAATGCTTACACTTCCTAATCAAATTTTGCTGATTATGTATGCAAAGGGCAAATGATGTCTGTTTTGAAATGAACCATGTATTCATAAAAATAAAATAAAACCACTATATACCATATGTTCAATGATGAATAATGTTCCGCAAATAAATTAAAAGTATTTGTTTACATTATGGTGCACCTGTTAAGGTCAGATGTTGCTTTACTTCTCAGACTTTAAAGATAAATTTAAAAGTACTTCACGTAAGGTTGATCTAACATATGTCCTTTGCCACATCCAGGGAATGAAAGAAACCCAGAATTTATAATCAATAATAATTTGTAATAACACATACAATAAGTGGCAGCTCCTTAAAAAGGTTCTTTTGCTACTTGGCATTACAATTTACCTGCTGAACTCATTCCAGGGGACCAAGATGTAAAAATAATCCCATATGTGAAGTGTATCATTAATTCCAGAAGTATCAAAGCATAAGTCCTGATAGGAGGCCAAGGCAACTTCTGAGCAATGTGCCAGGAATTTTTCTTGCCATAAACTTATCTTGGTTTAGCAAGCATTAAAAGTTCTGTTTTAAACTAAATATGTATATTCTGGACAGGTATTATGATTCTGTGTAAAAAAATCTCAAGTTCACCAGCATAAAAAGGGAATTGAACAGGTCGCTTAGTCTTCACAAGTAACAGGAACATGATTAATCAGAACAACTATTTTTAAAGTATTTTTTAAAGAGTTACAGAGGAGAGAAAAGTGAACTAGTGTTCCTTGGTCTGCTTCTATCCACAGTATAATACAGTACTTCTCAATTTTTAATGTGCACATGAATCACCTTGGGACATTTTAAAACCAAAATATGATTCAGTAGGTCAGAGGTGGAGCCTGAGGCTCTACATTTCCAACAAGCCCGAAGGTCAGCGGTTCTCAACCTGTGGGTCGCGACCCATTTGGGGGTCGAACGACCCTTTCACAGGGGTCGCCTAAGACCATCGGAAAACACAGATATAACTACATATTGTTGTTGTGATTAATCACTATGCTTTAATTATGTTCAATTTGTAACAATGAAAATACATCTTGCATATCAGATATTTACATTACGATTCATAACAGTAGCAAAATTACAGCTATGAAGTAGCAACGAAAATAATTTTATGGTTGGGGGTTACCACAACATGAGGAACTGTATTAAAGGGTCACGGCATTAGGAAGGTTGAGAACCACTGCCTTAGGTGATGCTGAAGCTGCTGGCTTGATGATCAACCACACTTTCAGAAATAGGGTCAAAAAAATTACAGGGAAGCAGACTATAATACCATCAGTTTCAGTTCCATTGCTTCACTCATTTTTTTCAAAAGACACTATTGGACACATAAGTGCAAAAGGTTGACATGCACAAAATTACACAATACATATTCTATGTTCCTTATTATAATTTAATTACTAGCCAACAAGATAGTGAAAGTAATTTTTGAAAGTATTTTTAAAGGAAGAGCTAAAAACTACTTTGTGCATGAGAGTGCCTTTCTAAAAAACTCTAACTTAACTTTGAAATTCTGAAGCCTAAAAATCTCCCTTTCATTTGATAATTGTTTTTCAAATGTTCATTGTATAGTGGATGCTATAATTCTCACCATGTTTTGAAACTCTAGTATGTGTTTTTCCTTGTCACTAGTAACTAGTCAGTTTTATCTATGATGAGCATGATTTAGAATTCTGCTTTTCAGTGTATTAAATAAAACCATGCTGGGAGAAAGCATTACATTAAAGAAGGTTGATCCAAGACTATTTACTGCTACATTACACATAGGCATGCGTATGTATATGTTCGGCTTAAAATTTATGCCATGATTTAAAAAATAAAGGTAAAATTGGTCAAGTATTATTTTTATTGCCCTAAGCAAATGTCTGAAATTATAATACATTTTTTAAATTTGATTTTTGGAGAGAGAGGAAGGGAGAGGGAGAGAGAGAAAAAGAAACATTGATGAGAGAGTGGAACATTAATCGGCTGCCTCCTGCACATCCCCTACCAAAGACTGAGCCCACAACCCAGCATGTGCCCTGACCAGGAATTAAACCACCAACCTTTGGTTGCTGCACTGGATGATGCCCAACTACCTGAGCACACATGCCATAGCTACATAAAACATTTTGTGCATGAAATTAAGTAGTCATAAATATCAATCATTATAATAAACTAGAGGCACAGTGCACGGATTTGTGCACTGGTGGGGACCCTTAGCCTGGCCTGTGCCCTCTCACAATCTGGGACCCCTTGGGGGAATGTAGCAGTGCACGAAGCGGCAGGCAGCCGGGGAGGAGCCTGAGCCAGGGCCGGGCTCTGCACTGCACCCGCTCATGCTAGCCCCGCTGCACCTGCCGCCACCTGCTGCTGCTCAGTAGTGCTGTTGCGGAGGCAGGAGAGGCTCATGCCCCCACAGCTGCACTCACCAGCTGTGAGCCTGGCTTCTGGCTGAAAGGCGCTCCCACTGTGGGAGTGCACTGACCACCAGGGGGCAGCTTCTGCGTTAAGCATCTGCCCCGTGGTAGTCAGTGCACATCATAGCTACTGGTCGACCAATCGAGCAATTGAATGGTTGACTGGCCGCTTAGGCTTTTATATATATACTAGAGGACCAATGCATGGAATTCGTGCACTGGGTGAGTGGGAGTCTCTCAGCCCAGCCTACACCCTCTCCATTCTGGGACCCTTTGGGGGATGTCTGACTGCTGGTTTAGGTCCGATCCCTGTAAGATCAGGCCTAAACCGGCAGTCGGATATCCCTCTCACAATCCAGGACTGCTGGCTCCCAACCGCTTGCCTGCCTGCCTGCCTGATTGTCCCTAACCACTTCTGCCTGCCAGCCTGATCACCTGCTAACCACTCCCCTGCCAGCCCAATTGCCCCTAATTGCCCTCCCCTGCCAGCCTGGTCACCCATAACTGCCCTCCCCTGCAGGCCTGATTGCCCCTAACTGCCCTCCCTTGCAGGCCTGGTCCCTCCCAACTGCCCTCCCCTGCAGGCCTGATTGCCTATAACTGCCTTCCCCTGCCAGCCATCTTGTGGCGGCCATCTTTGACCACATGGGGCGGCCATCTTGTGTATTGGAGTGATGGCCAATTTGCATATCACCTATTTATTAGATAGGATACTAGAAGTCCAGTGCACAAAATTCATGCACGGGGTGGGGGGATCCCTCAGCCCAGCCTGCACCCTTTTGCAATCTGGGAACCCTCAGGTGATCCCTGTAGGATCAGGCCTAAACTGGCAATTGGACTTCCCTCTTTCAATCCGGGACCACTGGCTCCTAACCGCTCACCTGCCTGCCTGCCTGATCACCCCTGACCCCTTTGCCTGCCAGCCTGATCACCCCTAACCACTCACCTGCCTGCCTGATTGCCCCTAAGCACTCTGCCTACCTGATTAATGCACTCTGCCTACCTGATTAATGCCCCTAACAGCTCACCTGCCTGCCTTATCGCCCCTAACCACTCACCTGCCTGCTTGATCGCCCCTAACTGCTTGCCTGCCTGCCTGACTGCCCCTAAACCCCTCTTCCTCGGCCCCCACCACTGCAGCTTCGTCCGGAAGGACATCTGGAAGGTCATTTGGCTGTCTGGTCTAATTAGCATATTATGCTTTTATTATTATAGATAGATATACACTCTGGCCAAACTACTGACATTTTTGACCCAATCTGTTACCATCCTAACTCTCAGGTTGTGTGGAATTCAGCTGTACTGGTCAGTATAATCCAATATTACAAAGACTTGAAATATTTTGATAGATTATCCCGAAGATTAACAAGATAGAGAATTCATGGATTCTGCTTACAATCTGGACTACTGAAATAATGAAGAAAAAAAGTATAAAATAACTGCCATTGTTAAACAGAATATAAAATGGGTTTCTCCAATTGGCATAATCAGTGCTTTAATATGTTCAGAAAAATGAAGAAAGTATATATTATTGTGGATCCAGATAATACTTTACAAATACAAAACTGAAATAAGTATGTACAGAATTTCATTAAATGGAAATGAAAAAATAGGAAAAGGTTTTCCAGGCAGTGAAAAAGCATGAGCAAAAGTACAGCGGTAGGAACAGATTAGACATGGCCCTTTGGATGTCTTAGCTACAAAGAGAAGAAGCCTATATAATAAAAGCCTAATATGCTAAGTGTCTGGTTGTCCAGTCATCTGTTCAACCAATCAAATTGTAATATGCTAATGATATGCTAAGGCCGCTCAACTGCTCGCTATGATGTGCCCTGACCACCAGGGGGCAGACGCTCCAACCAGTAGGTTAGCTTGCTGCTGGGGTCCTGCTGATTGGGACTGAGCGACACAGGCCGGACACACTCTGGACCTCTCCCACGGTCCCTCCCTGGCTGGTCAACCTCCTGTGTTCCTCCCTGGCCCTGATTGTGCACCAGTGGGGTCCCTCAGCCTTGCCTGAATCCTCTCACAATCCAGGACCTCTGGGGAAGTCGGAGAGCTGGTTTCAGCCTGATCCCACAGTCCAGGCCGAGTTGGAGAGTAACTAACCACTTTTGAACAATAGTGTGACATTAAAATTTTATAAAATAAAACTGTTAAGTACAGAATGAATTCATGGAGAAAAAACTGGAGGGAAATACGAGGCTAGGACATAATCCAGCAGGAAATGATAGAGAACTAAAACAGGTGGTGTAATGAAAACAAGGGGAGGCATGATAGAAATGCTAAGACACATTCAAAATTACTTCATTCAATATTCAAATTACTTCAGTCTTTGGAAATGCCTATATATGAAATTCTGTCCTAAGCTCTGAGGGGACAAAGATTACTAAACAGGATAAAATGGAAGAGGAGGATGGATGGAAAAAACTGCATGTTCTGTAGCCATGGGAATGAGTAGCCACCAGAACAATTTCCAATCTCATTTAATCAAGTAACAATTACCTGCCTAGGTGGTCTTGATCATGCGTCCTCAAGTGGCAATCCCTCCCTACTGGAAGTCTGTGAACCAGGAGTGAACTCATGCCAATGAACAAAATTCAGAATTCAAATTTGTTAGTGGCAAAATGGCACTAGGTGTTACTGGCAGAGTTAGACCTTGTTTCAGCAACCGCAGTACTTGAGTTCTGGCTAAGAAAGAATTCAGATCCAAGATTTAAATACAAGCAAAAGTTTCTTTAGAAAGTCACAGAGGGAGAAAAATTGAGCTGAAGAAATGAGCCAGCTGAGCTCAGAAAACAAGTTACAGAGGTAAAAGAAGGGCCCTTGGAGCTTAGGAGAAAGAAAGGCAGAGAGAACATGCCTGGGGGAAGGATAAATGGAAAAGCACCAGCGTTCTCCAAGGAGAAAAAGGGTACGCACTGGGTCCTCCATCTGAGAGGTGTTATCCACTCTCTAAAAGCAGGGATCTTTGGCAGGGTGTGGGGAGGGGAGCAGGCAGGAGTCCCACGGGAGGAT
The DNA here is from genome assembly GCF_000147115.1 of Myotis lucifugus. Lineage (NCBI taxonomy): Eukaryota > Metazoa > Chordata > Mammalia > Chiroptera > Vespertilionidae > Myotis > Myotis lucifugus. Next base: position 10,106,760 of record NW_005871068.1, read on the forward strand.
CTCAATGGAATAATCATCAGCTTTCAGCTTTCCATGTGCATCCTTTCAGATTCCTGGTCTCTATTAACTGGTCAGTGCCAGGGCAGGGGGTCATTAGTCATAGCAGCTGATCCCAATGTCAGCCAAGGCATTGCCCTGCCTGATCTTAGTGCTTTTCTGGGCCTGGAGCTGAAACACAACTGAGGTGTAGATATTATCTCTAGTTTGACCCAACTCTGGCTCTGTGGTCAGTAGACACAAAGCTTTGTTCTTAAAATGATTTGGTGCAGCCCAAACCAGGTTGCTTAGTGGTTAGAGCATCGGCCCACAGACTGAAAGGTCCTGGGTTTGATTCCAGTCAAGGGCATGTACCTTGGTTGCAGGCTCCATCCCTGGCACCAGTCAGGGTATGTGTGGGAGGCAAGCAATCAATGTGTCACTTTCACATCAATGTTTCTCTGTGTCTCTCCCACTCCCTTCCACTCTCTAAAAATCAATGGAAAAACTATCCTCGGGTGAGGATTAACAACAACAAAAAGATTACTTGATGCAGGCCAGAACCTCACTGACCTGAGGGCTTACTGCTTAAAAAGCGGTCATGCAAGGGCTTGTCCAGTTATATGAGGCTCTTCTCTGGTTCCCTTGTTCCCCCTCTAAGGGGTCTACTACATTACTAGCGACATGAGGAAAGGTCAGGAGAGGGTCCAAATCACATGATCAACAATATGAAAGGTCAGGGAGTCTAAACCACGTACCCAGCAATATGCTAGGGGAAAAAGGTCACCATGGGGGCGAGGTCTCACCCTAAAATTGCCTGTTGCTAAGAACCAGGGTCTTTCCACCCTGGTGACATGCTATAGCTGGCCTATAATTCATATCCTGCTCATGCCTGTCTAACTGCCTATTAAAAACCAATGAACAATAACCCAGTAATTTTGCTTATAGGAATCCACCATGAGGAAATAATCAGAAATTCAAATGAAAATTTACATAAATTTTATGTTAAATTTAAACATTTACAATATCAAAAAACAGGTTTTTATAATACCAAAAAGGAAAGAATTCAGACCATTCCAAATGACTTAACGTTAGAGAATTAGAAATGATGGAATACAGGTATACTAGGTGTACCAGTTAATAATTCGGATTTTGTAATCAAAGAAAACACGATAATTTCAAGAGAAACATCAAAAGTGCTTTATTCAAAGTAATGTCCATCGCTAGCTACACATTTCCCCCATCTTTCAGGTAATTTGTGGATACTGTCCCAATAGAACTTTTCTTGTTTTGAGGGAAAACCATTTAGAGACCCAATTTTCCACTTCTTCGTATGTTTTGAAGTGCTGCTCAGAAAGTGCATGTTCCATAGATCAGAACAAGTGGTAATCTGAAGGAGCAAGGTCTGATGAATACAGCGGGTGGGTTAATACTTCCCAGGCAAGATCTTTTAACTTGTCTTTAACTGGTTTTGAAGTGTGTGATGGTGCATTATCATGAAGCAAAATTACTTTGCTGTATCTTCTGGCCCATTCTGGTAATTTCACGATCAAAGGGTGGTTCAAATTGATTATTTGTTGTCCATAACGATCAGTATTAATGGTTTCACCTGGTTTTAGAAGCTCATAATACACCACACCTTCCTGATCCCACCAAATGCAGAGCATTGTCTTCTTTCTGAAGCGATGTGGCTTTGCAGTTGATGTTGATGGTTGAACTGGATCAACCCATGATTTTGTGCGTTTGGGATTCTCAAAATGAATCCACTTTTCATCACAGTCACAATTCGATGCAAAAAAGACTTTCTTTCGTGCCTCTGAAGCAACGTTTTGCTGATGACTTAGGTTTTCCATTTGTCTTTCGTTCAGTTGATGTGGCACCCATTTTCCTTCCTTTAAAAATCTTTCCCATGGCTTGTAAATGATCGGAAATTGTTTGCTGAGCAATGTTTAATTTTCTTTAAGTTGTTTTTGAGTTTGACACACATCTTCATCTAATAATGCCTGTAATTGTTGGTCTTCAATAATGCTTGTAATTCTTGGTCTTCAAACATTTTCGGTTGAACTGGACATTGTCTTTCACATTGAAATCATCACTTTTAAAGCGTTTATACCAACGTTTACAAGTATCTTGAGATGGAGCATGTTCACCATAAATTCCCGAAGTATACAATAACTTTTTCTTCAAAATAAAGTAATAAATTAAAACTTCCCACAAATGCTCTTTCTTTTGCATGAAATTCAACATTTTATAGCATAAAGATATCTATGATGTTAACACCTTCAGCAAATTTGACATATGAAGTTTTAAAGCTTGCTGTCAATACAACAAAATAGCATACATATCAAGTCACATATATATCAACATATGTGTAACTCTATCTATTGAAAAAAATCCGCATTAACTGGTACACCTAGTATAATTGTATATGAATATTACAAAGCCATTCAAAATGTTGCTTTTGAAAAATACTCGACAACATCTGAAAGTAAATTCTTTAGAATGTAATATCTAAAGAGCAGGATGGTATCATTTCTGTAACTATAACAATTTTATGGAAAAGTCTAGGGAAACACACTTCAAGAGATTAGTGAACTGGGTACGCTGGCGAGAATGAAAAAAAAAATTTCCTTTTTCTCCTTTGCCCTATCTATAGTTTCCACACTCTCTATTCAGCACTCACTAATTTTATAATTAGATAATGTAGTCTATATTATAATAAAAATATCTGTAAAAGTAAAAATGAAACCATAAAAGTAAAATCATACAGCTTTCTTTCACAATGACCTCACTCCAAAAAAAGAAAGAAAAAAGTCAATTTTGGATTTCCCAAATGAGTTTGTTAGGAAAATGGTGCTTTCAACAAAACCATTCTTATCGCGGGCAATCAACCTCCAGAAAGTCTGATTAGCCAGCTGCCAGGCAGGCCTTGAAACACCTCTGGGAAATCTAAACAAGAGGCTCCACTGTCTAAACCTCAGGTCAGTTTTCTGCCAGCAGAAAGGCAGGAATTGAAATACTGGATTACAATGCATACCATGTGGGATCAGAAAGACGCTGGATTTCAAAGTGCACTCAGAAAGTTGGGTCAGCCTTTATTTTTTAAAAATTAGAAGAGTGTCATTTGGAAATCATGATCAGAATAAAACCATGACCATTTCCGACAGAATGTGTATTAGGAACAAAACAATAAAAAAATAACTAAATTCACTGTTTGTAAGAGAAGGGGAATGGTTGAACTGGGAAGTAGAAACTTTTGCTCACAAACTAGATTAGCTCAGATAGCTCTAAATATGAAAATGTGAACATAATTAATGTAGACATAATTAAAAAAACTGTTTTTCCCAAAATAACCAAATACAGATGTGAAATTCTAAAGAACTTACTATTGGAAGCAAAGTGGGTTATCATTTGAGGTTTACAAATGAAAAAATTATGTTCTAATTCATTGGCTCTCTAAGCACTCAAGTTTGTAAATTGCAGGCTATATCATAGTGATGGACTAATTCATTAAAGCATTAGATTTAGATTGTTATTATCAATTTTGATATTTTTATCCAGCACTACATTCTACATATACTAGTAGCCCAGTGCACGAAATTCATGCACATTAAAAGGGAATTAATTGCCCTAACTGGTTTGGCTAGGTGGATAGAGCATCGGCATGCGGACTCAAGGGTCCAAGGTTCAATTCCGGTCAAGGGCATGTACCTTGGTTGCGGGCACATCCCCAGTGGGGAGTGTGCAGGAGGCAGCTGATTGATGCTTCTCTCTCATCGATGTTTCTAACTCTCTATCCCTCTCCCTTCCTCTCTGTAAAAAATCAATAAAATATATATTTTTTAAAAAGGGAATTAATTAGCAGAGATATTTTAATATTGTTATTTGCCCTTTCTCTATAATACAAGTGTGAGAGATGAAAGGAAATTTATATGAAAATAATATATAAATTTATTAATAAACAGTAACAAAAGGATATAACAACAGAGGCATGATATAAAAATGACAAAAAACATGATATGAAAACAACAAAAACATGATATGAAAACAACAGTGATGCAAACAATGACTGATGAAGTGATTAAACTTATTCTAATATCTCCCTGTACACCACATTAAGAGTTAAAACACTTTCAGAGTGCTTGACTAATTTCCCTTGTGATGAAGTACTTAACTTTAACTGTAACATCACATGCTCTTCAAACTTAAGAGAAAGCAACATATAACTGACCATGTGCAAAAACGGGTTCAGGTAGGAATATGCCTACTGTTTCTAGAGTTTGTCCTTGTGATTTATCAATAGTCATCACAAATGTTGGCATCACGGGAAACCATCATCAAATCAATTTAAATGGGAGGCCAGTGGTGCCGGGGGGTGGGAATGGGGCGGGGGGATGGGGGAAAAATAAAAAATAAAAAATAAATAAATGGGAGGCCAGTGTCAGATGGGGACAAATTAATTATTGGAATCAGAACAACCTCTCCCTCTGCAGATCCTGTTAATACTGCAGCTTCCATAATGTTAGGTCGTAATCTTTTGATAATAAATCTGGTACCATTACAGAGACCCCATTTACTATTGTTTTCTCAATAGCATGATGATTGCACCCACTTTCAATTTTAATTTATGACACAGCATTCCCGAAGGAGTAATACTATTAAGAAATTTGATGGGAAAATTTTCCTTTTCAGCATCATCTGTGGAATCAATGGAATCATCACTCAAATATGTGTGAAAATCTCCATCCAGTATATCCAAATTTTCTTCATTTAATTTTTGAATATGCTCATTTTTTGGACAAAGAATTCCACGTTTAAATATATTTTTAATATTATCTATAGCAGTGGTTCTCAACCTTGGCTGCAAATTAGAATCACCTGGGAATCTTTTTAAAATCCTGATTCCTGGGCCTCATCCTCCGGAAATTGTTTCTTTGTTATGGGGTGGGGCCACAACATTAGTAACAAAGAAACAGAATTTCTGTATAACTATACAGAAGTACTGTATAGTTAACAAATATCCTTCCACAAATGCAGTATCTTTGCTAGGCTTTTTTGGGGGCCGGGAGGAATTAAATAGGAATAGGGCCTCTGTAGTGTCAATACGAAACATTCTCTTAGTGCCTGAGAACAAATGCACAGAAGCCTATGAGTAAAAGTCAATTAAATGGAATTTCTAAACCTATCCTGACTTCACAAATTTCAAATAAATTAAAAGTTTTTTAACCAAATATCAAATGTCTTCTCTGTGCAGCTAACCAAAGTGAAGTGGTCAATCTTTAAATTTTCAATTCCAAAATGCAAGCAATTCCCAAAATTCTCTTTTCCAGCTACTCATTGAATGTGTACTCCATTAAAATATGTTTGTTTGTTTTTTGTTTAAAATCCCTGGCCACTTAAAACCTCAGAACAACTTTTCAGTACATGTCCTCTACAATGTTAAAAGCTAGCTTGACCTAACAAATACAAGTTAGTGTGGGAGATTTTTGATAGAAAAACATTTGTACTTTCTTACAATTCTCTCTACATGCCTATTGTGGGAAGAACTATTGGAGTTGCCATTTGAAAGGGAAGTATTTTGGCTCAGTGACATTTAACTCTTCCTAATTATCACCTGCTGTTTTTGTGCTTTGCTTTTAATCTAACCAAACTGACTTATTTTTTATCCTATTGCTAGAGAAAGTACAGTAAGTTTCCTAAGTACCTCACACAATATCTTCTTTAGTAACACAAAATATTCTATTTCTACCCCCTCATTCTCTCCAGAGTTAGAAATGATAGTTGATAAATAATGAAGTCAGAATGAAGATTTCATTTGATACAAAATTTCATTGGTTAATTATGGTACTTTCTGGTATGTTTGGGGATTTGTAACTATTCCTGATGGTAAAGGGGATTTTCCAATGCAAACCTCTCAACAAGCTCAAGGCAGAAATTGTACATATGAGCAATCATTTTTTTATAACAAATATTATCAAAATGTACCCATTCCAGCCTGGCCAGTGTGGTTCTGTGGTTGAGTGTCCACCTATGAACCAGGAGGTCATGGTCTGATTCCCAATCAGGGCACATACCCGGGTTGTACGCTCAATCCCCAGTGTGGGACGTGCAGGAGGCAGTTGATCAATGACACTCTCTCATCATTGATGTTTCTATCTCTCTCCTGTCTTTTCTGAAATCAATTAAAATATATTTTTAAAAATGTACCCATTCCATATCAAAGGATTTAGCCTATTGAATCAAACATAACTTGAGCAAATTATGGCTCTACCCCTTACAGGTAAGAGAATGTGGTAAAATTAAATTACCTGCATACCCGTTTTTACCTGTAAATGCGTCATTTTAACATCACACAAATAGTTAGTGATGGTGCTTGAGAGAGAAAATGAATACACAGACTAAATGCTCAATATATATTATCCATTATTTTTCATGACTATTTTCAATTGGTATAAAATTATAATTTGTGAGTTTTCCTACCTTTATACATTCATCAAATACTTATGGGGTAAGAGATGTGAAAGAGATGGTATCAATTCACTAGTGAAAGAATAACTTTTGTAATTAGAATGGCTCCATCTCCTAAGTTCTAGGGTAAAAACTGGTGGACTATGGGAAAAGCCTGAAGGTAAACAACCCAGATGTGAATCTCTGACATTCATAAATAAATATACATAAATAAAACATTTATTATGGAAGAGTGCTGTCAGCATTATATCAGATCTGATGGATGGTATCATGGCAACACCAGGTACCATATGCAACATCAGAAGAAGGGGTGTAGTGTTTAACAAAACACCATCACAAACAAACTTCACAAACAAATTGCAAGAAAACTGATGGAAAAAGAGTTTTACCTGAAATAATCTCCAATACTGTAGTATATCAATGAAAACTGGACATAATTTTCAAACAGCATGCTAAGTAGTTTCTCATCACTAGAGGCATGCCGATGAAACATACAAGAAGAAGTGGCAAACTTAGTACATTTTCCAAATTATGGAGACATATTTTTCTTTTGACAGTATTCACACTGCATCTCCTACGAACATTTTCTGGCTGGATTTCAGTTGCATTACACCAATAGAAAGGACCAGCTGAAGATACAAAGATAGGGAAAGAGATGGCTGGGGAAATTTTTCCTCCACAATTTCTGTTTCAGAGCTGCATCTTACAGCAGCTGCTTCCTTCCAACAACTACACTTTCCAATGTGTGGTCCTTCATCCAGTACTCAGCTCTCACTGGGCTCCATTAACCTCCATTCATTCTGTTTTTCCTCTTCCCCCTTAAGCCCTACTGTTGCCCCTCTCTGAGTGACCCACTGGCCCCCCTTTTTAATATATTATTTTTCTGTGAATAATATTTGTATAATTTCTCTTCAACTATCTGAGGTGAGCCCTACCCGGTTTGGCTCAGTGGATAGAACATTGGCCTGCGGACTGAAGGGTCCTGAGTTTGATTCTGGTCAAGGGCACGTACCTTGGTTACAGGCTTGACCCAGGAGGCAACCAATCGATGTGTCTCTCTCACATCAATGTTTCTCTCTCTCTCACTGTCTCTCCCCCTCCCTTCCACTCTCTCTAAAAATCAATGGAAAAATATATTTGGGTGAGGATTAACAAAAAAAACTATCTGAGTTGAATTCCATTTCTTGCTGGGATTATATTATACCTTCTAAAATGATAAATGATAAATGATAGATAGATAGATAGATAGATAGATAGATAGATAGATTTATATACATACATAACAGTGTATATAACTATATTTTAGTTAAAATTATTTTGAATGTGCAGATTAACCTAGAGAAAACTAGCATTTTTCATCACATATTTTCTTACTTCCCTCATGTCTTTATTTATATACTTATGTACTAAAACTTTCTCCAATCCTTACACTTTTCTGTGTAATATGCTTCTGAGAAAACTATAAATTGTGTAGATATTCTGAATAGGATATTTTGTTTCTTTTCATTGGCTAATTGTTAATGTGCTTTTAAATATGGAGAAAATCATATTGCTTTCAAATGATAGTACTTTAGTCCACCTTTTCCAATAAATATACCTCATATTTCTTTTTTATTGACATACTAGAGGCCCAGTGCATGAAATTAATGCACTTGGGGGGGGGGGTCCCTCAGCCTGGCCTGCACCCTCTCAGTCCAGGAGCCCTCGGGGGATGTCTGACTGACTGACATCCTTAGCGCTGCCAGCCATGAGCCCAGGTTCTGGCTAAGCGGTGCTCCCCCTGTGGGAGTGCAATGACCACCAGGGGGCAGACGCACAACACAGGAGCTGCCCCTGGTGGTCAATATGAGTCATAGCAACCGGTTGTTCTGCTGTTTGGTTGATTTGCATATTAACCTTTTATTATATAGGATAACATTTTCTAGGTTCTCTAGAACAATATTGAACGATAACACTAATGAGAAGTATCCTTGAATGCTTATTATTTTCATAAGAATGCTAGTATGTCAGGATAAGGAAGTTTCCTTCTATTCCTGTATTAGCAAATACTTTTCACAGGACTTGGTAATAATTTTTTGCAAATGCCACTGGATATAGTATTTCTTTTTTTTCTTGGATAATTGAATTGTAATGGTTTCCTGACCTTCTTTAAGGAAAGGGAGAACAAAGATAAAGGTTACTTGTTTACTGTTTTGCACTTTGTCCTTTTTTATTTTCTTTATTGATTAAGGTATTACATATGTGTCCTTATCCCACCTTTGCCCCCTACACCCTGCTGTCTGTGCCCATTGGTTATACTTATATGCATGCATACAAGTCCTTTGGTTGATCTCTCCCCCTTACCCCCACCTTCCTCTGAGGTTTGACGGTCTGGTCGATGCTTCTCTGTCTCTGGATCTGTTTTTGTTCATCAGCTTATGTTGTTCATTATATTCCACAAATGAGTGAGATCATGTGATATTTATCTTTCTCCAGCTGACTTATTTCGTTTAGCATAATGCTCTCCAGATCCATCCATGCTGTTGTAAATGGTAGGAGTTCCTTCCTTTTTATAGCAGTATACTATTCCACTGTGTAGATGTACCACAGTTTTCTGATCTGCTGATGGGCACTTAGGCTGTTTCCACATCTTAGCTATGGTAAATTGTGCTGCTATGAACATAAGGTGCAGCACTTTGTTCTTAATTTCATTATTAATATAAGTGTTTTTCACATAAGCATAAAATAAAAGCTGTGAATTTAATTTCTTCAAAAGCTTTGAGTTAATTCTCTTTAAAATTTGTGGCAAATACACATCAATTTTCACTTTTAGCAAAGAATTTCTCTAGATAAGAATGGTTTTATTCTAATTTAGACTAAAGTGTAAATGGTTAATAACTTTCCATCTTTAAAGAGTTTCATTTAAACAAAAATAATCTTTAATTGATGCATATTTAGATGGGGAAAGAGGATATATCCCTGATACAATAATCATTTAATTCATTTACCTGCATAAGTAATCAATTAGAGAAGGTATAAGAGAAGCTAATTTATAATCCCTAATTATAACTGGACATAGCAGGAAACAGGGCAATCCTCATGCTTCCTCTATCATGATTACCATAGCAATGACCCTGAAATTATATCCACACTCATGATCTCTGTTGTCATTCTCATATTCCTACAAATTAAATGAAAATAGCTTGAAATAGAAAATGCTGCAAAGATTCAGATAATCTTGATAGAGCTAAGCTTCTATAGGTTTACATGAGCCTTAAGCTCTGAGATTCTTTTTCAATTTCTCATTATAAATTTGTTACTCTGTGTGAGTGTTGTGTGATGAAGAATGAAGTAGATGAAATTTTCAGTAAAAATTACAAACATTGCTAAGAAATCAGAGTCAAGTAACTATAGTTCTAGGACTTTGTACTAAATGAATTAAAATAAAAACAAACAGTGTTGCAAAGCTTAAATTAATTATGATAATATGCATTTGACTCCAAAAGTTTAAGTAGAATAATGGAAACAAAATCTTATTTTGGCAGAACTTAATCTTTTGGATTTTATACAGATGCAATTATGCTTTCAGCATATTACTCATAAACTTATATTTGTGCCTTTATTTAAGCTATTTCACTACCAGGATGCCCTGGTCCCATTTATGTTCATTTAACTGAATAAATGCTATCAATCCATCAATGTTCAGGTGCTTCCATGAACACCACAAGAGCTTGCAACATAATGACATCTTCCAACCTCGGAACTTTTACAACCCAGTGGATTCTATCATATACTACCTTAAAATTCAAGCATACACATACACACACACACACACACACACACACACACACACACACACACAAAGTTAAAGCATTAAAATATTTTTGAGATTCCAAGGTACATGCCCTTGACCAGAATCGAACCTGGGACCCCTGAGTCTGCAGGCCGATGCTCTATCCACTGAGCCAAACCGGTTTGGCAAGATTCCTTTTTAAAATATTTTAAGAAAACAGTGTCTTAATTACATTGAGATTATCAAATTCATATTTTTCTTAAAGGTAATTCATCCAGAATGGATTGGAACCTCCTGAATGTCAGGCTCTGGTGCTGGTTGCTGAAAATAAATACTGGACAAGACAGACATAGCCTCTGACCTCACAGTGGCTAGAGTGTACATGACATCAATTAATTCTAATGTGTGAAGCCATATATGTAGGTTTTTCTAAATGTTATATATCTAAATGCTTTCAATATTAAAGAGCAGTAAATTATATTTATTAAGTAAATAAAATACCTATGCATGATCATTTATAAGGAAAGCAATGAACCAAGAAGATGAAGACATTAGCATAGCTTTGACATTTTATGTCTGAACTAGAGGCCCAGTGCACGAAATTCATGCATGAGTAGAGTCCCCAGGCCTGGCTGGCGATCAAGGCCAATCTGTGAGGTGACTGGTGGCTGGTGGCCTGGTGCCGCCCACTCACCGGCCCCAACTGGGTGCAGTTCCTGCATTTAGTGTCTGCCCCCTGGTGGTCAGTGCACGTCATAGCAATGGGTCGTTCCATTGGTCATTCCACCGTTCAGTCAATTTGCATATTAGGTTTTATTATATAGGATAAACAACTCAATAGCCATCACACCTATTTTATGAGTCAAATCAAACCGTACAGAACAGTGTATGTCTAACAAGTTCCTCTATTGTTACTACTCTATCTATTTTATTTCTTTAGGTTTCAAGGGGGAACAATATGAACTTTTAGAACACATTGTATTTTTAATGTCCAATATGAATTCTCAATTCTCACTCATTAAATACTTGTGAAAAAAATAATTTAATAGTCACAGGAACATCTAGCTCTTTGCTCTTCTGTCACATAATGTGAATTGCTTGTATTATTTTTTTCTGTTATTTGTTTCCTATCCCACATCTTATTTAGCAATTTGATCTAAGTGGGAATATCATTCTGTTTGCATAGTTAGCCCTCATATGGATTGTTTGTGCCTTTCTACATACAAAATACTTAATTGAGCTCTAAATTCACTGTGTCATAACATGATGTTACATAGGCAGAGAAAATGGCTTTTTCAATTGTCAAGACTCATATACATAAATTATATTTAACAATTTAAAAAAACTGGTTATACATATATGAATCAGATTTATTTTATAAATTAAAAGCATTAGCATACATTACTATATTTGAAATGAAAAGAATTAGATTCAACACTTGAAAAGTCAAATTTAATGCACACCTTCAATGATGCAAAATTTTACTTCTGGAGGAGGTTCCTTAAAAATATTTATTAAATTAAATACAGTAAGGAGTTTCCTCAAAAAATTAAAAATGGAACTGCCATTTGACCCAGTGATCCCACTTCTAGGAATATATCCTAATAAACCCAAAACATGTACCCATGTGTTCATAGAAGCTCAATTTATAATAGCTAAGATTTGGAAACAGCCTAAGTACCCATCAGCCAATGAGTGGATTAGAAAACTATGGTACATCTACACAATGAAATACTATGCTGTTGTAAAAAGAAAGAACTTTTACCATTTGCAACAACATAGATGGACCTGGAGAGCATTATGCTAAGCAAAATAAGCCAGTCAGAGAATGATAAGTATCACATAATCTCACTTATTTGTGGACTATAACGAACATAAACTTATGAATAAAAACAGATCCAGAGACACAGAATCATCAAACAGACCATCAAACTTCAGAGGGAAGGCAGGGGAGGGTGGGCGGGGGAGGAAGGAGATAAGAGATCAACTAAAGAACTTGTGTGCATATAAGCATAACTAATGGACACAGACAATGGGGGTGCAGGGGAATGAAGGCCAGGGCTGGGAGGCGAAGGCAAGCTAGGAGAAGGCTGGGAGGCGAGGGCAAGCTAGGAGAAGACAATGGGGGAGGGGAAGGGGACAAATGTAATGCTTTCAACAATAGAGAATTTTAAAAAAAATTGCTAGCTTTTCTCAAAAAAACCCTATAAATATACAATTAAGAATTGTGATTTTTAAAAGAATAACAATATACTACAAATTGATTTAGACTTTTTTTTCTGCAGAAACTAAATGAGGTTAATACAGGGGTGAAATGAACATAATTTATAAGGCCATTAGAGCTGAAATAATTCAAGTACATTTCTATTCAGTTCCTGTCCTTTTCATAAAGTTGATTTATGAAGAAATATGCAAGTCTAGATTAGTCCACAAAAGTATACTTTTTATACAATTATTTTACACAAAATGGTTATTGACCATATGTATTTTGTTTAGGCCTTTACAGAGGGGAGCTGTTAACGTAATTAATTTACAATTTAGTTAGCAAGAAAATGTGTTAAATTGAATTTTACTTGGAAACGATATCAAACCAATGTGAAATATATTACATCCCATAAAATGAATAAATACTGATCAAACTGTATAGCTGAACTATGTAGCTCACATATTCCAAGACACTTAAAATATCTTTATACAGTCATTAAGGTTTCCATATGCACAAATTAATAACTTTAGGTCATATTATCAGCTTATTCCAGAAGTTTATGATGGCAAATTAAAAATAGTAACCTCTTCTGATAGTTTACATCAATTATCACTAAAGTCTTTTCCTAATAATTAAAAGCATGAGTTTTACCATGTAATTTAAATGAAAATGCATTTCATCTTATGTTGCCCGATTGCCTATATCAGCATCTTCAAGTAGTTGGAAAAAGCTATCAAAATCAGAATCCTATTATTAGGACAGAAAGCTCTAGTAACCATCAGATAAACTTCATTTTATAGTCTACAGATAATACAATATGAAATACAATGCCTTAGAGATGTGTTTAATGAACAATTGTTGTTGTTTTTTGCATCTATGTGACACAATAAATCAAATAAAGAATAAAATATTAAGCCATGGCTTACACTCTAAACTTTCTTCTTAGCCATTTCTGCAATGGTAATTAACAGAAGGGTTTCCTTTATTCCTGAGCAAGTCCCTAATATGCATGCTTGTTCTGGGAATTCCAATATACTAGTTTGGATAGTATGGCCTGAAATAGGGTTCCCACTGCTCAGTGCTCTATCTGTCTACCTATCTGCGTATCATCTATCTATATAACATCTATCAAAAAATTATATTCCTTTATGATCTCATATCTATATTGGAGTGCAATTCCAAAAAGTGCTATGACATATTTAATAACAAAGTTTTCCCCAAGAATATATATAATTCCTATGACATGTTATATATTAATCTAAATATTTTTAAGATATCATCATATATTTTTATGCCATATATAAGCTACACACCTATTACAGCTAAAGGTTCTATGCAATATGACATTTACCGGTATATGAAATGAATAACATTGCTAGAAACTATCTATGACATTGTGGATTATCAAATCAACCAAGGAACAGAAGTCATTTTCTTTTTGATCAGATCATTAGTTTGGTAGATAAGAAAATGTCATATTCAGTGTAGCTTGTGAATGTCTCCCATAAAAAGTTTGCATACTATGTTTACATAAGTTCATATAGTACAGTATTTAATCTAGTACTTTTAAAACACACCAGTGGCACACCACCAAACACCAGGTGATGAAAATAAAATCTTGCTATGAATGCCTTAACTGAAATATTAAAACCAGTAAGATAAAATTTAATAGATATTAACTTAAAGTTTGTAATTAATATTAAAAGGAACAGTTATAAGGACTGCATGGATTCAGAAAATATATGAATGGGAATCGGGCAATATGAAGTCTACTCTTAGCCCTAAATATTCCTAGATGTAGACAGTATGATTACTATGATGGTAAAGGGTGTCAAAAGAACAAGTGTTTTAGATGTACATCTTGGAGATGGTGAAGACATAATGAATTACCTCTTCATATAATAGAAGACAATCATGGTGCCTCTAAATATAAGTAAAATCAACGTGTGAATGTTACAAAGTTACAAATTATTTTGCAATGTAAGATAGAACTTTCAGGTAATATCAGTTTTTTATAATTAGACTTGACTAGTATAAGACAGGATCTGAAGTAGAAACACTTCAAATTGGCAGAGGGATTCAGTTAGAGAATGGTTTGATATCTGTCATCTGCACTAGAGAAGTTATTCTGCACTGCTTGATATGTTGCTTTGTACTATGCATTGTCTCTTATTTTCAAAGACATTATATGGAGTAGGTAGAATAAAAACTATATAGAGATGAATTCATTGAGACTTACACAATAGAAATGACTACCCACTAGTGAAAAAAGGTGATTGAATTGAGAAGTACAGATTGGTAGTTACAAAATAGTCAGGAAGATGTAAAGTACAGCATAAGAAAAATAGTGAATAATATTTTAATAACTGTATATGGTGCCAGGTGGGTACTGGATATATTGAGGGGAACACATTATAAAGTATATGATTGTCTAACCACTATATGTACACCTAAAACTAATATAATATTGTATGTCAACTGTAATTGAAAAATATAAAATAAAATAAAAAGTTAAATGGCTTCCCAAGACCACTGAGCTTGCACATAGCAGAGCAAAACTACCTTCCAACTCTAAATTCTGATTAATGTTCAAGAAATTAACAAGACCACTTAGCAAATTCATTTACTAGAGTCCTGTTTATACCTCTATAATCACGTTAATTTTTTTTATTTTTATGACAGGCCTCTGCCTGCATTGATGGGATTGGTCTCTGTTAGTGAGTAATAAAATAAGTGACTTTCCCACGTTACATTTTTTTTAAATCATTATCTCCATAGGACAATACCTGCAAACATGACTTCTCTAATTTAGGATACATGTTATCTTTCATAACCAAAATAATGACTGTGTTAAAATTCAAGTATTTGTTGATGATTTTATCTTGATCATTTAAGAGATGACTATTATACATATGATATGTATATACACACATATACACACATTAATCTTTAAAATATATTCCAATTCATTTTATTTGCCAAATTAGGCTACTGTAAAAGATAGAAATATACTATATAGAACTCTGATCAGACTTTTTTCAACTTATATAACTTTTTTGGTAATAAAACCTCCACAGTTTATAAAGTGATTACTGCCTGTCAGAAAGAAATAATGAGCTTGTATTTCTCAATCATTATGCGTTTATGTAAATTGCATGTGTTTTATATTTCCAAGGAGAGGCCTCTATCTATCAATATTGCTAGAAAAGGACTTCAGGTTACTGAAGCTGATAAATGTTTACCCTTCACTGGAGACTGACAACTAGCATATGACATAGACTGCTTTTCTGCTTTTATACTGCTTACATTAAAACCTGTCTAGGAATATGAAAATTCAAAGTGTAATTTTAATGTAAAACTGCTTTGAAATTTCTTGTTAGAAAGCTTGCCATATACACCAGAGGACACTTTTAAGAAGCGAATAGCTATTATATGTGTAAGATATAATTAAAGATTATAAGAAATATAATAAGATTATAAGATATAATAAGAAATTTAAAACAAATACAAGCCACTGTTGTACATGGACAAAATATAATAAAATGTTATTAAATGATCACATGGCAAAGTCTACATTCAAATGTCTTTTCATAAATGGTGTCCCCACATTTGTAGTTTGTTTAGGACAGACTTAACAGCAGCAGTTTCCCCAAAGCAGGCTAAAGTCATTTAATTCATGACTGCTTTTTATACAGAGCTGATTTATTTGAACTTAGAGTACAGTAGACCACATAAATGTTGTGTTAATATTCTAAACTGAGCTAAACTGTGTTAGCAACAAAACTTGTCTACTCATCCAGTTTACCTTGGCCTATGAGAGAATGTGAGAGTTATGCTATTACTTGACAAGCAATCAGTAAAGCAGACATTCAATAAATATTTCTTGAGTGAATAAATACAAACAAGGATCAGTTAGGCAAATAAAAAGACTATCAAAGGTAGTTATGGTCAAGTTCAGGTCTCTTTCAATTTAAGGAGAAAGGGAAGGAAATTAAAAAAAAACAATGAAAGAAAACTAAGAAGAATAAACAGCTCCAACAGGAAGATCTCACTTAAGAAGTTTAAAAAAAAACACAGGCAGGTGATGAATGTTAACTAGACTTATTGTGGTAATTAGTTTGCAAAATATACAAATATCACATTGTTATACTGTACTCCTGATAAACTCGGGCGATTGTAACTGCGTATTACCAAATATTTGTTTGTAATCCACCCTTTTGGTGGATGGAACAAAACCAAAAGACAGAGCCATCTTATATTTTGGCGGGAAATTCACCCCACACCGGAGTGTTAAGAAGTTTAAAAAAAAACACAGGCAGGTGATGAATGTTAACTAGACTTATTGTGGTAATTAGTTTGCAAAATATACAAATATCACATTGTTATACTGTACTCCTGAAACTCATATAATATGCCAATTGTATCTCAGTAACATAAAATAAAATGATTCCTGCATTTGGAAAATGGTAAGAAGCCTGCCCAGTGATTACAGCTAAAGAAAGCAGTAGAGGAAACAATAGATGTAGAAAGACTATGAAAAATACTGATAACTACTGTGTTTGGAATTTTTAATATAGGTGATGGGGAACTACTAAATATTTTTGAACAGAGAGGCCACATGATTAAAATAGTGTTCCAGTCAAAGTTTGAAAGCATTGTGCTGAATAGAGTTGAATATAGGAAAGAGAATATTTCTAGCCATGAACAGAAGAAGGGTAGGAATAAGATCCAGCTGTGGGAAAATTAGAAGTCAATTTTTTTTATCAGAGATCTGACTGTTGTAACTGAAATTTTAAGAAAAGTAAACCACTTTACTTTACTTTAAGTAAAGTAAGTGGGAGATTCAGTAAAGGCATCATATGGAGTAGATACTGCTTAAATTGGGCTTAGAGAAGCAAAACCCTGGGGACATTTCAGAAAACCATAATTCAACCAGTTTGATCTGAGCTCAAACAAAATATGGGCAAAATTGAGAAATACTAGTAAACCTGATTAAGTCAAGATCATTGAAGGCTTAATCAGTGACTTGATTAGAAGTGTGAACTTCATTTTCTAGGTATCCGATAATGTTATTGATACTTATCAGAATAAAGACCTTGATTCTGGTTGATGGACTTTATCTCGAGCAACCCTTCCTGCTCTTAAAATCATTACTCGTTTATGAGGGGAAAACATCTACGCAGATGTTCTAAAATAACAGTAATAAAGTGTTTGAGTGCTGAAGTTAAAAACTCCTGGTTTCAAATCCATTTTCCATTTCCTACTAGTTATCTGTATGATATGGGAAAATTCCTTTCTCTCTTCAAGACTTTGTTTCTACATTGCAAATGTGGAGTTAACAGTGTCTAGTCCTTAAAGTGGTTGTAAGGCTTAAATAAGAAACTGCAGATAAAGTGACTGGCACATTAAATATTAGCTATTTTTGCAAACTAATCAGGTTTCTTTTCTTACACTGCTGGTGACAGAGCAGAACTGGTAATGCAAATATTAAAAAAAATGGATGAAAACCTCTGCAGAAAAGAGAACTTACAGAGGATAAAAGCAGATTTGGGCAACGCCCATAATAACACAAAGAGGAATCAACAGACCAGATGAGAACTGTGACATATAATAGATGCTATATCAGATAAAGGGATAGGTAAGACTAAAGATAGAGATCGAGATAAAAATAACTATATAGAGACACAGATGGAATGTCAGAATTGTAAGCTGTCCCAAATTCATAAAAGTTAATCTCTCAAAAGGAG
The DNA here is from genome assembly GCF_000147115.1 of Myotis lucifugus. Classification (NCBI taxonomy): domain Eukaryota; kingdom Metazoa; phylum Chordata; class Mammalia; order Chiroptera; family Vespertilionidae; genus Myotis; species Myotis lucifugus. The sequence continues at coordinate 10,124,929 of NW_005871068.1, forward strand.
GGGTGCAAAATTCACCCTGAAATACAATTAGGATTTAATTAGTGACTTTTTGAGAAGACAGTTATGATAGAATGAATGAGGGAGGAAGGGGTCAGTTTTTAAGGCATTAAGGGGAAAGTAGGTAATAGGCAAATTTGGCAACTTTAGTTATAGGAGACAAATTCAGAATGTTCAACAATCATAATGATTAAGAGTGATTGGGTGCTCAAAACTTGCCAGGCCTTGCTCTAAATATTTCAAATCAACCAAGTCATTTAACCCTGGTAACAGCCCTGTGATATTAAATGTCACTTTCATTTTTTTCAGTGAGAAAAGGGAGACAAAGGGGGATTAAGACTTCTGAATAATTTAACTAACATAGCTAAAAAGTGGCCAAGTTGGCTTTGAACCAGGCAATGTAGTGCCAGGTCCTATGCTCACACGGCTTCTAAGACAAGAATGGTGATTTGAACTCAGTCATATGGCTGAGTCTCTACTTACCTAAATAGGCCAGAAATGGAGATGAAAAAATATAATAACATTTTTGTGTTTTAACAATCACTTTACGTAAGCCATATGAGAGAGATAGTGCTTTAAAGGAGCTTATAAGGCTGGGAGAGAAAGCACATGTATAAGATTACCATAATACATGACATGTGATCACTTCCATTGGAAAGGTATACACTACTTGGTCTCCTGAAAATGCCTTCTGAGCTTTTAGACTTTTAAGTTCCACAAAGACAAAAATGTATGCATTTTCATAGAAAAGTAAAAAGAAAGAAAAGATATGGGGAATACTTCTAGGTCAGCGGTTCTCAACCTGTGGGTCGCGACCCCTTGGTGGTCGAACGACCCTTTCACAGGGGTCGCCTAAGACCATCGGAAAACACATATATAATTATATACAGTGGGGCCTTGACTTACGAGTTTAATTCATTCCGTGACAGCGCTCGTAACTCAAATTACTCGTATGTCAAATCTTAAAGTGAACGAGTGAGACACGTGATGCTGGGCTGATGTTGTGGCGTTCACTGTGACGTTCGCTGTGCCAACTAGCGGTGGGGTATCTGAAGCTGGCTCGTAACCCGAATTTTAGCTCGCAACTCAAAGCAAAAAATCGGCCGAGAGACAGCTCATATCTCGAAAAACTCGTTAGTCGGGACACTGGTAAGTCAAGGCCCCACTGTATTGTTTTTGTGATTAATCACTATGCTTTAATTATGTTCCATTTGTAACAATGAAAATACATCCTGCCTATCAGATATTTACATTACGATTCATAACAGTAGCAACATTACAGTTATGAAGTAGCAACGAAAATAATTTTATGGTTGGGGATCACCACAACATGAGGAACTGTATTAAAGGGTCGCGGCATTAGGAAAGTTGAGAACCACTGTTTAGATGGAATGATTCAGAAAAGATATATATGGAGGAGATAGTAATTAAACTGGGCCAGAAGAAGTGAAAGCCTAGAGACATTTCAGGAAATTTTAAATACACCGATGTTTGGAGACTGAGATAAATTTGGAAAATTGCGAATTATTGCTTGAAATGAGATCATGGACAGTCTAAGTGCCAATGCTGAAGTATTAAAACCCTTTGCACTCCGCTGTCCCCTCTCAGGGGACATCGGAATTCTAGCATATCACTCGGATGTCCCCTCTCAGGGGACATTGCAGTTTATTAGTGATTACGGGGAATTGAGTTATTTCAATGCAACTTTTTGAGACATGCATGTTTCCCTGAAGTTTTATCTTGAAATGGCACAAGAAATTAAATCAAAATATCGTAAAATTACTAAGATATATACAAGAAATGTCAGCGGGTTTTGTGTCGGATTAAACAATAAACTACCTATTCCCGATGTGGGACAAAGAAAACGGGACTGCATTGTGTGTTCTAACAGGAAAACACCTGGTGGCAGGCGTCAAACCACTTATTACTGTCAAACATGCACTAATCAGCCTGCAATGCATATTGGGGAGTGTTACAAAACTTATCATACTGTACAAAATTATAAACAATAAAATATTGTTTTTTTTTGCAAATATACATTCCTCGATGTCACCCAATTCATATAAGTCCAATATCATTATAATACGTTACTTGGTTCCAAAATTATACTAAATAATACGAGGATCTGTAAATGCACGTTTCCGCCGCAAAGTAGCGTCGAGTAGCTGGTAGCCAATGTCCAGAATGGTTCGGAGTGCAAAGGGTTAAAATGGTATGAGGAGAGCTTTTAATTTAGGGCTGTGGTTCTCATAATGTGGTCTCCAGACCAGCAGCATCAGCACTACCTGGGAAAATTTTAGAAAGGCCATTTATCTGGTCCTGCTTTAGACCTATAGGATTAGAAACTCTGGCTATGTGTTCCAGCACTCTTTGTTTTAACCAACCTCTGGATTATTATGCTGTATGCTCAAGTGTTCAAACCCCTGCTTTAAGAGATGTGGTTGTCATTAAGTCAGTTCACAGAAGTCCTATTAGTTTATCCCAGGTTTCTGATGGCATCTTTTACTCTGCCCACTTCAACCTAGCACATAACTGACTTTGCTTCATTAAATGAAATGTGAACAGAAGTGATGTACGGCACTTTTAACAAGAAGCCTTATGAGCAATCATGTGGTTAAATATAGTTGCTCATGTTCTCAATGTTTGTCTTGAGAGGACCCCTCTATCAACCTTGTGCCGACTACAATGAAGTGAGACCTCAACAAACCTACAATGCCATGAAATTTAGTGAGGAAAAAATTCTATTGTTTTCAGTCCCTAAGATATCAGGATTTATGTTACAGACACAAAACTGAGCCTATCCTGACTTGACCTGGGCCAGGGGATGATACTGAGAAAGGGTTGGTTGCATGATAGAAGAGAACGTGCTTATTAAGAGGGAGAGAGACTTGAGATATATATGAAAGAAGGAAGAGTCAATATTTCTCAAAAGTCACAAGATAGACATATATTTTACATGAATATATGATGGGGGTGGGAAGGAAGAGAGAAATAAATTACCAAAATATTAACAATATTTATCTCTGGTTATAAGGATTTGAGGTGAATTTTTACTTTCTTAGTCTATTATTATTCCTAGAACACTATCCTATATAATAAAACCCTAATATGCAAATTGACCAAATGGCAGAATGACGAGTTGCTATGATGCGCACTGAGCACCAGGGGGCAGACACTCAATGCAGGAGCTGCCACCTGGTGGTCAGTGCACTCCCACAGGGGGAGCGCTGCTCAGCCAGAAGCCAGGCTCACAGCTGGCGAGCGCAGCGACAGTGGCGGGAGCCTCCTCTGCCTCCCCCACAGGCAGGCGGTAAGGAGCGAGGGGTCCTGGACTGCAAGAGCCCCAGAATGCAAGAGGGATGTCTGACTGCTGGCTTAGGCCCAATCACCAGGGATCAGGCCTAAGCCGGCAGGCGGACATCCCCCGAGGGGTCCCGGACTGCAAGAGGGCACAAGCAGGACTAAAAGACCCCCCACCCAAGTGCACAAATTTTGTGCACCGGGCCTCTAGTGTAATAATAAAAAATAAACAAATATCAGAAAAGCATAAAGTGTATGAGACAGTGTTTGCCTCAAATCTCTTTTTTTCCAGGGGATAAAAATCTTAGAGGATGTTCACTACCTCTTGATCTCTTACCATATACAGGACACTGTTTTAAGTTCCAACCACACATTATTTCTGATTCTTTTCAGTCTTGATGGTAAGACCTATGATACCAATGGTAGCGATGATTTCCCAAGTGTTTATATAACGTGCCTTAGACCACACAGTGATTATACAGATGCTCCAAGATTCAAACCAAGTTCCATCTGATCCTAAAACTTATGCATTTTAAAATTAGATCATGCTGTTGTAGGAGGGTCTGTATAAGCATATGCATGTATAAACATGTGTGTTTGTATGTGCATGTATGTACAGAGATTTGCTGATATATTTGACATAGTCCTTAAATAAACAAACATAAAAGATTATTGTATGTACTGTTTTATGCTCAATGTCCTAGGATAGTAGTAGAGTAGGTCATAATTATAATTGAATAAGAAAGAAATTGATTACTTATTAAAGTCACTGTGCTGATATTACTACTATATTTACTTCTGATTTTCAAGTAAACTTATGCAATAAAGAATTGTGACTCTTTGTAAGGGCAACTGTACTGACATTTCTAGGTCAAAATAAGTCTTCATGAGATGACAAATGTACTACCTAAATATCAATTGGTCTCCAGAGCTGCACAAATCCCAATATTTTTTTTCCAATCCTTGTCACCAACTTTAAGGATACAAAAGCTGGTTTTGCCCTCTTCAAAATAGTAAAGCCTGAAATATTAGAAGCCAGACTTAACATATATATTGTTTTCATTAATGGAATATTATCACTAGAGTTGATTACCATGAACCCACAGGATTATCAACAACTTTCAACTGTACATGCTTGCTAGGTTGTAAAATCAGAAGGAATGCCTCCTTTAATATAAAGTTTGACTGAAAGGCTAGTACTTCTGGGAACATGAATGGGCTTTAGAGGGGTCCATGAATGCTGTGAAATTATGTACAAACTATTTCATGTTTGTACAAATATGCATGAGTGAGACTCCATAGATTTTATTATATCTCCAAGAGGTATAACACCTACAAAAGATTTGTTTCCAGTCTTGTGAATATACTAAAAAGCACTGAATTGTACTCTTAAATAGTTGAATTGCATGGTATGTAAATTACATCTCAATAAAGCTTAAACAAAATGTCTACTCTGGAACTTTTAAAATAAACCTGTCAAGCCAAAGCTGAAGTACCTCCAACTTTGTTACCATAGTTTCATTTTTAAAAATATATTTCTATTGATTTCAGAGAGGAAAGTAGAGGGAGGGAGAGAAACATCAATGATGAGAGAGAATCATTGACTGGCTGCCTCCTGCACGCCCACTACTGGGAATCGAGCCCGAAACCCGGGCAATTGAACTGTGATCTTCTAGTTCATAGTTCAATGCTCAACCACTGAGCCACGCTGGCCAGGAAGTTACCATATTTTCAGAACTTGCGTTCCACATCAAATGACTCATTTATTGACCTTACTCAACACCAACTAAAAACCTACTCAATGACCTTGTCTGTGATGTTGTTGTTAAGCCAACATGATGACTTGGTTGCCTGGCTACCATCTATTCCTTTTGTAACAGACATCTACATTCTGGTACTTTCACTATGTCTTTTGGCCCACATCATACCATGGTTATAACACATTCCAACTATCTAGTATGTCTTTGATTTTTTAGGAGAAAGAGCGATGTGTTTATTTGGTTCTAAGAGAAATCCAATATGTTATTAAAGATTCTTTGTGCCCATCAGAATATGAATACCAATAGAATGAAGTAAGTCAGAAAGCCTAAGCATTCCATTGGAACAAGGGGTCAAATAAGTATTCAGATGCCACAGTCAAGATTATGGAGGAAGTGCAAATATTATTGGTGAAGATTTCTCATAGACGAGGAGAAAAGCTGGTAGGCAAAGAAGACTGGGAGGTAATAATATAATTTGAAGCAGTGGTCAAGGCCAGAGTCTGATATATTGTAAAGGGATGTACAGAACCCAGGTAAGAAGCTTGGAAACACAATCCCAAGAGTTTAGGAAGACAGTAACTGGGAAAAAGGATTCAGGAATTATACCCAAGTACTGAAAAAATAGGGAGTAAGTTATAAAGACACCAGCAAGCAAGATATTGAGCAGTAAATGTAAAAGAAATAGGCTAAGGAAAAGGCTTTGAGGAGTGGTTTGGCTGCTTCCCATATGTGTAAGAATGGATAAGTCAGTAATCTTTTTTGAGTTTTCATTTTCTCATCTGTAAAATTAATACATTTAATAATTCATTTAATCCTTGTTACAATTCTACGATCTATATGTATAAAAGCATAAGTGACCATTATGACCAAACGACCAGAATGACCGGTCGACCAGTCACAATGACATGCACTGACCACCAGGGGGCAGCCACTCAACGCAAGAGCTGACCCCTGATGGTCAGTGCGCTCCCAAGCATGCATATGCTTATACAGACCCTCCTACAACAGCATGATCAGTGCGCTCCCACAGCCAACCTCCCCTGGTCCCTCCCTGTGGCCGGCCAATCTCCCGTGGTTCCTCCCCCCAGCTGGCAGGCCACAATCGGCCCTGATCATCAGCCAGGCCTAGGGACCCCATCCGTGCACGAATTCATGCACCGGGCCTCTAATGTAAATATATTATCCCCATTTTACAGATAAAGAAACTAAGGCCTAGAGAGAGAAAAATTTCTAAATTCAATGAACTATTTTAATCTACATCTTACTCAATTTTTGGTGGCATTTAATACTTAAGTACTCCTCTAATAATCAACCTCCGCCATCTCTGTCTCCTCCTTTTGGGTCTCCTTGGACTATATGATTTTTATTTTTTTAATAATTCTTTATTGTTAAAAGTATTACATATGTCCCCTTTTTCCTCACCATTGGGCCCCTCCAGCCACCCCAGCCCACCACCCCAGATCTTCACCACTGTACTGTGTCCACGGGTTATGCATATGTGCATACAAAGTCTTTGGTTGATTACCTCCCACCCACCCACCCTCTCCCACCTTCCCTCTAAGATTTTGCATTCTATTACATCAGGGGTCCTCAAACTTTTTAAACAGGGGGCCAGTTCACTGTCCCTCAGACCGTTGGAGGGCCGGACTATAGTTTAAAAAAAAAACTGTGAACAAATTCCTATGCACACTGCACATATCTTATTTTGAAGTAAAAAAACAAAACGGGAACAAATACAATATTTGTATTTGCATGTGGCCCGTGAGCCGTAGTTTGAGGACCCCTGTATTACATGCTTCCATGTCTCTGGATCCACTCAATTCATGAGCTGATTTTGTTATTTAGATTCCACATATGAGTGAGATCATGATATTTGTCTTTCTCTGACTGACTTATTTCACTTAGCATGATACTCTCTGGGTCCCTCCATGCTGTCTCAAAGGGTAAGAGATTCTTCTTTTTTACTGCTGCACAGCATTCCATGGTATAAATGTACCACAGCTTTTTTAACCACTCATCTATTGATGGGCACTTGGCCTTTTCCAGAGCTTAGCTATTGTAAATTGCAGTGCTATGAACATAGGGGTGCACACATTCTTTCTGACTGGTGTTTTGGGTCCCTTCGGACATATTCCTATAAGTGGGATTATTGGGTCAAATGGCAGTTCCAGATTTAATTTTTTGAGGAAACTCCATACTGTTTTCCATAATGGTTGCAGCAGTGTACATTCCCACCAGCAGCATACTAGAGTTTCCTTTTCTCAACATCCTCACCAGCACTTGTCATTTGTTGATTTGTTGATGGTAGCCATTCTGACAGGTATGAGGTGATACCTCATTGCCATTTTAATTTTATCTCTCTGATGATCAGTGATTTTGAGCATTTTTTCATATGTCTGTTGGCCATCTGTATGTCTTCTCTGGAGAAGTGTCCCTGTAGATCATTTTTTTAATTGTTTGTCTTCCTTTTGTTAAGTTGTAGTTGTATGAGATCCTTACATATTTTGGATATTAACCCTTTATTAGATGTATCATTGCCAAATATGTTCTCTCATACAGTGGGCTCCCTTTACATTTTGTTGATGGTTTCTTTTGATGTGCAGAAGCTTTTTATTTTGATGTAGTTCCATTTGTTCATTTTATCCTTAATTACCTTTGCCCTAGGAGATGTATCTGCAAACATATTCCTATGAGAGATGTCTGAGATTTTGCTACCTATAGTTTCTTCTAGGATTTTTATAGTTTCACTACTTACATTTAAGTCTTTTATCCATTTTGAGTTTATTCTTGTATATGGTGTAAATTGGCGGTATAGTTTCATTTTTTTGCATGTATCTGTCCAATTTTCCCAACACCATTTATTGAAGAGACTCTCCGACTGTATGATTTTTATATCATCATCTTTTCAAATGACACATCCTTCCATAGATTCAACCATTAAATAACCTAAAGATTATGTATTCTATTATCTGTCAGCGAAAATCTACCTTCTAAGCTTCATATTCATATACACAATGGCCTAGCTGATATTTTATCACAGGCATATTAAATGAGATCTATCAAAAACGGAACCCATTCCCTCCCCACACCATGTTATTCCTACCGGATTTCCTATTCACTTGCCTAATACATTAGCATAAAAATCATCTTTGCAAACTTCACTTCTCTATTCTGTCATATCCAATCATCCGTTGAGTCCCATCTATCAATCCTCTTATCGCAATCAATCTTCTTTGTCACTGCCATAAACCTTGTCACTGCCCTAGTTTTGGATATAATCATCTCTTATCTGGGCTAATATTACCAGTCTTTAGATGAATATTTTTCTTCCTGAAATATGTCAAAATTTTGACATCCAGAGCATTGGCTCATTAACTACAGGGCAGTGATGGAGAGATGCTATTCAATTCATTGTGCCATGCACGATTGTGGATCAAGTTTTCCAGATCAATGTGGATACAACCTCGCACTTGGCTGTTTCACAGAGTGATGACCCCTGTGTGTACATGAGTTTGACATGTCTAGTATAGATTAACAATTACTCTTTGTTAGCTTTGTTCCACAATGTATTAAAAGCAGCAATCTGAGTCATTTTTGGTATAAAATGTAGTTGGCAAGAAAGAAAAAGAAGAGGAAACGTTTGTCCAGCCTATCAATGAATAATCTACAATGCTTTTTGTAACTTCAAACATCCACCTTCATGAAAACTCTTTATACAACCATTGTCATGATGATCCAATATTTTAAGTTGAAACATTATATATCCAAGTTTCTGATCTTGCTCTGTATCAACATAGCACTCACAGAACTAATGAAATACCTATAACCACTGTAGCTTCCATCTTGATCTTGTCTTTTGAAATGCCTTACAATACAAAGAAACATTTTCAGGCAAAGGTAAAAATAATTGTCAGGATGATGGTTTTGCAGACAGGGAGTCTTCAATGACAGTGCAGTTCCTATGGTGAGACACTGTAATGAGTTCAAAGTGTTTACAACTTCAATACTGCCTGTCAAATGCTCCCTTCAATGAAATGAATTCTTGTCTATAATCCACAAATGTGCTTTAAGAAATAAAAAAACATTGTGAATATACAGGTGTTTCTATTATTGGCCTAGGTGAGGCAGTTACTTTTTTATTCTTAATAAAAAAAGTTTTCTCAAGATATTCATAATTTCAAAATGTGTTTACAGTAATAAATCATGTGGTTACTTACAAAACAATCAGAATCGCACTATGATCATGATATGTATAAGCAATATAATCACAGAGACTAAGTAATACAGTCTAAGATTGTCAAGAAATTAACTATTATATTAGCCAAATCTGCAAATTGTTTCTGTTTAAGTTAACGGGCTATGTAATTGTGTAGCCTATCAATTTCATTAATAAAAATATTTTCCTTCAGGAGAAAGAGACAGCACAGAGGTAACTTTAAAGAGTAAAAATAGGAGATACAAACAGTACACAACACAAACATGAATTTATAAATCTTTAAAATTATTACTTTAACATTTTTGGAATTAACTATTATTTTACCAAATCTGCACTTTATAACAAACTGTATAAAGCAATCTTATTCTTAGATTTAAAAGTAGTTTTCTTTATATAGCTACTAACATGATTTGGTCCTGGTGTATTGGTAATGGGGTAATAAGTCTTTGGCAAACTGACATGTTCCAGTTGCAAATAGCTCTAAAGGATTGAATTCCTAACCTGAGCTATGCTATCTAAAGGTGTTCTACCTGGGGACAAGACTCCATGTGGTAATCATAAATAGGCTTCAGAGGACACATGAACATTGAAAAATATATGCAAATCATGCTCGTGTTCTGTTTTGTTTTTAGAACATTTACAACCTACAACATCCAGCAGAATCTCAAACAGTTCCTTGATTAAAAAAAAAAAAGAATTAAGAAGCAGTAGTCTAGGGCAGGCTACTTTTCTCAGTGTGTGTGAGTCCAGCCCAGCATAAGCATTACCTGGGAACCTGTTAAAAATACAAAATCTCAGGTCCCTCCCCAAACCTACTTGATCAACAATGCTGGGGTGGGGCCCAGCAATCTGTTTTAACACAGATTTGCACATAAAGCTGGAGAACCACTGGTCCAAGAAACAGTTTTCAATTGGATTTTTTTTAGCCTCCTCAAATGTTGATGTAATATGTTTGGGGAATTTGTATATATTTAGAAGCTTCCCAGGAGATTCCGATGATTAGTCAGTTGTCCACCACCACCCTAAGGCAGTGCCACTGAAAATGTGGTTGGAGAACAAGCAGCATCAGCCTTTTCTGCAAGCTTGTTGGAAAAGCAGGATCTTAACCTCACCCTCAGACCGACTAACTCAAAATCTCTGAGGGTGAGACCCAAGAATCTGGGTTTTAACAATCTCTCCAGGTGATACTAATGCAGGCTAAAGTTTGAGAGCAGAGCACTGGCCCAGAAAAAATAAAATAGGTGACTTGTTTATGTGATCCAAAGGATACAGCTATTCCTGCATTAAGCTTTAATAGCTTTTAATAATAGTGAAAGGTACTATTTACTGGGAACTTATTATGTTCCAAGCACTATAGTAAATATAACATATTTCATCTTTATCTTTAAAGAAAAGTTATGGTAGAGTAGGATTATTAACCTTCTTATACAGATATAAGCACACCAAGGACCATAGAATTTAAAGAATTTATACAAAATAGCAGAATCAGCCAGGATTTGAATCCAGGTTCAAGGACTGTGATTTTAACAATTATATGTATAAAACTTCCAAACTACATGTTGAAAAGACCTTCATGGCTAGGTAAACCCACATATGACTTGCATTATGTAAGGGAAATGAAGACTGATAACTCAGACTATGAATAATGGTACTAGGAAAATCAAGAGGCAAATCTGACCCAAGGTTTAAAACGGATTATCAATGGGTAAAAACTGGCAACTGAATTCTTACTTAAAAATTGCTCCCTTATAGTAATAGCGCTTATACATGTGAACAAACTTTACATATTCTATAAAGCGAAGACTATTAAGTCAGTCACTGCAGAGATGAGGCAGCAAGTCACTTGCTTAGAACTAACTGTTCACAGTGCTCTGATTAGCTAGCTACTTTGCCTGAAGCACAACACACAAGCACTTTCTTCCTCCCCCTATGGGTGCTAACTAGACTGTTTGATGTAATGAAGTGATTATCAGAAAATTTTCTCCCATTTGGGGTCTACATAGCAAATGCCCCATTAGGTCCTAGGTGCCTCTAGGACCCAAACATGAGAGACCAATGCAGGGCAGAAAAATGCTTGTCATTTTATATACCATGGGCATAATTTTTTCCCCAAATTAACTAGGCTGATTAGTAAACGTAAGATGAAATCTAAGGTGTGATTGAATCACCATAATATCCATGCTTTGAGAATTGTGACTCAACAGATGGGAAAAGGGAAAATAAATGTCCAACATCTTGATTGTCACTGACACTTGTGAAATTATCCTCTGACAAACCGTGATGAAATAATTTGGCAGGAATCCAATACAAACTAATGAGTCATTTAATTAAATAAAATTCTGTCTCCCCAACTAAATGGAATGCAATGATAAGAACTCCATTCTAATACTTATCTAGAAAATAGATGTCTAGATTTCTTTCCTTTATGACTTTTTAATAGCCAACCTGGGTATAATAATGATATCATCTAGAATTTATATGGTCAACACTCAATTGCTCACAGGGTTATTAAACAGTTTATCCTGTTTTTCCCCCTGCTATCTCCAAGAAAAGATTACATTTCTTATAGCATTTTCTTAAAAAAACTGAAAGAGAATGAAAGGAAATGAAATGCAAATGGCCAATATTTCAAGTTCTTAACACCTTTAAGACAGTATTTGACGGTCTTGGCTAAACGGAAGCTTTTGGTTTTCCAGTTAATTTAATCTATCCAGGACTGCAATAACTGAGGTAGACGATAAAGCAAAAATAACTAAAATTTTATTTTCTCTATAAAAAACAATGAAATGGCAACCGATTAACAGCCAAAAACTCATTTCTGGCTGTTGATCTTAAAAACAAATTTGCAATGTTAACTTTAAAAATCATGTTTAGTGCCACACATACCAAAATGATGATATTAAGAATAAGATATAACTGTCATTTGAATCAACAAATCACAGTTTGGTCATAAGAAATAGGCATTTATATATTGTTCACTGATCTTTTTTAATATGACTGGGAACCCTTTCTGTGAGCTTAAAAGACAGGGCTCTACCTTATTTTTCACTTTTACTCCATGAAACCTAATACAATTCTACATACATAGAAGACACTCATAACTATTTATTGATCTAGTTGTGACTTACAAAATTAAAAATAGTTATGGACTTTTCCCACCAGAGGAAATTCATGTATATTGCTACTTTTATATTAATTATGGAGCCTATGAAAAGTAATGTCATTAGATGCAAGAAGATACTATCATTTCCAGCATTTGCAACCTCTATTCGTCCTTGAGAAAGATAAAAGTTTCTTCTCCCAATCCCATGATATTGTTCCTCTGGCTGTCAGCATTCTAGTCACACAAGCCTTCTCTTAATTGTCTAACATTCCAGGCTTAGGGCCCTCAAGATCAGATTTGATTTTTCTCTGGGAAACACCTTTTCATCCCCACCTGTGTTCCCCCCCTTCACGAATCCACTCTCTCTTTTATACACAATGAGCTAGTACCAACTCATCCTTCAAATCCCTGTTAAAATATCACTTGCTCAGAGAAGACTCTCCTGATATGTTGTTCCCCCAGTAAATTCATGCTAATTTTCTACTTTTATAGGACCCTGAATTTGCTTTTCAGTAAACATTAAACTTGAAATTCAACTATTATGCAATCTTAATTTTGCTGGTAATTCCCAAAGGAAAGTAAATACTGAGACATAAACCTTTTCTTATTTCTTCATTAAATTTACCAAGGCCCAACAAAACACTCTGCCCATAGCATGTACTCAATAAGCATTTATGGAAGTAGTACTTCTTCCAGATCTTGTCACATTTTGCATTGACACTACAATACACTACATTCTGTATCATTTCTGTTGATTTAGCATTTTTAGGTTATCATACAGTATGCTAATTTCCCTTTTCTGTTATAGACTCTGCATATGTTAATATTTTCTGGAGGGAAGGAATCAAGACTTCCTAGAATGTAAAACATATGGATGACATTAAATAACAAACCACTAACAACAATAAAGAAAGCAATTAACAGGGTACCAAGCCCTGTTAAATTCTATCTTGAGAAAATCATGCTAAGTGAAATAAATCAGACAGAAAAAGTCAAGAACCATATGATTTCACTCATATGTGGGATATAAAACTGAATGCAATAAATGAACAAAAAAAGCACATAGACACAGACAAAAGTATGGTAGTTACCAGAAGGAAGAATGGGGTAGGGAGGTAGTAAAGTATAAAAGGGTCAAATATATGGTAACGGAAGGAGATCTGAGTTTTGGTAGTCAGTACACAATGCAATAATTGAATGGTACACTAAAAACGTATATCATTTTCTTAACCAATGTCACTTCAATAAAATTAATTTTTAAAATTCTATTTTGTGGGTTTTGGCCCAGTGTTTTAGCCTATCATGAAAACTTTTCATCTTGATTTCATCCTCCTTCCCAGATTTGTGGCATATACAGAATCAAAAATTAGTCTTTTGCTGTTACTCATTAACTAGAGGCCCAGTGCACAAGATTAGTGCACTCAGGGTGTCCCTCAGGTCGGCCTGCGCCCACTCACAGTCTGCAGTCCAGGAGCCCTCAGGGTATGTCTGACTGATGGCTTAGGCCCCCTCCCTGCATGGTAGTCGGACATCCTTAGCACCACCACCGCTGCGCTCACCAGCCTTGAGCCCGGCTTTTGGCTGAGTGGCGCTCCCCCTGTGGGAGCGCACTGACTACCAGGGGGCAGCTCCTGCGTTAAACGTCTGCCCCCTGGTGGTCATTGAGCATTATAGCGACTGGTAGTTCCACCATTCAGTCGATTTGCATATTAGCCTTTTATTATATAGGATGATCAATTAGCAAAACAAAACCTGTGATAGCTTATTAATTATAATAAAGACAGTTAATAATTTCCAAGCATTTACTATCTACCAGGTCAGTAATCTCCTGAATTCTTTTATATAGATGAACTCATTTAATCCTCAAAACAATTTTATCACATGGATAATATTATCACCACCATCTTACAGATGAGGAAACTGAAGCACAGTATTATCTGCTCAATGTCACATAGCTTCTAGGTGGTACAGCTAGGATTCAAACCCAGGCAGCACATCTCAAGGCCTCAGAAGATTACCACTCTACCCTATTACTAAAGAGCATATTCCCAAAGAATATGTACCCCTATGTTCATAGAAGCACAATTTACAATAGTTAAGATCTGGAAACAGCCCAAGTGCCCATTAGTACATGAGTGGATAAAAAAGCTGTGGTACATTTACACAATGGGATACTATACAGCTATAAAAAAAGAAGGATCTCTTACCCTTTGAGACAGCATGGAGGGACCTGGAGAGTATTATGCTAAGCAAAATAAGCCAGTCAGAGAAAGACAAGTATCACATGATCTCACTTATGTGTGGTTAACAAAATAAACTGACAAATAAAATAGATGCAGAGGCATGGAAGCATGCAACAGACTAACAAATCTCAGACAGAAGGGGAGAAGGAGTGGAAAGAGATTAACCAAAGAACTTATATGCATATATGCATAACCCATAGACACAGACAATAGTGCAGTGAAGGCCTGGTAGGAGCAAGGTACAGGGGATCAATGGGGAAAAAAGGGGACATCTGTAATACTTTCAACAATAAAGATAAATTCAATTTAAAAATAATATAAATTATAAATAAAAAAGAAAAGAGCTAGAGTACAACAGTAGATGACAACTTTTATATACAGGAGGGAAAAAAGAGTATATCCTCTTATACACAAGCTCACTGTCACAGCAGTCAATACAGTGTCAATTCTCCTGCCAACTCTGTCGTAAAGATGACATTTCACTATCTTATGCCTGATACCCTAGAGCCTGGATCACTGTTTTACACAAACAGAAATAAAGCCTTTCCCAAAGTACGTCTCACAGTAAAAGAATACCTTGAATCTGATGGGGCCCTGGCAACCAGTCACAAATTTGTCTCTCTACTGAACAAGCTGCTAATTTAGGTCAATGACTCAATAAAGAGCTCACTGCAGATATAAACATACAGAAATCTTCAAGACCAATCTGTATGATAGGTCAATGAGTGTGTAATTTACACTTGGTATCATGTGTGCTGTTACATTTTTTTAAATTATAGGAACTACACACTAGATTTAGAAAACAAATAACCACTCAGAAGATGCCTAAGTCGCCATAAAATTATTGTGCAGATGCCTTCCACTAATTTTGTGGCTTCTTCTGCACTTCATCCCCTTAAGTGTTTTCCCAGAAGTAATCTGATATTCTCTTTTACCTTCAGGCCTCTGTACATTAAGTCCTCTCTGTCTGAAACAGCCTATTCATCTGCTCCTTTAAATGTCAGCTAAATTTACCAATACCCCTTCAAAATTTCTCTGACAATATGAATCTTGGTTCAATGCATGTCCTTACTGCAAAGCATTCTCAATCTCCTACAGCATGTATACATTTTCCCCTACTCATCACACTGATGAAGAATTGTCTATGTATCTATTTGTCTCCCATGAGGATAAGGACAGTGTCTGTTTTCTTTGTACACTAGTTAGCTCAAACAACTCAATAATGTAAACTCAATTAGTATTTGTTGCCTTGGTGAATAAATATTTATCTGTAAGTAAATCTAATATCAGTTCTCAAGCATTTAGTTGCATAGAATATCAATCACATAGTATTTCACCAATGTCCAATAATATTGGTATCTATCTGGAACCAAAAACATTTTAGGGTACAGGTTCTAATATTTCCTGCAGAAACTTCTGCACAGATTAACTCACAAGTTTAAATTTAAAACTTGTCTAAAAAATAATAAATGAAACTTGTCTAACAGGTTTGTTAACAAAAATAGTGGGATGTGGATAGAAAAGGACATTATAAAGTTCAAATTAATTTGGAAATCACCTAGTCAATATATTTTCTTTTAAAGATAAGAAATCTAAGGTTCAGGAAAGTTTATCAAATTGTATAAGATATTAACCAGTCAGTGATTTAAAAAGCAAACTAGGACTAGACCATGGATTTCGGACTCCTCTATGACAATGACCTCTCAGTATATACATATGAAGACAACGGAGGTATCTCAGGAAGTGCAATGTCATACTACTTTGGACATGAGTAATCAATCAAATTCTTTCATTATGTTGACATGAGCAACTGACAGTGGTGGTAGTTTTCATTCTACAGAATGCCTATACAAGGCCTGGCCTTTTCAGAAATTTATCTTTCTGAGGCTCAATATTTTTTGGCCAAAACAAAGTCTAGTTGGTGTTGACTAGAAGATTTTGACTTGCAGTGACAAGAGTATAGCCCCTGTAAGTTCAAGCAAGCAGGACAGCCTTGACAGGAGAGAGGGACCAAGATAGGGAAAGTCTTCCTTTATTAAGCAACCAATGGGTATGGTTAACCAAGGGCTGAATTACAGAACAATTGTCTATTCTAAAAATGCTTTCTTCAGACAGTAATCAATATAGAAGAGGGGGACATTTTTAATGCATTGTGAGTAAAACTTTATTTTAAAGGAGGAAATGGAAGTGAACACATTGTTTTTAAAATAAAAATAAATGTATCTATTAATTCACATAGCTATAAATGTATTCTAAATCTTTTGAATTCAGACTCTGAAATGTCTTCTGAATTACAACAGATGGAAGCTCCCTGAAGACAGATAATATGCTTATTAAAACTAAACCCCAAAAGACCTAAGCACAGTAATAAATGCTCTTTGATAAGCAATAAATATTTTATAACACAATGATATTGAATACTGCCAGTTAATTCTTAACAAAATTTTAAAATAATATGTAATATTTTTATTGCTGAATACAAAATATTAAATTTAATTAGCTATAAAATAAATATTATTTGAATTTAATAATGTGTTTTTATCCTTAGCACTATACTTTCTAAGTACTGTTAGCAACTTAAACATTTTTCTAAGTTGGAAAGTGATCAACAAAATATATATTTAAAGGCAGAGTAAGTGCAAATAAGTTGATCACAGAAGGAAACAGGGTGTGGGTTACACTCATGCTACATTAACTGCTCCACTGGAGCAAATTAATTTTTATTCATGCAATGTAATCAGCAAGCTTAATCTAGAGAAAAAAGAATGCAATTGTTATTGCAAATATTAAAGGTCTTACTACGTATCATTCAGTTGCAGTAACTAAAGAAAGTCTAATAGCTTATTAATGTTCTATAGCTACTGGCTTTTCTTTTCATTGAAGACATTTTTAAAGCAGTACTAAGTGCATAAATAAAATCTTAGTAACATTTTCACATTAAATAACTATTACTAAAATCCATTTGATCCACAGAAGAAAAAATTATCTCATTATATTGGCTTGACAAGAAAATAAAACCTGATCAGAAAGAAAATTTTTAAAGTATTTCATAAGCATTAACCTAGCCTTTTCATAGTAGAAATAAAACTAACATTATATGTCGACAGCTTCAATGCTTATTTTCTTATTAAATAAAAAAATTTCATTAATTTATACTTGCTTCTAAAATGGCAAAATGCACAAAGCTAAATATGAGTATCTAGTAGGTCAGAAGGAGAAAAATGTGTAGTTGAATATGATTTTTGATGGTAGTGAAGTCATTAAAAACAAAAAGCATGCAAATATTGTATAAGACCAACTAAAATCTTCAAATATTCAAATAACTATGGGCAAGTTGATGTGATTCCAAGATTACAAATTATATTCATTTAGTATAAAAAGGTTATCAGAAAAAAATATAATATTCCTCCACTTGTGGATCAAGATGGCAGACAAATGAATAAAGCCATAGAACTATAGATGGATAGAAGGGTGTTCTGGATAACTGAAGAAAGCCTTGACAGAAAGGACTCCAAGGCACCTATAAAAAATCAGGAACTGTGCCTATGGATACAATCAAGCATATATCAACGTGTTATACTTTGCCCTATTTACATTGTCCCAACTTTATATTTATGACTAAGTGACCCAAAGACAGCATGAAAAAGAATCTGATGGAAAGCAATATGCCCTGTATTGCTACGAGAGATGTTCATTGGATTTGAAATCAGGCAATAAATTCTTGGTTACATGGACCTTTCTTGAGGACCAAACCAGCCCTCATTCACAGGAAACTCCCTAAAATTCTCTAAAATTCACAAGTTCAGCTCTTACAGTAAAGAAGTAATCATTCTTAACATTAGTCATGTGATCCATAGAATATAGGACACAATATTGAGATATACACATTCCACACATTTTTAGCCCAGCTTTCAAGGCCCTCCAGAATGCGTTGTATGCCTAATTTCTTATCTTTTTCTTTTTGATTCTTTTTCTAAGTTCTTTATTGTTGAAAGTATTACATATGTTAACTTTTTCCCCCACTGTCTTCTCCCCAGTCGGCCCCCGCCTCTCAGCCCAGACCTTTACCCTCCTATCGTCTGTGTCCATTGGTTATGCTTATATGCATATAAGTTCTTTGGCTAATCTCTTTTCTTTTTATGGTTTTTTTAAACCAAAATTAAATTTATTTTTCTGAAACTAAAAGAAGTTTTGAAGCCCAGGGCAGTTCAATAGTGTCATCAGGTTCCCAGATTGCTTCCATGTTCCTGCTCTACTCTCCTTTTAGTGTGGCTTTCAATCTCACGGTTACAAGATGCTGGCTTTACCTCAGGTGTAATGACTATGTTCTAACAGGATAAGGGGACAGAGGCAAAAGACTAGATGGAAACAGCATCAAAATTCAGACCTCTTGCCCAAACCGGTTTGGCTCAGTGGATAGAGCGTCAGCCTGCAGACTGAAAGGTCCCAGGTTCGATTCCAGCCAAGGGCATATGCCTTGGTTGCGGGCACATCCCCAGTAGGAGGTGTGCAAGAGGCAGCTGATTGATGTTTCTCTCTCATCAATGTTTCTAACTCTCTATCCCTCTCCCTTCCTCTCTGTAAAAAATCAATAAAATATATTTTTTAAAAAATTCAGACCTCTTTTTACAATTTTTATTGAATTTATTGGGGTGACATTGATGACGTTTCAGGTGTATAATTCCATAGTACATCATGTGTGTACTGTATTGTGTTTTCGCCACCCAAAGTCAAGTCTCCTTCCATCACCATTTACCCCCCTTTACCCTCTTCTACCTCCCCCCATGCTCCTTTCCCTCTTGTAATCATTATACTGTTGTCTGTGTCTATGAGGTGTTTTTGTCTTTGCTTAATCCCTTCACCTTCTTCATCCAGCCCCCCTACCCGTCCCTCTGACAGCTGTCAGTCTGTTTTCTGTATCTATTCATCTGTTTCTATTTTGTTTGTTGATTTGTTTTGTTCATTAGATTCCACATATAAGTGAAATCATATATGTCATACTTGTCTTTCTCTGACTGGCTTATTTCACTTAGCTTAATACTCTCAATGTCCATCCATGCTCTCACAAAAGGTGAGATTTCCTTCTTTATTATGGCCAAGTAGTATTCCATTGTTATGGAATATACCACCACTTTTTTAGCCATTCATCTACAGTGACATTTCAGAGGCAATATGTGAAAAATCAAAGATGCCACATAATGACCTACTAAAAGATACCTTGGAACACATGCTGAAAGTGATTCCTTTAAGGTTGGTAGAGGGTGGTTTGGTACATTTATGAAAAGTGTTTCTAGACTAAACAGTATATTAGACATGTACTGTATATAAAAAAGGTTAAAACATGGAATTGTTTGGGGATCTGGAATGAATTAATTCAATGTACATTATTTCTAATGAGAAAAAAAATGATTCGGTTTTCAAACAAATCGCTCCTCGAACAGCTTTTTGGAACAAATTAAGTTCGAGAATGGAGATTCCACTGTACTTTGTGTCTTGCAGCACATTCCCTCAATCCATTTCTAATTTTAGTTGCAGCTCCTATTTTCTGCTTCAGAGCCAGGAAGCAAAAGGGTTAATGCCCAGGAAGTGACTCTTTGTTGACAGGAGGAATGAGAAAGATAAATTGTTCTTCAGAGACACATTACTGGGAGGAATTCTCCAAGATTCCTCAGAGGGTCCTTGTCAGGGTTGAGGGTCAGTTAACAGTAATCAGCTCAATAATATTCTCTTTATTGTCTTTTACTCCCTCCTTGTCTCACTTTAGCAACAATCTCATGTTCCCGAGTTTGCTTTCAAATAAACTACCAGCAATCAAGGCTTTATATTAGGCTTTGATTTGGAGGAAACCTGAACCAAGACTCTTAGCTATCTCCATCACTTAAACTGTGAGCTTTTACAGGGCAGTGACTATACCTATTAACTCGTTAGCTTTAGGAACCAGTGCAGTGTCAGATGCAAAAATAAGTTATGTAGGTCCTATACTCGCAGCTGTATAAGTTATGCAGGTCAGATAATTATATCCATAATGCAGATGAGAAACTGGCATTCAGAGAGGTGAGGTGTCCCAGTCTCCCTAAGCTCATGCAGCTCCAGATAGGAGAAGAAATAATTTAACTCAGGTCTGTCTGCTCCTTGTAGATTGCTATGGGCCATTCCCTCCACATTCCATTCTACTTCTCTACAGTCTTGTCTTCTCTGACCTCTGAGAATTCAGCTTTCTCCTACTCATCCAAGTAAATAGAGAAGTTATATTATACCGTATGTATTTGACAAAATATCTGTTCACATTATGGCACTTGAGTCATCCTATATAATATAGAGGTAATATGCAAATTGACCCTCAGGTCATAATGCCGTCACAAGATGGCTGCCCTGCCCAGCCCCTCCCCCATCCCCACCCCTGATCAGCCTCTCCCACCTCAATTGAGGGTGGGGCAGCTAGCCAATCCCCCAGGGCCTCTCACCCAGGCCGGCCATGCCCCCACGCTTTCGCGGGGGCTGTGGGTACCCCAGGCAGGCTACAGGCATGGCGTTGGTCAGAGGCAAAGGTCCTGGCTGTCCCTGGACTAGAGAGTCCAGCAAACCTCAGCAGTGACCAAAGACCAAGACAGAGTGGAAAGGTCCCTGCTGGCACTTATGGCTCAAAGTGCCAGGAGGAGGCGGAGCGTCTTGAACCTGCAAACCTGGCGTCTGCACACCAAGCCTTGGGGCACACCACACTGGTGGTGCCTGTGGGTGAAAGGGTGAGGGCAGCGAGCTGGAGAGCGGAGCTGGGAGGGGCCTAGAGTCTTTGGGAGCAGCCCGCCTGCCGAGGTTGCTGTGACCCACATGCTCGGGCTTGGTCAAAGCCCCTGGTCAGCTCTGCCTCTTGCCTTCCAGGTGCAGCTAAGCCCTGAGCGGGCTGGCCTTGCGCTCAGAGAAGTAGCTGTCACTGGGCTCAGTTAAATAAAAGAAATCAAAGAGCCAAGAGGAAATATCCTCCCAGCACCTTCCTACACCCCCGGGTGAGGAGGGCCAGGGAGGGGGGTAATGGAAAACGGCTGCTGCTTTGCATTTTATAATGAAAAGACTCCTGCTATGTAGAGAGGGGAGCTGATTCATTTCCAGCAACAGCTGGTGTGTTCCCTGCCCCAGCCCTGAAGCCTGACAGTACCTAGCAAAGGTGTGTCCCCACAGCCATGTTGGCCTGGCTCCTGGAACACTGGGAGCAAGTTTGAGCTGCATTGATTTAAAAAAAAAAAAAAGTAAGTACTGAAAAACACCTATTTGTACTCAAATGGCACTATAAAATGCAGATTACAGCATCTGATTTTGTCTTCTGTGTTGATTTTGAGGCAGAACACAAATAGGTTCATGGGAAAAGCAGGAAAAAATAAAGGGAAAGAGAGGATTCTGCCGTCCACAGCACTGAACGTTGTTTTTTTGTTTTTTGTTATTTTTCCTTCTGTTCTTCAAGTCAGTATATGCCATTTAAACCACTTTATGGCATTAGGTAATGAGCTAATGCTTCCACTATTAAGAGCAAGCAGCAGTGCCTTTCATATGAGTCATATACATTTAATCCATTCAAATGGAGCATACTGAGTGGAGAGAATGGTATGTGTCATTATATAAAGACCTTGGCATTATGATGCTATCTGGCTGAAGATCTTATTTATTTTGCAATTTAGAGAACATAGACAAATCAGGCATTGAAAATGAATGTGCTTGCTTAAATGCATGACTTTATTTTCATCTGTAACGACCAAACGACCGGTCACCAGGAGGTGCATTGATGGGTCCCACAGCGCAGTGGGTCTGGAGTCTCACAGCGCGGCGGGTCTGGGTGAGGCTGTGTGGTGCGGGCTAGGGCCCGGGGGAACCTAAGGCTGCACCCCCTGCCCCCAACACCAAGATGCGATATTGTGTCCCCCGCCAAAAGGGAGCTGGAAATGGGGTGGGTACAGTAGAGCCTATGGAATTGTCCCCCCCTGGGTTTCCCCGGATGATCTACTGTTTTATATATA
>NW_005871068.1:10148540-10175931 GCF_000147115.1 Myotis lucifugus
ATTCCTACCTCTGGCTTAGTTTCCTATTTTCCATTGCAGACCTTGTTAAATTATCTCATAGCTTTCTATAGCATTTAAACACTATAAAATTGAGTTTACTACTTCATGTACAGTTTTATCTCAGGCCTACTGCTCCATTTGGTTAGTCCTGACTTCCAATTTACACTCAAAGTTCAATGAAGGCAAGGATCATTTCCAATTTTTCTCTGGCATAATAATAAGCAAGTAACTAGTCACTGAATGCTTAGTCTTTTAGACAGAAGTTGAAACCAAGAAATGACTCCAGAAGATTTACTGTTCTCTTTCTCATTCCCCTTTCTCAATTAGGTACATTGTTATATTCAGTGTTTATTCTGCTTTCATGGAGCACTTCCCCCCCTTTCCTTCCTCTCTTAATCCTTACCTGGCAACTAGTGTGGGTACACCAGGCAGCATGGGGAAGAGGGGGAAGTTACTGCAAAATCACGTGTCCTGTTATGCCTCACATTGTTTTCTCTACAGAAAACAGGCTATCACCTCCATTAAAGGAATTGAATTGAATGGATTCATCATTCCTCAAACTGATTCTTTAGGAATTTATTTCTTATACATTTATAGGTTACATATTTAATGCTACTTGAAAATTTCAGATATACACTTTCAAATTCATTTTTTCAATTGAATTTGAGAGCTTCAGAGAGCTACATTTGTGGAAAATACAAGCTGGAGCTTGATTAATTTCATGCTGATTGCTGAATCGTATATGTCAGATGCCAGGGGTTTAGACAAAAAAGACTCTGGCAGGCTGATATGATAAATTTCTTAAGGATTCTAATAATTTATCCCGCAGAAATGAGTCCACAAGAAGCTATTGATTTGTAAATAAGGTACAGATTATGAAAAAAATTCTGAAACAAGAAAATATATATATTTGAAAGTAAAGAAACTGTATAATACAGCATTTTTAAAAGCACATTTGTAGCCCAGCCAGTGTGGCTCAGTGGTTGAGCATCAACCTATGCACCAGGAGGTATCTCGTTTGATTCCCAGTCAGGTCTGGGCACATGCCTGGGTTTCTAGTTTGATCCCCAGCAGGGGGCATACAGGAGGCAGCAGTTCATGTTGATGTTTTTCTCTCATCCATGTTTCTATCTCTCTCTCCTTCTCCTTTCCTCTCTCTCTAAAATTAAATAAAAATCTATTTTTAAAAATAAAGGCACATTGTATTTTGTGTTTGTATTATGTTTTTCACTCTACTGATGATTTTTCCTAATTCTTACAAGAATCCCTCAAGGTAACTATTCTTATCTTCTTGATATATATGTGAAAATGCAGACACCTAGATATTAGCTAAGTTACCTAAAATCAATTAGGTGATAAGTGAAAGAAACATTACTGTAACCCAGAACTTTGTGCTCCTAAAATGCTTTCTATTAAAAGGGGGGAGCATGCTCTACTTACTAGTAATAAGGAGCAAAATGAAATTAGTACATCACACAGAGCTTAACAGAATTATTAAATTGTCAGATTTGTTAACATCTCACTATCCTCAGGAAAAATCTGAGATTCAGAAATTCTTCTCTGCCCTTCACCTCTGAGTGCAAACATTTCTCCAGAGTCACCAGAGAGAGTAAATTTCTCATGACTGTAAGCTGTATGGATGATAGAAGACAAAGAGAAAGGTCCAGATTTTTTAGGAACTGTGTATCTCTCCCATTATCCTATATGTTCCTTGATATTAGAGAGTCTATTTGGTTCCCCAGTGCCAGGCATAGTCTTGACACACAGTAAGTACTCCAAATATTTGGTGAATAAACTAATTGGTGAGAATAACTTACAAATTTATGGTTATAGAAATAAGGGAGAAAGCAGTATACTGTGAAATATATTCAAGTTATTTGCAAGGGTTTGGAACTATATCCTTCATTTATTGATGTTAGGGAAAGGAATCATTACGACCATTTTGGAAAATAATTTAGCAGAATATATTATATTTTTAAATGCATACCCTTTGATCTAGATATCCTCTGTTCTCACAATGACAGATCATATATAAATACACATCTAATATTACTGTTTTTTGGACTTCAACACATTAGATGATTGCTGTATCCTGAATATGCCTTGCTCTTATTTCTTCTTTTATTGGTGTTTTGCTCTGCTATTTTACCTGGAATGCCATTCTTCCTTTTTTCTGCCCATCAAGACACTGGTCTAAAATGTAGTGCAAATGTCATGCTCTGCCGGCATTATTTCTGTCACCCAACTGATTGCAATGCCTTTTTCTCTGAACTCTTTCTTTGGACTACACTTATGTCATCAACTTATATCAGAGTTATTTACAAGTCTCATTTCTCCTTGTGACTTCCACAATGTTGCCTTCCCCCCGCCCCCCAGGCCTGTTTAATTCCATCTCTCACCATGGACCATGAACCAACTTGGTCTCTCTGGAGAGTTCTTAAAGAAACACAGCTACTGAGTGTCAGACTCTGGACTAATCCCTGATATATAATCTCCTCATGTAGGAATATATCCATTACACTCTTCACAGAAGTTTGAAGAAAAGAGGTACTCAGAAGTCTCAGAATTAGATGTCTATAACAGAAAGGAATTCTATAATCATCTAGTCTGAGGACCTTTCATTTTTACTATCATCATGGATCCCTTTGAGATATTGATAGTTTCACTTCCCAGAAAATGCCCAAGTTAATTTACATACACATATATACACAACAAATATGATGGTTTTAATTGTGGCTGTTTCACCCAGTAGAATGATAGATTTGTATATGGGATCACAAAGTTAGATTCCATATATGAATGGAGTGACAGGGTCTATTAAGTGGAGCTACATAAATTGTGTGAATGGTAAAGACTGCTACAAACTGGAGTGTGTGCACTCTCCCTATTCAGCACTAGCAAGATGATTCCAATGCAGGATATGGTCCCAGGACTGCCATATCTACTGAGAAAGGACATAAATTCAGTTTGTAATGAAGTGTAGGCCACATGAAACAGACTTCTAGGCTCCTTCCAGACTTCACATCAACAGTTTGTAATGTATTGTGTACTACCTACTCACATGCCTAACCTGTCCTATAATAGTTTGTCATTGGCCCAGCCAGCATGGCTCAGTGGTGGCGCGTTGACCTATGAACCAGGAAGTCATGGTTCAATTTCCAGTCATGGCACAAGCCCAGGTTGCAGGCTCAATCCCCAGTGTGGGGCGTGCAGGAGGCAGATGACCAATGATTCTATCTCATCATTAATGTTTCTCTTTCTCCCTCTCCCTTCCTCTTTCTGAAATCAATAAAAACATATTTTTTTAAAAATAAAAGTTTGTCATCAGCTTAACCAAGCAAGAGAAATGAGACCCTAACCATCAACCCATAATCACATATTAACAAATAAAATGCAATATATCTGTACCACTGCTATTCATTTACTCATCATTTCTACAAATATTGACCATTGACAATATGCTAGGCACTGTCTTATTTACTAGTTATAAAGGAATGAAGCCAATGGACAAAGTCTCTAGCATGAAAGGATCTAGTAGGGGAAGTAGACAATATAAAAAATTAAGCAACCAAACAAGCTAATTTCAGATAATGATGATGATTATGAAGAAAATTGAATGGGATAGAAAATGACTAGGAGGGGTGATCAGGAGAGCTACTTTTGATAGGGTAGGTAGTCAGGGAAGGATTCTTCTAAAGATGAGACCTTTCAACTGAGACAGAATGGCATGAAAAAGTCAGACCTATCCAGCCAATAGGAATGACAAGTGAAGAGGGCTGAGGCAGGAAAAAGCATGACTGCAATATAGTCAAATTGGAGGACTGGTATGAAGTGAGGTCAAGAATTAGGCAAGGACCAGATCACACAGGTTCAGTGTTTGGACTTTTCCTAAGCAAAATGAAGAATGATAAGTAGGGAAGACATGACCTAATTAATGTGGTAAAAACATCACTTTGTAAATTCTGGTGAACTGAGAGGTTGGTTAGGCAGTTACTGCAGTATTAGGAGGCCGTGGAATATGATGGAATGCCAGTGGTGTTCCCTTTGAATAAAAGCAGCTTTTGTTTTTCAATTAAAATGTAACATAATGGACTTCAGTAAAAATGTCTCTCTTGACCTTATTTCTCTTACATTAATGAGGTCATTTATATAATCTGTCAGGTAAGCTACCTCTGTACACAATGAACAGCTTTTATTTTTCAATTAAAATGTGGCATAATTGACTTGAACCAGAAATGATCTATTGACATTATTTCCCTTGTATTAACAGTACCATTTGTATAATGATCATGAAAATTATTATTCATCATTCAAAATATTATTTATTTTGAATTAATAAATATAATGCAATAATTCATACATTTCTGAAATCTTCCTTAGTTTAATATTTAACTTCTTAAATATGATCACAATATCTTGACATAAAATCTACAGTTATTATACTGATTTAAAGAGATGCAAACATATTTACAATTATGTTTTAATTTGAAGAACTGATCAAATATAATTTGCCTGTGATACTTCAGGCCAAAATAATATATCACAATAAACTATAGATAGTTTCAGAGATGAAAACAGTACTTTTCTGTTTCAGTGGGTGCATATGTGAGGATGAATTTCGGCACTTGTCAGACTATGATAAATTACTACTGGATTAATACTTGTCAGTAGAGTAATAACTGATCATGCTCTAAAAAGCACTAAGGGAGAAAGGTGATGAACAACCCATGAAGTAAAAAATTTTCACAATCACAATAATGACTAGTTCAAAGCACAGTAATTATCTACCAACCTCCTTATTGTCAAATCTATGTTTCAAGTGACTACCTTGATTATCTCTCAGAATCAGTTTTTACTTCAAAATCTAATTAACACCATAAAAAAGCAAGCAAGTGATAAAATCATGTCTCTATTGAATCTTTCCAAAAGCCTTTCCTAGAAAAAGAAAAAATATTTCCTAGAAAAGGAATCTAGGCAGACATTCCGTCTTTCCACAACATTTGGAAATCCTCTCCAAGAGCCCCCTTCACTATTACTAAAGCAAGGCAATATATTAAGAATAGTATGTGGCATAAGGAAAATAACAGTTGTTGCTGAGTTATTTTTAGAAATGACCCAAAGCTCAAAAAAACTAAACAATCTTGAGTACTGCCTGTACACAATACCCATACACTATGGAATCATAAAGTTATCAACCTGACAAATTAATATTTTAAAAATGGATAAAGTGTTTATTACAAGTAAATGTTGCAGTAAGCCCTGAAAGATTTATAATTCCTCTGGGCGTAAATTAAGTGTTTCTTTTTTTAAACCAAATGCCTAAAAATTCCATAAATATATTAGAGGATAATCTGGACATATACACACATTGACAATAAATATAAAATTGACAAACAAAAACAACTTGTTTTAATTTACATTCACATTATGAAACTCCTGCATCCAACATGCATAAATGCAAACATTTTCTAAAACTTTACATGAAAGTTTACAGAAATTTTTTTTTATTGTGGCAAAACACCCATAATATAAAATTTACCATTTTAAAATTTACCAATTATAAAATTTACCAATTGTATACTTAAGTGTACAATTCAGTGGTGTTAAGTACATTCATGTTGGTGTGCAATCATTACCTCCCTCCATCTCCAGAAATGTTCATCTTCCTAAACTAAAACTCTGTACCCATAAACAATAACTCCCCATTCCCTCCTCCCATAGCCCCTGGGAATAACTATTATTCTACTTCCTGTCTTTTTTTATTCAGTTGTACTAGGTAATTCATGTAAGTGGAATCATAAAATATCTGCCATTTTTTTGTGTCTGGCTTACTTCACCTAGCATAATGTCTATACACAATGGAATATTACTCATCATTATAAAGGAATGAAATCCTGACATATACTACTTCAAACATTTATGTTTGAATCTTTTGGGGTGTATAGCAAGTATTGGAATTGTTGGATCAGATGGTAAGACTATGTTTAATATGCTGAAGAACTACTATGCTGTCTTCCACAAAGGCTGCACCATTTTACATTCCCACCAGCAATGCATAAGCGTTCTAATTTCTCCACCTCCTTGCCAACACTTTTTTTTAATACCATCCTAAAGGTGTGAAGTGGTCTCTCATTTGAATTTTATATGCATTTCCCTAAGTATTAGTTATATTGAACATCTTTTCATGGGCTTATTGTCCATCTTTGTATATTCCTTGGAGAAATGTCTATTCAAAGCCCTTTGCCCATTTTTGAATTGGGTTGTTTGGATTTTGTTGTTGTTGTCAGAGTTTTATACATATCTTGGATATTAATCCCTTATCAGATGTATGATTTGCACATAGTTTCTCTCATTCTGTGCGTTCTCTTTTTACTGATAGTGTCCTTTCCTGCACAATGTTTTAAAATTTTGATGTAATCCAATTGATCTAATTTTTCTTGTCTTGACTTGGCTTCTGGTGTTCTATCCGAAAAATTTCATTGCTAAATTCAATGCCATGAACTTTGATCCCTATGCTATGAAGTTTTATCCTCATGTTTTCTTCTAAGAATTTGATAGTTTTGACTTTCAAATGTCATTGCTTATCCCTTTTAACTAATAATTACATATGGTGTAATGTAAGGTCTAACTTCATTATTCTCCATGTGGATATCCAATTTTCCCAACACCATCTGTTGAAGACTGTTATATCTCCATTGAATGATCTTGGCAGCCTTGTTGAAAATTATCTAACCATATATGCTAGAGTTCATTTCTGGGCTCTCTAGTCTATTCAATTTGTTTATATGTCTGTTTTATGTCAGTATCACTCTTACTTTCGCTTTGTAGTTGTTTTAAAACTAGGGAAGTGTGATTCCTCCAAATGTGTTCTTTTTCACGATTTTTGGACTATTCTGGGTCCCTTGAGATTTCACAGGAATTTTAAGATGGATTTTTATATTTCTAAGAAGATCTGACAATTAGATTTTTGTAAGAATTGCATTAAATCTATAGATCACTCTGAGTAGCATTGAAATATCAAGTCTTCCAATTCATGAACACAAGGTGCCTTTCCATTTGTCTCCTTTAATTTCTTTCAGTAGTGCTCTGTAGTTTTCAAGCACACAAATATGTAACTTCCTTGGGTAAGTTAATATCTATGTATTTTATTCTTTTTGATGCAATTTTAAATGGAAATTTTTTCTTCATTTCTCCTCTGGATTGTCCATTGTTAGTATATAGATACACAACTTATTTTGCATATTGATTTTATGTCCTTCAACTTTGCTGAATTTGCTATCACCTCTAACAGGAACCTTTAGGATTTTCTACATCTAAGGTCATGTCATCTTTGCAAATTACAGGATTTTTGCATACATTCTTAAAATGTTGATTTTCCTGAAAATAATTTAAAGTGCTACTTAAGAAGACATTATAAAAGTTTGAATTCTTGTAAGTCTTCAAATTAAATTCTATTAAGTCCAACAGTTACTTTTCTGATTCAATTCAAGCTATCCATTGCCACATTAATACACATCATTAAACAAAACTACTCCACATTATAGGCATAGTAATGGGATTAAATTTACCTGGATCCCAAACAAAAGCAACACCACTAACATTAAAATATCTTCATCACGAATTAGTAATGTCATATTAATGGAAGATAAAGACATTTAGAAGTTTTTTACTTGTTTGCACATACATAGATACTCAGATTTCTCTTCCAAAGAAGTAGCCATCGAGAACGCCAATGGCCCTAGCCAGTTTGGCTCAGTGGATAGAGTGTCAGCCTGCGGACTGAAGGGTCCAGGGTTCTATTCTAGTCAAGGGCACATGCCAGGGTTGCAGACTTGATCCCCAGTAGGGGCATGCAGGTTGGCAGCCAATCAATGATTCTCTCTCATCATTGATGTTTCTATCTCTCTCTTCCTCTCCCTTCCTCTCTGAAATCAATAAACATATTTTTAAAATAAATAAATAAGAAAAATAAAAGAGAACCCTAATGTACAATTTAGAAAAGAGATGTAGGAAAGAAGTAAACTATCCAACTTATAGCCAGTTGGCACAAGGTTTTCCCATGCTATATTCTTTATGTTACATTTTTTGTAGTCTACCTCATTCTATGAATTTAATTATTCATGAATACATGCAGGATGATTCCCCATGTTGTGGAGGATAAGATTCCAAACTCTGGCTAATCCAAAACCTTAGTTTCTTCAGACTCTAAGTTCTATTAAGTGTTATCAAACATATTTAATTTTATCCTAGGTTCATATTCTCAATTCTGATGTTCCTATTCAATGTGGCGTTTCAGAATATTTCTTATCCCCTATTTTTAAGAGGCAACTTGAAGTGCTACAGCAAGAAAAGTTTGCATCAAGCTGGGTTTAATTCTACATGGCATTTAATCAGAAACAAAATATTTAATTACTTGAAGCCCAAGTTTTCTCACCTGGAATATAAAGTAATGCTATTTTACCAATAGAATTTTTGTGAAGATTATAAGTACTTTATAAAGCATTACTGCAAATATGAGTTACTATCATAGGAAGCAAAGCTATTTAAAACAAATTAACTCAGATATTGGCATATATATGACATGTACATTCACATATATATATCTTATTACACACACACACACACATACACACAAAACTATGTGTCTGTATTTCTTTTTGTATATGTTTTTTTTTGTATATGTTTTTGGGTAGTTGCCAGATGCCATGCTAAAGAATGAATTATTTTTTACACATGCTTAAGTGTTGACAAAGGCATAGGTATACTGTTATTTGAGTATCTCATAAGAATCACATACAAAAATAATTTTATTTCATTTCTAACAATGAACCAACAACTTATGAAATATTAGATTAAAATATAATTTACATAATGATGATGCTACAATAAAACTATGAAGAAAGTCAATGCAAACTAATAGAACATCTTTTGATGATACTAATATTAATTTTATTGATAGCATATCAAAGAAGAATAAAGATAAATGAAAATTTGCCCAGCTGGTGTACTTAGTGGTTGAGCATCGACCCATGAACCAGGAGGTCACAGTTCAATTCCCAGTCAGGGCACATCCCCAGGCTGTGGGATAGATCCCCAGTAAGGGGTGTGCAGGAGGCAGCCAATCAATGATTTTCTCTTCATCACTGATATTTCTATCTATGTCTCTCTCTCCCTTCCTCTCTGAAATCAATAAAATATATATATTTTTAAAAAAGGATAAATAAAAATGTAAAGATGAATATTCTATCTTGCAAATACTTCCTACTGTGGCAGACACTCAGAAAACTTGTTCAATAACAAGAACACTGATTAGATTTCCCACAGATTCTGCCTTTACAATTTTGGAAACAGAGCCATTCATCCCTGGAAGCATTTGGGGAAGTATCAATATAATGACAATGAAAAACAAAATTGATTTATATTGTTACATATTTTTTATTTGATCTTTGCTCAGTCTTGCACCACATGAAATTTTGTGCCAATCTTTTTCAGTTTACCAAGACAAGTATTTGGTCTCTCTGACTCAAATTGAGTACTTGTTAGCAAAACATTATCATTGCCATTTAATTCCCTATTCATATGCTGTGAAAGGAACCAGAGTGGTTATCACAATAATTTAAAAAAATCAACAAATTCATCAGAAGATTTCATATTTTGTACTTATGATATATTTAAGGCCCTATGAAATTTACTGACTTTGATTCATTTTTTAATTACACCCCCATTATAACCATATTTTTCTTAATATAAAATTGACTTTGATGCATATTTTCCTCATTTATTCAGGTAATTAAGCTTTAGCTCCCCATTTATAAGACCACTAGACAGTTCTACCTTTTAAGTTGGTAGTTCCAAACTATGGCAGAAACAGGTAGTCAGACAACCAAACCCACTCTCCACCTTTCAGAAGATGGTACTTTCACTTCGAAGCAGCCACTCAACCAGGCACTACAGCTTCCTTGTATGTAGGTGTGGCCAATGCCTTTTTTGTCCATTGGAAAGTGAAAGGAGCTGATGTGCATCACTTCTACAAAAAAGCTTTTAAGAAACTCCTGTGGCTTTTTTATCTTCTCTTCCACTTTTCACTGGACAGATGCAAAAGAAAATGATGGCATAGCTCTTGGAGAAGGCAGAATCACAATAAAGGAAGATATGCCTCTGAATCATCCCTGGAAAAATATTAGTCACGAACAAGGCTCACCTGCATTGGACTTATACCTGGGCAATATATAAACTATTGTTTTAAGTCATTAATATATCCCCACATGTATTTACATGTTACAGCAGCCGTGTTACCATGGCCAATATAATAACATGAGATCACATTTAAATAAAATCATTAAAATTTGGTTGCATCAGCTCATCCACTATAAAGCATGTCCATTGGAAATGATGGAGCAGAGAAATGAATAGTTGAACAATTTTTGTCACCTCAAAGTCTGTATGACTACAGCATGTCAGCTAAGTGATATATTCTAGTTTTACTAACAAACAGAAAATATTGCTATCTAGTCAAAACTAGAAAACAATTAAGAAGTTTTATGATAAATGTGGCATTTTACAATATTTGAAATATAAACCAGTATTGTGGTAATGTCATTTTAGAGTCTAGGACAGAGGAAAAACTAAAAAAGAAAGTTGAATATATGGTCATTACCAATAAACTCTTCGTACAAATTATATATAACTACCAAGCTAAGTGACTTTTGTTGTATACAAAAATGGAGTAAATCCTTTGCAGTTCAGGAGCACGTGTTCCCAAGTTTGGTATAACTAGCAGTTCGCTTAATAATGGGTACATAACACATTTTGAAAAACTAGAATTTATTTAGTAGGAAAATGGAATTTTATGAGCAGAAGAATGACATGCTCAGATCTGTAATTTTCAAACACTAATTATGGCACCATATGGATAATAATTTTGAGGCAGAAAAAAATCAGACTGAGAGATTAGCTAAGAGGTTACTGCAATAGTCCAGGCAGCAATTTTCCTGGGTCATCTGGCAGAGAATGTAGAATTTAAATCCACTCCCTCTAGGATTCCTATTTGGAATTAGAAACTTTACATTTATAATGATCTAACACTCATAAATTAACATCAAAAGTATAATAAGCTCTTATGTATATAAAGGAGGTTTACTTCTAAGAATTCACTTTCTCTACTTGATGATCAATTGATCTATTATTCTTATTTTTTTAACCTAAATATATTCAAGGTAGCTAATTTCTAAAGAAATATAAAGGTACCAATTATATAATTAATCCCATGAAATGAAGTGTATTTGTACAATACAAAATATAATAATATATTTGAGTATAATGACTAACATTAATTCATATATTTATTCATTTACTTGATCATTAAATATTTGTTGGGTTCCTACTCTTTTAAGCCTTGAAATACAACAGTAAAAAAAAAATTAGTTCTTGCCTTATAAAGCTTAAATTTGGGACTAGAAGTAAAAATAAGAATGGACAAATAAATATACAAAACCAGTTTATAGTAAGTGCTATTAAGAAAAATAAAACAGTCTAAAGCAGCGGTTCTCAACCTGTGGGTCGCAACCCCTTTGGGGGTCAAACGACCCTTTCACAGGGGTCGCCTAAATACATCCTGCATATCAGCTATTTACATTACGATTCATAACAGTAGCAAAATTACAGTTATGAAGTAGCAATGAAAATAATTTTATGGTTGGGGGTCACCACAACATGAGAAACTGTATTAAAGGGTCGCGGCATTAGGAAGGTTGAGAACCACTGGTCTAAAGATACACAGTGAAAGGGATAGAGAAGTTGCTTCTATTTTAGAGCGAATTTACACAAAAGGCCTTCCAACAAAAGTGACATTTAAAAATAAAGTTGAATGAAATGAGCAGCTGAGTCCTGTGATGACTCTGGAGAAAAATCATTTCCATACTACAGGATCAGCAAGTGCAAAGGCTCTGAGGCAGGACCTCACCTAGCAATTGGCTCCCAGTGAGGGTAGATCTGAATACGAAGTGAAGTCATGGAAAGCGTATCATTAGCTCAAACAATATTCCTTTGGATTAAAAGTCTCTTTATATAAATTGAATTAGCTTTATCTCCAGAGAGACACTTGTCAGAGACCACAAATCCGTTGGCCTACATCTAAGCACTCTTTGGAGAAATTAATATTCTTGCTATTGTGAAACCTATGGAAATGGAGATTGGGTCCATTCCCATTTAGTTATTGTGCCAGCTTTAGAAAGACTAAGATTAGGTAAATGAGAATTTGTCACATGTAAGGTCCCAATGCTACAGATGAAACAAAAAAGCCACTACAAACCTACCAATCCAAGTAAATTTCCAAAGTTTCTAGCAAATGACATGATAAATGTCAACTCATCTATAAAGAATTTCCTAATTCTTACCCACCATCACACACACACAAAACACGCACTCACACACAGATACCCTAAACCAGCGATTTTCAACCAGTGTGCCACAGGGGCACTGACCTCTTTTCCCATAGATTGTGAAAGAAAAAAATGACAACAGCCAACACAACAATAGCTGTCTGGTGTGAATGAATCAAAATTATACCTATTTTTGTGTGTGTGTGCTTCCGAATTTTAGTAATTTGTTTATGTGGGGTATGAGATGAAAAGTTTGAAAATACCTGGCCCAAACCAACCCGCACTCTTTCTGTGTTTCCACAGGCCTTTGCTCATATTACCACTAGAGGCCCAATGCACGAAATTCATGCAAGAGTATGTCTTCTTTCACCCAGCTGCCGGCACCAGCTTCCCTCTGGCACCCAGGACCCAGGCTTCCTTCCAGCCGCCAGCAGGCACCTGGCACCCGGGCTTCACTCACAGCCCCGGGTTCATCCAGAAGGTCGTCCAGAAGGACATCCAGAAGGACATCCAGTCTAATTAGCATATTATGCTTTTATTATTATAGAATAGAGGCCCAGTGCATGAATTCATGCACCCTGAAAGGAACTGTGGGCTGCGAGGCTGTGGTGGGCACAGGGGTGGGTCTCGGTCCATCCTCTGCGCCCCTGCTTGGTCCCTCCCACTGTGGCTCCTGGTCCCCTGTCTGTCGGCAGCCCTGTTCCTGCCACCACCGCTCCCACACACTGATGGCGCTTGCCCCGTTCTCACCTGCTAATGGCATGAAGCAATTGGGGCCAGCGCCTTCAATGGGTGAGAGCAGCAGCTGCTGCCCTGATCGCCCCTCAGGAACAGGGGGAGGTGGAGAAGCCCTCAGGGGCGATCAGGGCCGGCAGTCACTGCTCACACCCATGATGGCACCAAGCGATTGGGACTGGTGCCAGGTGCCGGCTGCAACTGGCAGTGGGTGTGAGTGGGACCGGCAGCAGTGGTGAGAGGTGGCTGCCAACCCCCATCACCCCTCAGGAGCAGGTGGAGGTGGAGGAGCCCTGAGGGTGATCGGGGCTGGCAGCTGCCGCTTGCATCTGCTGACGGTGCCGAGTGATCAGGGCAGTGCTGAGCGCTGTCAGTGGGTGTGAGCAGCAGCACCGGCAGCTGGTGCGAGTGGAGCCAGCACCGGCAGCAGGTGCAAGTGCTGGGTGGGACCGCGGCACACGGGAGCACAGAATTTTCAGTAACCACCAGAGGCTCGCCTGGATGACAGCGACCAGTGCCCCACCTTGGTCTGGCGCCCCTGCTCACCTGCTCCACCATCCCACTGTGGCCAATGCTTGCCATGTTCCACGCTCTGCCACCTGCTGCCAACACCCACCATGTTCCACGCACACCCCCTGGTGGTCAGTGCATGTCATAGCAACTGGTTGTTCAGTTGTTCAGTTGTTCTGCAGTTCGGTCTATTTGCATATTAGCTTTTTATTATATAGGACTAGAGGCCAGATGCACAAAATTCATGCAAGGGGCTCGGCCCTCGCAGCCCTGGCTTCATCCAGAAGGTCATTCAGCTGTCTGGTCTAATTAGGATATTACGCTTTTATTATAATACTAGCAGTCCAGTGCACAAATTTCTGCACAGGTGGGGTCCGGCTGGCCCACCCCAATTGAGGCTGATCGGGCTGGGCTGGCCAGGGGAGGGGCTGTGGGCAGTTTCCTGGCTGACTCCGCCCCTGGTCAGACTCCTGGTCAAACTCCCAGTCGAACTCCCGGTCGAGGGGACAATTTGCATATTAGCCTTTTATTATATAGGAAGATTATATAATGGGTTGCAGAGTTGTGTTTTACCAATATTTTCAAAATGTCTGGCTCCTAGAAGCTGCATAACAGTTTATTAAATAGAACCAAATAACATTCCCTGTTATCTGTATGTACTACATTTGCTATTTTAGCACTGGAGACAGAGACAATAATCCAAGCAACAAGCTCATATTAAAATCACTAGTTAGTTTATCAAGAATGAGAGGCTTTCATTTCATCTTGAGAGATTAAATATAGCCTAGAAGTTACATAAAACAATTCCAGGTCTAATAGATAAGAGAACACTAACGTATTTATCTAAAGTCCAAGTAGGCCCTGCCCTAGCCAGTTTGGCTCAGTGGATAGAGCGTTAGCCTGAAAACTGAAGGGTCCTGGGTTGGATTCTGGTTAAGGGCACAGGCCCAGGTTTCGGGCTCGATCCCCAGTAGGGGGCATGCAGGAGGCAGCCAATCAATGATTCTCTCTCATCATTGATGTTTCTATCTCTCTCTCGCTCTCCCTTGCTCTCTAAAATCAATAAAAATATATTTAAAGTCCAAGTAGGCCCTGCCCAGCCAGTGTGGCTCAGTGGTTGCACATCAACCCATGAACCAAGAGGTCACTGTTCCAATTCCCAGTCAGGGCACATGCCTGGGTTGCAGGCTCAATTCACAGTAGGGCACATGCAGGAGTCAGCAGATCAATGTTTCTATATCTCTATCCCTCTCCCTTCCTCTCTAAAAAATCAATAAAAACATACTAACGTCCAAGTAGGCCCTATCTGAGCCAATAATTTTCTGATATTCCCACTGATTATACTACTGGTATACCCAGTGCTGGAATTAGTAGGAAAGGAAAAATAACTGAAAGTGGCCTAAAAGAAGAGAGAACTAGAAGACAGGAATAGAAGAGTAGGCTGTCAGAGTCTACCTGATGAGGGCATTGGTGGGCGGCTCAGAACTTGCACCAGCTCTTTCCTAAAGCAGATAATGCAGTAAAAAGTTTCTGATTCCTCCCTGAGGTCATTTAAACAGGTCTTTGCTTCATTCTTTAATGCCATTATTAATTTATAGCATATTCTACTATATGCACTCCTTATATCCCACAAGATAGATTTCCTTTTTATGGCCTATTGGCCCAACTACTAATTTAATATGTCATTAATATAGAAATAAATTATACATCTCCATTTCCTAACCTTTTTCTCCCTGCTTTTATAAGGGGGTTAATAGCAATTTATTTTTTTTTAAAAAATCATTTAAAAAATCAGTAATAGTGCCGGCCAGTGTGGCTCAATGGTTGAGCATCAATCCAGGAACCAAGATGTCACAGTTCGATTCCTGGTCAGGGCATATGCCCAGGTTTCGGGCTCAAACCCCAGTAGAGGACATGCAGGAGGCAGTTGATCAATGATGTTTCTATATCTCTAGCCTTCTCCCTTCCTCTCTTAAAAAATCAATAAAAAAACATTAAAAATTAAAAAATATATATATATGAAGTAAAAAATCAGTAATAGCATGAAAAATAATAGCTAGCCCTTACTGAGTAGCACAATATTATAAATATTCCACATACATTAACCCATTTATTATTACTGATCACATTTCACAAATGAGGAAACTGAGGCACAAATTGGTTGTGTAAATTGTTCAAGGTCACACAGCTGGGAAGTAGCAGAGCCAAGATTCAAAGAAAGTGAAGCTTTAGAGCCCATGCCCTTAACTCCTACATGTAGAGTGCTACTGTAGTCGGTATTTTAAATGGACAGGAATTGTATGAGATGAGAATTTCTCACTGTTGGTGAACTAAGTTATCACTCTCTAATTCATCTCTGTATCCTAAAGAATGACCTGAGAACTGAACCCCAACAGAGCCTACCTTAATTTCCCATGTTGGCAGACATAATTATCTGGGAAGGGAAACCCCACACTTGCAACATAGCCTAACTGATCAAGTTCAAGCGGCTTTACCACAACTCATTCACACCCATATGTTCCAAGCTAATACCACAAACTGTCACAGCAACTCATCTAGTTAACCAGTTCTGATCAATCCCTATCCAGACCAATCTTAGAAGCATCCAGTGCAGTTTGCAAAATTCTCTAAGCACCCTTCACTGATGGTCCTCTCTTGAGAGGCTGTGAAGATTACATGAGAGTGGTCTTCCCCCTTGTTCAATACATTTAACAAGCTCGGCTTTGGGTGGTAATCACACGTCCCTAGAGGATTTTGTGGGTGTTTCCACCGTGTTCATTCATAATCTAAAACTGAACTGACTGAAAGTGTGGAATTTTTAAAGAGCAAGAGAAATGTCCAGTTATAGATGGAGTACATTTTTTCTTCTATCCATTTCTTTTTAACTCCTCATGAGTGGTGTTTATTAGTTTTCAACAATGTATTTTCTGAATAACTTGACTTTTAAAAGTCTGGATCTAATCCGTTCCCACAATCTATCCATCTATATCCTATATCTGAGCTATATTTCTATCTCCATCCTAATTAGCTCTCTGGGCTTCAGTTTATACTTGCAATATGTGACATCTGACATCTGATCCATGCTGGAACACAGGAAATACATGATTATCAGTGGGAAAACACATGAAATGGCTAGAAAACTAGCAAGGTCAACTTGAGATGAAGAGACCATGAGTAAGAAATATGTGAAAATTAAGGATATCTGAAAGTCCTTAGTAGGAGAAATGACCTGCTAGCAGGCTAGAGATCCAGGATTGTGACCAAAATAGTTACCTATTCCATTTTGCTAAAGTAAGTTATTAAAGTACTTTGGAAAATGTAATCTACATTTACTGAGTACCCATTTGTGCAAGTCCTGGGACTAAGCCCTGAGTGAAAGAGAATAATTAATAAAACACAAATTCTCCTTTAAAGCTGTTTAAGTCCACAGCAAATCACACTAAAACACTAATTCCAAGCACATTTTTAAATAAACTGGGTTTATTCCTTCAGAGGAGTTCCTTGAGGTAGTGTACTGGTTAATGCAGAATAAATTGCTTCAAGTATAATGATGAATTGCTCTCCAACCTTTCCTATTTATGAAACCTCAACGTTAAACCACTGATCTTCTAAAATGCTTAATTATCTAAACAAAGTAAATAAACTCATCCAACCAAAACCATGCTTGTGTATAAAGCTGATGTTTTATGGTTATGAAAAGTCAGACAAAATAATAAAATTAGAAGACATTATATTGCATTTTATTCACTGATAAAGTAAAGGAAGCTAAATGGGTCATAAAAATATATATCCAGTTTTATAGGGCATGAGGAATATATAGCAGCATAAATTTCTTATTTTTACAGTAATTAAAAGTAAGCAACAAGCTCCACAATTATCTGAGTAATTAGACTCTCTCAATTAAAAAATGAATGCTGATAAGATTAGCTAGGTTTCTAGGTCACTTTATTTTGCATCATTATTCATTTATCTAGTTCGGAATCTTACAGCTAGGACTATGCACTAGACAGGGATTTCCTAATTGTTAAGTGTGATTTTTTTTTAGGGAGAAAATCCTACTAAGCTGGGGGATTAGTGGAGGATACATTTAAAATAATTAGCACAGTGACTAACGTGTTGTAAACAGTCAATGACTATTAATGATTACTATTTTATCAAAACACATTTTAAGTAAGCATGGAATTTCAGAAAACTTATCCTCAAAAAAAAATAATAAAGAAAAGAATCCAAAGGTTCTTTATGGTAAGAATTAAATATTCCTTTTCATGTTTTCTTATTGTTCTTGTTAATCTTATTATTCTTTCATTCATTTCGGCGAAATGACATTTCCCTTCAGACAGGAAAAGTAAATAAATAAAAACAAGAACTATGAATTTAGAATTTTAGCAAAGCAATTCTCCAAAAAAATGGAGATATTTTAACCTCCTGGATTGACTATTCCTTTTTATTGGGTAAACCTTTACCTTTCCAATAAGTATTTGGGATTGCAAAGCAGACACTTTTTTGCAAAAGAGAAATATCAGATGCTTTCCCAAAGAGCCAAACTGATTTGTATACTCATGCAAAGGTCTATCAAAGAATGAGAGCAGTAACTTTCCACAGGTCAGCTTTATTTTAGAAAGCCTTCATGTTTTTTTTTTCCAGTATGGAATTAGACATCTTTATGCCCTGTGCATAGTGCTGTTCAGTGTTGGCTGTTCATGGTTTTATGCACATAACTATACACACATGTATATGTACACCTGTGTAAGTATACAAGAAGTGATCCCTATGAAAATTCTGGAAGGAGATATGCACCGATCATTACTGAGAAAGAGATTATGAATAAAACCTGGGCTTATGTAGCTCAACATAGACTTGGCAATTTATCCTGTTCATAAAATCTGAATAATCCAGTGTGTGTGTGTGTGTGTGTGTGTGTGTGTGTGTGTGTGTGTGTATGGAATATACTGGCTATACTGCATGTCAATGTAATTATCATCAGACACTGCCAGCCCAGAGGTGTAGAATAGTTTCTCCTCAAGAAAGTAGAAATTCCTATTGTCAATCATCCTTCAAAATAGCAGGTTCTGGCAAAAGAAACAAGGATTTGGGTCTAGGGTAAGGGGACAATTTTCTCTCCTGGTCCCTCCTGTGATTTAAGTCCTGCAGAGATAAGCCCTGCCGGACTACTCTCATTGAGGGGAGTTCGGCTGGCCCCTAAGCTATACAGGTATGACTACAGACCAGCTAAACCAAGATTTCCACAGCAGAAAATCCTATGGAGGCTGTATTAATCTTCAATTTCTGCTGTAAAAAATCCCCTAAAACTCAGTGGATTAAAACAACACAAATTCATCATCCTATAGCTAAGTAGGTCAGTCTGACACGGGTCTCATTAAAGTCCACTGTCAGCGGGGCTGTGTTCCTCTCTGAAGGCTCCAGGGGAAAATCCTTTTCTTTGCCTTATCCAGCTTTTAGAGGCCTCCTGTAGCTCTCGGCTCATCGTCCTCTTCCTCCATCTCCAAACTAGTTTACATATACTGAGGAACACTCACTAAAATTTTTTAATATATGGGTAAAGAATATCTGAACCAATATAGACCAAATAAAATTACATGTGTCTGCTCTGCTTCCTCATTATTCCACAAATATATGGTATTCTCCCGAGAGGATAGCAATATACTTTCATTGATATATCAATACTATCAGTATTCATGTGGGCTCCCAGATAAGAAAGTTATTATTGTTGTTTGCCTAATCCTGGTTTCATTTAAATATTAAATAACTCATGCGAACCAAAACCAATTTTGAATATATGCTAATGGAAATTATGAAAATCACCATTTTCTAAAGTAGATTACATATAAGACAGATAATTTCACAGGCCATGCTCTCCATTAATAGTTATTAGTGAAAAATATTTCTTTTCTCATGAATGCATTAGATGTTACAATTAGAAACCATGAAGATATCAAAGAAAAAAGAGCTGACCTCAAATGCAGTGTGCATATTTGTGAAAAAAAATAACACATTTAAAGCAAGACAGAATGGTTTGAACATGTATCTAGGAATTCGGAAACATGCTATTCTGACACTAGTTTAACTATCAAAATGCATAATATTTTGGGGGTTCAGTTTACTCAGCTGTGAAATACAAAGTGAAAGAAGGGCATTCCAGACAGTTGGAATAGCAAATGCTAAGGCCCTGAAATGTGTAATATCGCTCTGAATGTCTTTCATAAAAGAGATTGGAGATAGAGCCAGAATTGAACCAGGGCCAGCAGTTAGGAAGCAACCCTTGCAGTCAAGGAAAGAGATGAGAACGAACTGAAACTAGGGTGGTAGTGGTAATGGGGGAGAGGTATCAGTGACTCAGTAACAAATTCTGAAAGAATAACCCATAAGGGAGGCATCATGATGGATTGAAAGGTAGGGATGGCAGGGATTGGGGAATCAAGGATGATTTGCAGGTCTCACTTTGAGTGAGTGAATAGATGACAGCACCACTTAGTGTGCTAGGGAAAACCGGAAGAGGCTCTCTCTATGAAGATATTTGTTCAAATGATCAATTTCTTGAGGAACATAAGATACAGAATATTGCAGGAGAATTTCAGAAACAGTTTATATTCAGATACAGTTACATTAAATTACACTTGAAACAAGTTAATGTTGAGGCAATAAATTGATTAAATATTTTATTGAAAATAGTTATAATACTTCATTTCATCCATGTTTAAAGCTGCTTAAGTTACCAAGTTAAAGTAACTTAAATTTTTGATTTAGTACTTCAAAAATTCCTTATCTGTTCTTTTAATGTCCAAGCAGACATGGTTGATTCATGGGGGGAAAGAAACACCCTGAACTCATCCATGTGTGTACAGGATAAATTATCTTTTAAATAGTTCCAAGATTGTCGCAGTCATTAAAGGCAGAAGGCTAATAAAACAACTCTTCCTACTAAATCATTTTCTCAGTTTCATAAGTAGATGTCCTTCCTTACATATTTTATTAGCAATATACATTACCTTTATGGAGAAGCAGCTTTTCTTTAACTCTCCAAAAGGTTAAGAACCCAAGGTGTATTATAGGCCAATTTCTCTTATAAATGTTGACTTAAAATAGTTTAAAGAGCTTTCTTCTCATCTTAGAGGTGATTGATTGCACCAGGTTTAACTTTTTAAAATGCATTGTTCAAACCTACATGTGTCTGTGTGTGTGCACATACGTGCATGCACATTTGTGAATTTACAATGACTTTGGCTCAAGTTAGTTTATGAATCAGTCCTAATGAACAGCTTTAAACATGAGAACAA
This sequence comes from Myotis lucifugus, assembly GCF_000147115.1. NCBI lineage: Eukaryota > Metazoa > Chordata > Mammalia > Chiroptera > Vespertilionidae > Myotis > Myotis lucifugus. The sequence continues at coordinate 10,169,461 of NW_005871068.1, forward strand.
AATCCAGAACTGATTATTAGAAATCACATGCATTAGAAAGAAAGCAAAGACTAATAAACCTTATTCAAAATGGGAAAGGATTTTATTATTTAAGAAATCAATAGACTTTGAAAGAAATAAGGAAACAGAATAGCAGGTAATGTTCTGGCCCCAAAATTGCCTTCACTATTTATTGCATTTAAGTCCAGTGAATAAAATTAGGGAAGCCAAGCAGGACAACTGTATCAATCCAGTGGGTTTTGCTTCATTTAACATACCACCTAAAAGATTATGACACACACATTTTCACTTGACATAAATAAACATTGCTCATTTATTAGAAGGAGACTGTATTCCTAAATATGTTTCATACTTTTAAAAATATTCTACCACATGCTAAATAATTTGTGAGGATTAGATCACATTCTGTCGTGTATAACAGTTAACCTATGTACTTGTTTGTTGGCTCATACTGAATTGTCAATTCCTTGAAAGATTCTGTATCTTTTTCTTATTGATTCATTAGGAGTTTAAGAGCACTCTTTCTTACACTAAGTTGTCAATCAATGTGTTTCATGAATTAAAGTGAATTATACTTAATAAACTAATGACCCAAAGCAAATAAATTTTAAAAGCTTTTTTAGTGTCTAAAACAATGGCAGAATTATAAGTAGGGGGCTCCAAATTTTCTAGTTTGTTGTGGTGTGGTTAAATCCATCCATTGGGAGGAAATTCAAGTCTATCCATCCACTTGCCCAATATTTGAGCTCTACAAAAGCATTCTTTTTTATCTTTAGACTAATCTATATTCATTCAACACAGTAAAAGACATTTTAAAATAATATTGTTCTATAATGATGAAATTGGCTTACACAAGTAACCAATAAGTGACTGTAAATTACATAAGTGACTATAAATTCTAATTTTAAAAGTTTCCATTCTTTCTGCAAAACTAAGTTCTAAGAATTATTATGCTTACACAGTGCCTCTTGATCTACCTGAGGAAAGATTACTTGACACAAATGAGAACATTTTTTTCAAGCACTGAATAGTCTTGACTGCCATTTTCTTTACCAGTATATATTAAGATTAAGGTAAAAAAATAATGGGGGAGTTATTTTTTCCTTTGCAATATTTTTTACTTAAAATATGTTTCCACTTACTAAGAATACACAGATACTATCATTTAATATAAAATTTATAACATATTACTGAAATCTTGCTGCAACTAATATTTTTAACCAGCAGATTCATTTGCATTATGAAGATTTAAAGATTAAATTTTTATCTCCTCGTTCCTTACTATTCTGTATTTTATGCTTTTGTCTCACTTTTGATATGCAATTGTTATATGTCTTAGAGAAAAATTGGAGACATAATAATACAGAGAAAAATACATATAATTATTTAATTTTTATCCAGGAGCTTATATCTTACTCATCTTTATATGTTTGTTATATTTTGGAGTGGGTAGGATTTATCCTTATTTTTAGCGTTTTCTAACCTGGTTCCTGATCTTGAACCAAAGTTCTCCAAATACTCAAGTGCTCAATGATTCTTAGTGTTCTAGACCAGTCTTCCCCCACTTCTTACTATCTATGTTCCCACTCCATTCCATTAACAACAACAATATCATGATCTACTATTATGTTTTAGGTGATGTGAGGTACATTTATCAAGGGCTCCACCACGTACTCTTGCCCACTGATAAGTATTAATTTTAAATAAATAAAAAATAGTTCTCAAGAGCTACCAAAAAATCCACTCCTCTCCCTGAGGCAAGTGTGTATTCATTTCACTTAAAATGCTTTCTTAATAGACCGTTAATGAAACGTTATTAAAACACTTTTCCAAGGCATTCATTTGATAAACTGATTCTATACAGACCCAAGTTCTCAACTGCTCAAAAAATAAATCGATGCAAAGGAATGTGCCACAAAGAAACATAGATATTCAAAGCTAGGTAAAATGTACATTTTTACTTAGTCTATCTTAAGATATTAATCATGTCTCTCCCTTTTTCTGATCAATATTTTAGACATTTCAATCTTGGTAAGAGATGTTCACATGACAAGCTGATGAGGAAATATTAGAGGTAGTGAGATGTTTTGGCATACCTTAAGTCATGCTTTTGCTACCTATTTCTATTTCTAGAGTTAACCAAGAGAGAGAGTAGAAGAAAACGCATTCATAGGTGATTAGTGTTTCCTTTGATAACTTTAGTGTGGACTGGATAGGATCCCAAACTTTCAATACAGTGCTTGTAAACATCCTACCACTTTGATGAACTGTTTAAATCTTCTCTGAGAGCAATCTACACTAATAAAAGAGAAACATGGTAACTAGCGTACAACCGCTACCCTTCTGATTGGCTAATCAGGGTGATATGCAAATTAACTGTCAGCCAAGATGGCGGCTGGCAGCCAGGCAGCTTATAGCAGAACAGGATGCTTGCTTGCTCCAGTGAGGTAGGAAGCCAAGGTTCCCCGCCTGCAGCTGCAGAGCTCTGAGCTCCTGAAGCAACAGCTCCAAAAGATACAATGTTTCAATTATAGAAGCTAAAAGATGGCGGTTAATTTGCATATACCCGTTTTGAGGGAAGACTGAGGACAACATGGAGGCCAAGCAGTACAGAAGGGAGCTAAGTAGAGGCCTGGAGGACAGAAACGGAGCCAAGGCTGTGGAGGTTGGAGGGCAAGCCCAGCCACAGTGGCTGCGAGGAGGGGCAGCGGCTCGGAGGGGAATGGGCAGTGCCTGGGAGCGGGAGGGGAAACCCGCCACAGCGCCTGGGAGCTGAGGGGAAACCCGCCACAGTGCCTGGGAGCTGAGGGGAAACCCGCCACAGTGCCTGGGAGCTGAGGGGAAACCCGCCTCGGTGCCTGGGAGCGGGAGGGGAAACCCGCCACAGCGCCTGGGAGCTGAGGGGAAACCCGCCACAGCCCTGGGAGCTGAGGGGAAACCCACCAAGGCGCCTGGGAGCTGAGGGGAAACCCGCCACAGCGCCTGGGAGCTGAGGGGAAACCCGCCACAGCACCTGGGAGCGGGAGGGGAAACCCAGCAGTAGTGGCTGGGAGCAGGAGGGGAAACTGGCCGCAGCCCTGTCACAGGGACAGGCGTCCTCTGGAGCCAGGGCGCTCTGAGCCTGTAGGCCTGTGCATAGGCCCAGAGTGGCCGAAGTCCAGAATGCCGGGCCTACGCTTGCAGGTGCCAAGCGGCCGGGGTTGGGGTGGGAACATCTCCAGGACCCAGGCACTCCAAGCTGGCGCACACCCAAGCGGCCAGGAACGGGGCGGGAACGTCCCCTGCAGCGAGTGAGCAGACAGCAGGGCCCTGCTTGCCCCTGCAGTGGCGAGCCAGAGAGAAGACAGCAGGGCGCTGCTTGCCCCTGACCCCAGCGGCGAAGGACAGGCAGTCCCCTACAGAGAGCAGACACCAGGGCCTACGGTGGTGTCAAGCAGGCAGGTCTGCAGAGAGCAGAGGACCATGGGGAGCAGGTCTAAGCCGTCAGTAGGACATCCCCTGAGGGCTCCCAGATTGGAGAGGGTGCAGATCGGGCTGAGGGACCCCTCCTTCCCCGTGCACGAATTTCGTGCACCGGGCCCCTAGTATCATTATAAAAAGACAGAATCCAACATCTCTCTTAGTCTGGCTCCAGTTTGTTTGACTTTTGAATTTATTTCTAGTACACATGGAACCAAATAATTGTCCCTTCATTTTAAAACAAAAGTCAACTAGCCCTGTAATAAAGAAACTCTGTAATCAATGCAAAGAAAAAAATCAGGGAAGTGGACAGACGTGTTCTGTATTACAATTATTTTTTGTAGCAGTTACAAGCAGGAAATATCACCTCCAACTCACTAGCTGACTGATGTCTCCAAATTACTTAAACTCTTCAGTTGTAAATGGACATAATAATAGTGTCTACCTTCTAGGGTTGTTGTGGGAATAAAGTGAAATTATACTTATAAAATGTTAATTACCGTGCTAGTACTTACAAATGTTCAGTAAATATTATACCAGATCACATCAACATTACTGTAAAAATGTTACTCCTGGTGTCAGAAGAGATGTTTTTTTCTGTTATTTTGGGGAACCAGTTCAACCACCCACACATTATTAAATAAAATTATGGTTCTAGAAGAAAAACTTATGTTTCACAAGTAGGCTAATTAGCATCTTACAAATACTGCATTATGACAATGATAAGAATAAGGTATTATAACTATGAACCAGCCTTCAGGAGACTTGTTAGTAATCTTCAGAATGTGTATGAGAGAGAGAGAGAGAGAGAGAGAGAGAGAGAGAGAGAGAGATTGAGAGAGAGAGAGAGATTGATTGATTACCACTGGGGAATTAAGATGTAGTTCAAGTCTACTATGAAGATTAGATAACACTCTGGATCTCAAGGATGCCAAGAACTACCACCTAGAAATTGAGTTGTCAATCAGCAATAGCCTTCAGATCAGGAAACTGGAATAAGTGGGAATGTCATGGAGAGAACAATGGGATTTAAAATGACAAATTATTTAATTTGGGGAGAGTTAGCATTTATCCCAGAGGTAGGAAAAATAATTAGGAAGATCAGCTCTCCCTAATTAAGATAACTTATGGATATAGAAAGCGAAGTAACATTTAATTCTGCATTATTCTAGGTACTTGACTATTCACAATTCACAGGTATTACTTAAACCTCATGGTAACTGTACCAGGTAGATATTGTTTATTCTACTTTGTACATGACCAAAACTGAGGCTCAGAAAGCATCCCAGGGCCATAAAACTAATTAAAGGCAGAAATGGGAATTCCATCTAAGGCTAGTTGGGTCTATGAATAAAAGGTTAAAATCTAACTTGCCTGGGAAAGTGACCAGAGGATCTTGTTTCCTAAGAACTATGGAAACAAGATTAATTGTGAAATATTTGCTAGAAAGAACTACTCTTAGAATAGTGGAGGAGGTGGACTATGAAATGACATGTGAACCTTTATCCTCTGTGACTAGAGTGGTGGGAACCCTGGCCAGTGTGGCTCAGGTGGTTGGGTGTTGTCCTTTGCACTGAAAAGTTATGGGTTCAATCCCTGGTAGGGGGCATGTAGGAGACAGCTGATCATGTTCCACTCTTACATCAAGTTTCTCTCTTTCTCTCTCCCTCTACCTTCCTCTCTTTCTAAAAATCAATAAAAAGTCTTTTTAAAAAATACTGGTGGTAAATCAAGGCTACAGCTTCTTTGTGTCAAGCGGCCCACACTGACCTTGGCTCTTGCCATATGCGTCCCATATAGATGAGGGCAAACATGTTTTGGTTGCTTCTGGGCAATCCAATGACATAAAGATTCCATGCCAGAGTATTTCCTGCCTTGTATCCTTCTCTATAGCTAAATAAATGCAGTTTTAGATTACAGTCTATTGCACCTGGGAGTATAACTGCCAATTCAGCGGTTCTCAACCTGTGGGTAGTGACATCTTTGGCGGTCGAACGACCCTTTCACAGGGGTCGCCTAAGACCATCCTGCATATCAGATATTTACATTACGATTCATAACAGTAGCAACATTACAGTTATGAAGTAGCAACGAAAATAATTTTATGGTTGGGTTACAACATGAGGAACTGTATTTAAAGGGCCAGAAGGTGGAGAACCACTGTGCCAATTTGATCCCTTCACAACTGCAGTGATATTGCAGGCTCCAATGACTGTTATATCCTGTCTTTAAAAGTCATATATCTGGCTGAAACCCAGACTGTTTAGTAAAACTAATCCTAGATAAATAGCTTTTGATTAAAGCCAACCTATTTGTGCCATTAATGTCAGAGATCATGAAGTTAACTAAAGTGATTTGTTTCTTTAAATGGATTTATAGGATAACAAACTTGTATTCTGAAAAGATTATTTTGCTGCCATTTTAAAATTGTTTCTCTACTTGTCTTTTATTATTCTTTAGTTATTAAAAATTCCTCTGGAGGCTTTATCAGCTGGGTCAATGAAAGACATAGTTACTAGCTGAAAAAATGATCATCAAATTCCTGATGACAGGGCAGAATGATATTAATTAGGATCTAAGCGAGAGAGGACAAGAAAAAAGGAAGAATAAAATAACAAAGAATCAGGGACCACCTCCTCACACAGGTTGTCTCCTAGACAACCCTTTGTTGGAATCAGTATGTAAATGAGAGCACTGACATGTGTATGAAGTAATAAACAGAAACAATGGAGAGAGAGGGAGAAAGGGAGGAAGGGAAATAGGAAGAATAAGAGAGAGAGAGAGAGAGAGAGAGAGAGAGAGAGAGAGAGAGAGAAAGAAAGAGCTGTGTGGACAGGAGATAAGTACCTTAATCCTAAAGAGAACATTTTGGTAGCCAGTCTAATGTGAGAGCCTATTTCTATTTTATCTGGTAGACAACGCATTTATCATTAACAGTAGGACTGATAGCAATAAACAAAGCCCCAGTAACTGAAGATCTGAGCAGGAGGAAGAAAACACTAGCCATCTGAA
>NW_005871068.1:10176031-10186667 GCF_000147115.1 Myotis lucifugus
ATTATTTCATGGAATCAACTCTTCTATTGCAGCTATTTTTACCTTGGCTATATGATAGTCTCACTTAAAAAGCATTGAAAAAATTGCTGATGTAAGGGCTCCACCTCAGACCAATGAAATCAGAATATCGGCTCCAACCCCAATATTTTCATCAATCTCCCCCACGTGAATTTATTGGGCAATGTTACTGGAAATGAAACGGACTGAGAAGAGATAGATCTGATTTGATTCCAGCTCATCTATCTATTGGCTGTGCAGTCCCAGTTTTAGTAAAGCTCTCTAAACCTCAGGTTTGTCATCTATAAAATAAGGATAAATTACCCTGAAATTATTGTTTAAAAGAAATAGGATAAAGCACGTGAAGATCCCAGAACATCGTTGTCCTAGTTAAAATTTAGTGCTACTTTACCAAAATGAACTTTGCATATTTGAGTTTATATCACTGGTGATAAATTGGAAAACTTTTTAGGGGAGAACTGTGCTTCGATTTGAGGTAAAAAGTTTATTCAGTAATACTGAAAAAATATCTCCCAAGAATGATACTGTGGAACACTGATTACTTCTAAAAAGTAAAAACACTGGGTTTCAACCACATTATTAACATTTAATAATCCATACATCCCCCAAGCACTTAACAGCTGTAACAGTTTTCTCTTCTCTCAAGTGGATAACATATGACCCACTAACCCCACCAGTTTGCCATAAAACAATAAATCTAAGAATACAGTTTATTATTTTTATGTATAATCACAAGACTACTGTAAAGCTTCTGGGATCTTTTACAAGGATTAAATCCCATTTTATGAAAATTAAATGATCCTGCTATAAGAATTAAATGGCATCTATCAAGACCCCAGTTCATTATTATTTTACCCAAATGTTATTGTAAATGAATACCTTTTTATCTTATACTAGAGGCCCGATGCATGAAATTTGTGCAAGAGTAGGCCTTCCTTCCTCCGGCTGCCGGCACCAGCTTCCCTCTGGCACCCGGGACTCAGGCCTCCCTCGCAGCCCCAGCTTCGTCAGGAAGGTTGTCCGGAAGGACATCCAGTCTAATTAACATGTTATGCTTTTATTATTATAGATTTCATATTCCAGCTATTAAATGGCCCATGCATTTTTATGTAGAGAAATTATTTAGTCAGAAAACATATGTTCAACCTGATATATATTTTGCTAATACTCCGTTTTAAAGTTTTCAGATGTTCATTTGTAATTTCTATGACATCTCCTATAATTTTTTTTATCAAGCACAATTAATTCCATTATGAAGACAGTGAAATGAATAAAAATGTCCAATCTATAGGTAACATATGCCTTACTTTCAAACATTATCATTAATGTAATTAAAACCTCAGAGAAATTTCAAAACTATGTCATTTTATTATTTGCAATCATTAGTAAATATTCAAAATGACTTGGATTAAGGCTACAGTCCTCTGTAATAAATAAGAAATACAGCTACCATCTATTCCATAGATGATATCAGCAATTTTCCTTACATCACCAATTTTAAATTAGTAACTTTACTTAGTCAAACTTACTAATATCTCATTTATTAGTTCATAACTGAGTTTTATTAAAATCAATAGCAAAGGAGCAACAAATTATTTTTCCAATATCTGTATATATAAAAGGCTAACATGCTAAGTGTCTGACCATCCGACCGGTCACTATGATGAACACAGACCACCAGGGAGCAGACGGTCAACAAGGAGCTGCCATGACATGCACCAGCAGGCACCACAGACCTGGCGCCAACAAACCAACACTCAACTTCCCCCAAGTGGGACACAGACCCCACCACCACCCTGGAGCAACATCACACCAAATCGCAGTCAACGCTGCCAAGACCCCATGGTGCAAAATGAGGTCCTCAGCCCAGCCTGGGAAAGGTTGCTGTGGGCACCGGATAATGACGTCACGTAGCAACACCTGGCTTCCTCTCCCTAGCTACTAGCCTCCTTGGTGTTTCTTCAGCCCAGGAATACAGGTGGAAACATATTACACTGTAACCAAATGTCTGTGAGCATTTTCCCATGCCTCATCTCATTTGATCCTCACAGAAGTCCTGGAGTAGGTAAATAGGAGATTCAGTGGAACCCTATTTTCTTTTCATTAGCTGGAACACGGAAATTTAGAAAGCTTAGAAACTTGCCCCGACTGAAAAGAAGAAATGGTGGACCTTGAAAATGACTTCATGTTTTCTCACTGTGCAGAATATAGTCAAACATTGCTGCAGTTAAATATTTTACCCTTTGTTCTCTCCCTGCGTGATCTACAATAATAATCTGCTTCGTGTTGATATTTACTGCTGTGTTGCTGACAATTACCTGAAATAAAAGTTGGGGTGCTTCAATGGGCTGGAAACAGTTTAGCTAAATCAGAAAGCAGGTCTAATTAAGCAAGTTGATTCTATATATATAAAGGCTAGGTTGACTTGTGCATGCATGATACATATAAAGCTCTCACTGGCACCAATTGCATGAGTGTGTTTCGATCTGTCATTGTCAATCATGAATTTGGTTGATACTTATATTATAGAGAAAGGGTGAATAGCAATATTAAATATTTCTAATTAATTTTCTTTCAATGTGCATGGATTTGTGCACTGAGCCACTAGAGAAATATATTTTCCTTAACAGTCTAACGGACTCCTAGTGATGATATACCTGCAGACACCATCCACAAAATATCTATTATATATCATTCAGCACTAGGACATAGTTGATGTTTTTCCCAACTGTTTAAACAATTTATAGATGTCCTATCAGTCATTCAGTATCATTTATTGTGCCAGTATAGGCCTAAGATATTATGTTTCCCCCACTTATTTAAACATAGTTGTAAAAAGCATCCTGGTAAAGTAATTGAAAAGAGATTTCCAGTCATCTAAGCAAGGATTATACTCAAATGCTTCTGAACAAATTTGGTATAGAACGTCATCCACAATGAAAATCTTAAATTACATGGTTAAATTATATTTCATTATTTAAATTCTACAATCAAATAAGAAACATTATTTAACTATAGCAATGAATGATATATTTTTTTTAAATATATTTTATTGGTTTTTTACAGAGAGAAAGGGAGAGGGAAATAGAGTTAGAAACATTGATGAGAGAGAAACATCAATTCAGCTGCCTCCTGCACACTCCCTACTGAGGATGTGCCCGCAACCAAGGTATATGCCCTTGACCGGAATTGAACCTGGGACCCTTCAGTCCATAGGCCGATGCTCTATCCACTGAGCTAAACCAGTTAGGGCGAATGATATACATTTTATTTTAACAAATCAACATGCTATTTTCCATGAAGTCAAAATTGTGATAAATTATAAAAGAGATGAAAGATTAGTAGAAAATGCCAAAATACGTATAAAGGATAAATCAAGGTCATATACACACAAATATCATTTTTATATTTTTCAGGTTTCCCTGTTGTCTAAGTGAATAAATTTGGGACACTTACATGCAATTATTTCAGTCATCCAATTGAAATGGATAAGCAGAACAAAAATTGCTTTAATTTATTAGTGATTGGTTCAAATCATCCTGAAAATGTTTAGTTTTCTATGTTATCTGTACTGATATCAAACATAGGATATCAAAAAGAGACACCAAATTCACACACATTCATTCTCATCCCCCCCCCCACCTCTCTCTCTTTGTTAGATTTCCAGGCTACTAGGAAGTGTGCATTAACACACTTAAAATTTTTCTATTGTGACAAGAAATTTAAAAGCTTTGCATCAGAAAACAGGAGACTGCAAGGTAATATATTAATGTTAAAATATCTGCATCACAATGTTAAAATATGTCCTCACTTTTAGGTTACTATAATATTGATATACTATTATAGCTAACCCCATGTAGAAATTTTCATTTTTTTTACTTTGCTATGTATTACTTTCAGGTTACAAAGTACTGCCCCATTATCCCTTAAAGATTTTTTTCTATAGTAGCAATGATAAGTCTGAGGATTTGTTAGTCATCTTTAACTCAAATGCATTAAAGGATATTAAAAGTGGCAGTGGGTAAAGACTAGTTATGCAACGTGTCTGCACATGGAAAAGAAAAGTATAAAAAAAGTAAGGTTCAGGATTAAACCCAGAATAGCTAAAGATATCCTTTATAATAAAAGCCTAATATGTTAATTGTCCAGTCATCCAGTCATTCATTCAAACAATCAAAGCATAATATGCTAATGATATGCTAAGGCCACTTAAATGATCGCTATGACATGCACTGACCACCAGGAGGGAGTCAGTTGATCAGTTGACTAGTCGCTATGACATTCACTGACCAACAGGGGGCAGACACTCAATGCAGGAGCTGCCCCCTGGTAGACAGTGTGCTGCCACAGGGAAAGCACCACTCAGCCAGAAGCCAGGCTCACTGCTGGTAAGCGCAGTGGTGGTGGCAGGAACCTCTCCCGCCTCCCCAGCAGCGCTAAGGATGTCAGACTGCTGGCTTAGGCCTGCTCCCCTGAGGGCTCCCAGACTGAGAGAGGGTGCAGGCTGGGCTCAGGGATCCCCCGCCAAGTGCACGAATTTCATGCACCAGGCCTGTAGTTCTAATATATTAGGCCAAAGGCTATTACTAAAATGATATGCAAGCTAGGAATATGTTAATCACATTTCTCTGGACTTCTATGTTGGCCATCAGTTTTGCTAAAGGCTCATATGTATCAATACTAGTCTTTATTCTAAACAAAGCTAATAAAGGTATATATTTAAATTATTTAACACAGTGTTTCCAAAATTTCTTTGCTGAAAGGTTGTGCTGAATATACATTAAGCAAATGAGATGGCAGCACTAAATCTATTAATGTACCCCATTCCTTTGCTAATACAATAACACCATCTCCAATTTATTCATTGCAACTGTAATATACTGAAGTTCAAAATTAAAGAAATGCTTTCATTATTATAATATTTAACACTATTAAATGGTTTAATTTGGTTTTAATGATCAAATTTTATTGTTTCTTAAAAAAAAGACACTCTGGAAAAGCGGTCTCCTGCTGATATAACAGGAACATTATTTTGCTATTATCATAGTTGCATAAGCAGATGGTGATACTTTTTTAAAATATATTTTATTGATTCCAGAGAGGAAGGGAGAGAGACAGAAACATCAATGATGAGAGAAAATCATTGAATGGCTGCCTCCTGCACGCCCCACACTGGGGACTGAGCCCACAACCCAGGCATGTGCCCTGACCGGTAATCGAACTGTGACCTCCTGGTTCATAGATCAATGCTCAACCACTAAGCCACGTCAGCCGTGCGATGGTGATACTTTCTATTTTCCATAGCAGAATAACTAGACCAGTGATGGCGAACCTATGACACACGCGAACTCATTTTTTGGGTTGATTATTCTTTGTTAAATGGCATTTAAATATATAAAATAAATATCAAAAATATAAGTCTTTGTTTTACTATGGTTGCAAATATCAAAAAATTTCTATATGTGACATGGTACCAGAGTTAAGTTAGGGTTTTTCAAAATGCTGACATGCTGAGCTCAAAAGGTTCGCCATCACTGAACTAGACTAAAAACTCTTCTTCCAAGAAACTGAGGATTTAGCTTTAGAGAACACCTTGTAATATCTCTAAAGACTCTCTGGCAAAGATAATAATATAAATCAATAATCAAACAGTAAAAAGGTATATATATTTTCTAAAGATTACTTTTGTTATCAAAAAGGCAGTGGCCATTTTTATTCACGTATGTGCTATTAAAATACTTCTTTAAATTTACTGGGATGACATTGGTTAATAAAATTATATATGTTTCAGGTGTACAAGTCTATAACACATCTGTATATTGTATTGTGTGTTCATCACCCCAAGTCAAATCTCCTTCCAGCATAATTTGGCCCCCCTTTACCCTCTCCTACTTCCCCCACTCCACTTCCCCTCTGGTAATCACCATACTATTGTGTGTTTATGAGTTTTGTCTTGTTCTTAATCCCTTCACCTCTTTCACCCAGCCCAATATCAGTAAATCAACAAACAACAAGTGTTGGCGAGGATGTGGAGTAAAGGGAACCCTAGTATACTGCTGGTGGGAAAGCAGACTGGTACACCACTGTGGAAAATAGTATGGAGGTTCCTCAAAAAATTAAAAATAGAACTGCCTTATGACCCAGAAATTCCACTTCTGGGAATATATCTGAAGAAACCCAAAACACTAATGCACCTCTATGTTCACTGCAGCATTATTTACAACTAGAGGCCCAATGCATGAAATTTGTGAAAGAGTAAGCCTTCCTTCCCCCGGCTGCCGTCACTAGCTTCCTTCTGGCACCTGGGACCCAGGCTTCCCTGAGCCATCGATAGGCACCCAGGACCCGGGCTTCCCTCGTAGCCCCGGGTTCATCCAGAAGGTCGTCCAGAAGAATGTCCAGTCTAATTAGCATATTACACTTTTATTATTATAGATAGCCAAAATCTAGAAACAGACCATGTGCCCATCAGTAGATGAGTGGATAAAAAAGCTGTGGTGCATTCACACAGTGGAATAATACTCAGTTGTGAAAAAGAAGGACATTTTAACTTTTGCAACAACATGTATAAACCTAGAGACTATTATACTTTTTTTGTTGTGTTAATCTTCACCCAAAGATATGTTTGCCATTGATTTTCAGAGAGGTACATGCCATTGACCAGAATCAAACCTAAGACCCATCAGTCCAAGGGCCAATGGCAAGATACTATTTTTTAATATATAAAAAAGAACATTTTGCCCTAGATGGTTTGGCTCAGTGGATAGAGCCTTGGCCTCCAGACTGAAATGTCTGGGGTTTGATTCTGGTCAAGAGTACAAGCCCAAGTTGCAGGCTTGATTCCCAGTAGGGGACGTGCAGGAGGCAGCGAATCAATGATTTTCTGTCATCATTCATGTTTCTCTCTCTCCCTCTCCCTTCTTCTCTGAAATCAACAAATATATATATATAAAAAAAACATTTTGCACTGCAGAGAATTTGGTTATAAAGTATCTGAGATAGTTATAATAATTTGTAACTGAAATGTGTACACATAAGGAACACCAATATATTCCAACTTTATTACATTTTGTGAAAACAAAGGTAATCCACAGTGGATTCTTGAAAAGAAATCAATCTAAATGATATGAAATGAGTGTGCATGTCCATAAAAAGTTCTAGTTATTTAAGTTAACAACATCCTTTTGAGTTTGTATGATTTTACTCTTTTGGTTCCACTTAGTGTAACTACTTATTTTTTAAATATTTCATTATTGTTGAAAGTATTACATGTGTTCCCTTTTTTCCCTCCACTGACCTCCTCCAGCCATCACCCCCACCCTGCCACAGGCCCTCACCACTGCATTGTCTGCGGCCATGGGCCATGCATATATGCATATAAGGTTCTTGGTTGATTACTTCCACCCACCCACCCTTCACCCCTTTCCCTCTGAGATTGCACACTCTGTTCCATGCTTCCATGTCTCTGGGATCCACTCCATTCATCAGTTTATTTTGTTACTTACATTCCACATATGAGTGAGATCATATGATATTTATCTTTTTCTGACTCACTTACTTCACTTAGCATGAAACTCTAGGTCCCTCCATGCTGTCTCAAAGGGTAGGAGAGTCTATTTTTATACTACTGCACAGTATTCCATGGTATAGATGCACCACAGTTTTTAATCCACTCATCTACTGATGGGCACTTGGGCTTTTTCCAGAGCTTAGCTATTATAAATTGTGCTGCTATGAACATCGGGGTGCCTACATTCTTTCTGATCGGTGTTTCGGTTTTCATAAGATACATTCCAATAAGTGGGATCATTGGGTCAAATGGCAGTTCCATATTTCATTTTTTTGAGGAACCTCCCTACTGTTTTCCATAATAGCTGCACCAGGCTGCATTCCCACCAGCAGTGTGCTAGGGCTCCCTTTCCCCCACATCCTAGCTGGCACTTATCAATATTTAATTTGTTAATGATAGCCATTCTGACAGGTGTGAGATGATACCTCATCGTCGTTTTGATTTGCATCTCTCTGGTGATCAGTGACTTGAGCATTTTTTCATATGTCTCTTGGCCATCTGTTTGTCTGCTTTGGAGAGTGTCTATTTTAGGTCCTTTGACCATTTTTTTAATTAGACTGTTTGTCTTCCTTTTGTTAAGTTGTATGAGTTCCTTCTATATTTTGGATATTAACCCTTTATCAGATGGATCAATGGCAAATGTGGTCTCCCATACAGGGGCCATCCTTTTATTTTGTTGATGGCTTTTTTTGCTGTGCAGCTTTTTATTTTGATGTGGTTTTATTTGTTTATTTTCTCATTAGTTTTCTTTGTCCTAGGACAGTGATGGAGAACCTTTTGAGCTTGGCATGTCAAGCGTTTATTAGCAAAATGGAACTATAACTAGTGGTTTCATCTCTATGAACCAGCTTGCATTTCATATTATATTTGGTTGACTTTTAATTGTCAAGTTGGAGCTATCATAATAGCATTCCTATAGGTCAGTGGTCAGCAAACTCATTAGTCAACAGAGCCAAATATCAACAGTACAACGATTGAAATTTCTTTTGAGAGCCAAATTTTTTAAACTTAAACTATATAGGTAGTTACACTGTTATTAACTTAATTAGGGTACTCCTAAGCTGGCCTTTGTTAAAAATGTGGTATTTTGTGGAAGAGCCACACTCGAGGGGCCAAAGAGCCGCATGTGGCTTGGGAGCCGCAGTTTGCTGACCACTGCTATAGGTCTATATGATGTGCATTTCAACATATACTTCCATTTAGGAAAACATGGAATTGGGTATGTCAGGCTATTTTATGCTATAAAATACATTGTTTATGCAACTGCCCTTTTCTGATTACAGGGTCATCAATCTATACCTTCTGATTTTGATGTGAACACCTATCTAGCTACCCCTACTTCATTGATTCAAAGGACGACTTAGAGGTCAATAGCCATTTTATTACTTAATGAGAAAAATATCTATTTTAAAGCTACTCTTACTATTTTATGAAAGATAGGACACACACAAGAATAACTATAGCATATATTCCAGATAAGGGGAACTGACTACCACATGTAGATTTAATTAAAAACCAAAAAAAAACCTGTTAATAGGCTTATCCTTCAAATTCATATACTGCAGCTCTTATCCACAGGGTTTGGAGTACATATTCTTATTACATTTGCTCTCTCTACCTCAATGGAGTATAAAAAAAACTTGTAAATCAATATTAGAAGTAAACAATAAGATAACCCTCTCCCATCCTGCAAAACAAGGAAATATGACTGATACAATTTCTCCATCAGAGCTAAACTTGGGGCTTCACCTACTGAAGCAACAAAAGAGGTTACAGGAGTCATTGCTCAGCTATGCACTATCTAAAGGAGAAGAAACATTTCTTATGAATTTAATCTGATTCCAACTTCAGAAACACATTTGCATTATTTTACTTTACCTTCTCAGGTACAGGTGCTTAGCAAGAGCAATATATTGATCAGTTATACATGAATATTCTAGTCCTTGAGATAGTTAAATATCTCATTTTAAATTACTGAATTTCCATTTTGATTGATATATCATTTTTCAAGCTCTTTTAAAGTAAACTCCCCACCCCCCAACACCACCACCATATGGATCTGCTTGGAATAAGATGAGGCAATCAGGTTTCTGGGTCTGCAGGATTGAGGATTTGATTCTGGTGGGTGATAAATTCACTAGTGGAAGGCTATCCTCTGAGTTATTTCTGAGCTTTTCACCACCACACAAGGATCTCCTTATTTGGAACTGACTCAATATTCCAAAGACCAGTGAATTACATAACCCTAACCAGATATCAGCTTGGATCATATCACAGATATCAATCCCACTTACACTGTTTCTTCAACTTCTGGTTTTAGAGTGTGGCAAAGCCTCAAGAAAGTGAGAACAGAGTCTGCAATTTCAAAGAGTTCAGCAAACAAACAAAAAGTGCCTCAGAGGCCAGAAGAAAAACAGAGGTCAGAAATCATTATCCCTCTAATCCTGTGTCTGGAGGGTATGATCATGTAGCATCTGAGATAAGGATGAAATTTACTTACGTGGAATATAATCTATCTATCTATCTACACTAATAAAAGAGAAACATGGTAATTAGCGTACGACCGCTACCCTTCCCATTGGCTAATCAGCATATCCTTATGCAAATCAACTGCCAACTAAGATGGCGGTTAACTGCCAACAAAAACGGCGGCTCATTTGCATACGGGAGGCGAAAGGGGAAGGACTGAAAAATGGTGATCAGCAACCCAGGCGGCAGGTAAGAGCTAGGGGGTGGGCAAAGGCTGCCTTCCCCCACCCCCCAGCCGGTGATCGTTATTGGAAAACCGGGCGGCAACCCCGGACCCCACTGGGGCTGGGGTTGCTGGCTGGCCTGTGCGGATCCCCATGGTGATCGGAGGGTGGGAGGGCCCGGGGCGCAGGGTCCGGGGTCCAGGGGCCCTCTGCCGGGCGTACAGCACTGCCTCCTGGCTGATTCAGGGCCCCAGCAGCCCCAGCACCAAGGTGGTGGGCCTTGGGGCTGCTGGGTACAGGCCCCCTGCTGCGCGGAGTGATCCCCTTGATGATTGGAGGGTGGGAGGGCCCGGGC
>NW_005871068.1:10186767-10194803 GCF_000147115.1 Myotis lucifugus
TATGATGTGCACTGACACAGGGGCAGACACTCATTGCAGGAGCTGCTCCCCTGATGGTCAGTGCGCTCCCACAGCCTGGAGCGCTGCTCAGCCCAGAAGCTGGGCTCACAGCCTCTTGCTGCAGCACTACTGAGCAGAAGCAGTAGGCGCAGCAGGGCCCGGGTGAACAGGGGAAGTGCAGCACCCAGCCCCGGCTCAGGCTCCTCCCCGGCTGCCTGCCACTTAGTGCACTGCTACATCTCTCGTACCCTATAAGCCTGCAGTTACAATCTCTGAAGAAAGGTTGAAGCACAGACACTCGGAGTAACCAGATGAGCCTGATATCACCGCTGGGTTCCTGGAACTCTGCCTCGGGCATCAAGATCAAATCTCATCCCTTACCAATTGCCTCGGAGCTACAGAGGAAGGCAGCAATATAACAGTGGCCACAATGTGGCAACTGACAATAGGGGTAAAAGTCAAAGAGAGATGGATCTGAAGGGTGGGGGGTGTGGGCAACAGAGCACCCCTTCCCCCCCAGATCCCCAACTTTGTATTGTTCACCTCAGAGCAACTCTTATCCAACTCTGAGCAGTGGAAAGCATCCAGCACGGCCCAAGGTGTCCATTGGGTACCTCCCAGCTGGCAAGGCACAACCCTGGCCACCGAAGGGACATTTGGAAATATATTTTCAGGAAGCTGTGGGGAGGAGGACAGACTCCCCATGCAACTTCCCGGCAGCTCATGGGGACATGGAAACTCCCCAGGCACATGGGTGCAGGCTCCCGATTTCCTTTCAATGTGCACAAGTCCGTGCACTGGGCCCCTAGTAAAAATATAAATACAGTGTTGCCTGTCAACTAAAGAAGCAGAAAATAATAACCATCCAATGGAGGGTTTCCCCCAGAGTGACAAATTATAACAGAAGCAGTGCCAGGAACAGATTTCCTGATTTAAACAGTAAACTATTTGCCTTTTACGGAGTATATGAATGAAATTGGCAAGAGTGGCTAATTAATTATAGCTGATTAATGTATCAAATCTCTTGGTAGAATAAGCAAAACATGAACTTTTTATAATTATTTGGAGTCAATGTACTCTGAATGTAGTATGCCTCATCCATGAGGCATATACATTCCAAAGGCATTTATTTTTCCCCCAAATTTTACACTTTAGTTTTAGATATTGGCATTTTGAGAACTAAAACCACATAGAACAATTCATGATATATTGCAAGAATACAGAACTTTTTAAATACATCTGGACTACAGAAAAACATACGATGCATAGTTTCTACTTTGGGCCTAGTTTGTGGAAATGTAAAGTCTATGGCAATAAACATTAAATGATATTGAAAACAGCAGTAGTCCAGAAATATACCAACCTTCAGGATCCAGTAGTTTCTCTATGCCTAATTGATGTTTTGCGATGTTGAATGCATGTTCCAGTCTTTGTGCGGCTGACTGCTGGCAAACCACACTATTCCAATCAAACAGGTCTGGCCTAAAACACACACACAAAGACAAATAGAAATTAATTTAGAATGTTTCATAAAATTCACTTCAATTCTGGTTTTTAATTGACAACCCATGCCCATAGTCCTTAAAATTGTTACTCTTCAATATCCCTCAATAAGCTTTTTCACTTAAACAAGGCACAATTTTAATTAAAAATCCTGAGAGAAATTAAGCAGAATTTATTCTACCTTTCCAGAAAACAATAATGTGTGAATCAAATCCAATCTCATGGATTTGAATACCAGTCATTTGCTGGTAACTTCTAATTAGATAAACCTAGTCCAGCTCTCTTTCCTGAATTCCAGACTCTCAGGTCATCTGCTTACTCATTATCTCCACTTAGAGTTATCATAAGACTCAAACATCCAAAATTGAGCTTCTGATATCCATCCCCATCACACTCCCCCGCAAACCCACCTACTTCTCTTGAAGTCCTCCCTTCCTCAACAACCCATGACAAGTTCAAACTTGCAGTATGCTCAGACAAGAAACCTTGGAGTGAATATTGAGGACTCTTTCACTCTCATGCAACACTTAGCTGGAAATATCTCCAGAATTTGATCACTCCTCATTATCTTGCTGCCATCACCTTAATCCAAAACCACCATTTGATTTTGCATGGATTATTGCAATAGCCTTGGCTGCCCAACTCCCACCCTTGTGCTTCTTAATATATTCTTAGCAGAGCTGCCAGAGTGATCTGTTAAAATGGTTCATCATAATATTATTCTCAAATACCTGCTATTGGGGAGTAAAATTTACAGATTCAGCAAGGCCCTACATGGTCTGGCTCACCAATAAACCCTTGATTTTATTTCTTGCCTCTCTCTTCATATTCCTCAAACAGGCTAGTTTCCTGCATTTCCTGTTACCTCCACCTGGAGTTCTCTTTCCCCATACATCAACATGGTTCACTCCACATATTTTGAGTCTTTACTCCAAAATCACATTATTGGTGACTCCTTCCTTGCCCTCCCACATCTAAAATTGCTCGCTCCCAAAACAAACTTACATACACTCATTTCCTTTTCCTATTAACTGTTCTGCATTTTTCTCATTAGCACTTACTACTATTTAACATTTTATGTATTTTAATTAATCTCCTTTATCTATCTCCCCCAGGGGAATGTAGAATACAGAATATTATTTTTTGTCAGTTTTGTTCACTTCTAGAAACCCAGTCTGACACATAGTAAGGGTTCGATAAACATTTATTGACTACACCAGAAAATGGATGAGAACATACTATATCAGTATCATTTTACTTGATAATAGAGAAAACACCTAGCGTAAGAAGTTCTTATCCTATAAAAATTTTACATATAATGAGGAAAAATGCATACATCACAGTAAGTTAAATAAATTCTAAATTTGAAAACTACAGATAAGATATAAGGCTTTTTAACATCTGACAAGGTCAAGAACTTTTTTTAAGCTTAAGGGAGTCTCAAATGGCAAATTGTGTTTATAGTTAAGAATAGCATTTGAAAATGAATTCTATGTTGTGTGGATATTAAAGAAACGAAGTTCTTAGGGAAGAAAAATGCACAACGTGCTCAGTCATTCAAAAACGCATAGGCTTGGCTTCACTGGGAGATTTCTAGTATCAAGTGGTGGGAGATATGGTTAGGAGGAGGGACTGGGATGAGTACGCAAAGGCCTTGCCTATTAAGAAATTACAATTTACTCCAACAACATTGGAAACCATAGGTAAGTGGTCCTTCACTTTTTTTGGATCATAGTTACATTTGAGAATGTGTTTAGTGCTATGACATGTCTACTCAGAGAAATACCTGTCCATATCTTTAAACAGAATTTGCATAGAATTTTAAGATATATGGGTCTGTCCGTAGACTACTGATTAAGAACTCATGCTCTGCAAGGGAAGAAGATACAAGGATGGGCTTCCCTCTTATTTTCTAAAACCATAATTCAAAAGAAAGATCCAATTTTATTTCTCATTTGACTCTCATTTCCTTTTTGTAATTGCTCCTAGCCTGATTAACTCACCAGAATTTTGTGTACTTCTTAGGAAATCTACTCTCCCCTAAATACCCTAATTATTCCAAGTTACGCAAAACAGCTAACAATTTTTTAGAACCTAAAATATGTATAAATTCGTAGCTGCCTCCAGTAGTGGGAAGACTATAAGAAATAAAATTTAAATTCTAGACCAGGGGTGGGCAAACTTTTTGACTCGAGGGCCACAATGGGTTCTTAAACTGGACCGGAGGGCCGGAACAAAAGCATGGATGGAGTGTTTTTGTGAACTAATATAAATTCAAAGTAAACATCATTACATAAAAGGGTACGGTCTTTTTTTTTTTTTTTTTTTTTTAGTTTTATTCATTTCAAACGGGCCGGATCCGGCCCGTGGGCCATAGTTTGCCCACGGCTGTTCTAGACTATTTGGGGAAACTTGAACTTCACTATGCAACCTCTGCCCATCTTCATTTTTTCATTTCTCAGTAATGGAAATGAAAAGGAATATAGGTGGGGGAGTGTGGGAAACTAGTTTTCTCTCCTACAGTTGAGTAACCAAGATTAAATGAGTATGATGGGGAAGAATAAAATTGTTTCTGTATTCTAACTCTCTTCTTTTCATCCCCTCCCCCTTCTCCTTGGCCACTAACTAAAGACCTAAGCAAGAACTTAACTAAGTCATGTAATCTATTTGAACTTCAGTATTTTCATTTGAAAAAGAAGGAATTATATGAAATGGCCTTTGAGGTCTCTTCTAGAATTAAAATTACGCCAATTAATTGTTTTAAACCATTGAAACTCATCAGTAATTAACACTTTACATAACTATGATTTTCAAATGTATGAAGAATTGTAAAACTAACCAATTGTAGAGGAAAGCCACATACCTGCCCACGCTAACCTAGACCACAATTCATAAGTAAGGGAAATGTAACTAAGGATTACCAGTATTTTGAGGAAACATATTGAATTATACAACATAGACTAGTAGATAAGCAATGTCGTCTATAAATCAAATCCTAATTCCACCACATATTAGCCAAATGGTCTTAGGGAAACCACATAACTTCTATATGCCTTAGTTTTCCAATTTGTAAAATGGGGCTAATCATTGTATCTATGTAATGAGAAATATATGGGATATTTTACTTAATAGACTGCCCACAAAATAATAATTCCTTAAAAACATTAAATTCCATTACTTTGTTCTATGGTTAGTTATATTTATAAAACAACAAATTTTCAACTTACAAACTCAAGCCAAGAATACCTATACTTACAGAACAGATATAAATGTTAGAAACATTGCTGATGCAAGAAAAAAATATATATATATATATGCCTAAGCGACCGTTGCAACCAAAACAACCGAACGGACAACCGAACGGACTGTGTGGGGTGACCAGGCTGGCAGGGGAGCACTGAGGGGTGACCAAATGACTGAACAGCAGACTGCATGGGGAGAACAGACCTGCAGGGGGGCGAGTGAACAGCAGGCTGCATGGGACGACCAGGCTGGCAGGGGGGGCAGTTGGGGGTGACCAGGCTGGCAGGGTGGGGACAATGAGGGGCAACCAGACTGGCGGGGGGTAGTTGGGGGCAACCAGGCCAGTGGAGGAGGCAGTTAGGGGTTACCAGGCTGGTAGGGTGGGAAGTTGGGGGCGACCAGGCTGGCAGGGGGTGCTGTTGGGGGTGACCCGGCCAGGAGTGGGGGCAGTTAGGGGAAATCAGGAAGGTAGGCAGGTGAGCAGTTGGGAGCCAGCAGTCCCAGATTGTGGGATCAGGTCTAAACCGGCAGTCGGACATCCCCCGAGGGATTCGCCCCCCCCATGCATGAATTTCGTGCACCAGGCCTCTAGTCCTATATAATAAAAGGCTAATATGTAAGTTGTCCCCACAGGCAGGAGTTCGACCAACCGGGAGTTAGACATGCACTGACCACCAAGGGGCGGCGCAGAACATGGCGGATGTCAGCGACACAGCACTGGCAGCAGGCGGCAGTGGAGGCACTGCCGGCCCTGATGGGTCCCAATGAGAGTGGTACTGTGGCGGGATGGTGGAGCAGATGAGCGGGCAGCATCAGGCCAAGGCGGGTGCAAGCGGAGGTCCCGATCACTCCACTGGTCACCCCAAAGACAGCAAACAGCAGTGGTGGCAGGGGGCAGGGCCCGCGATCAGGTGGCACCAGCCCAAAGCGGGTGCAAGCGGGGGGCCCGATCCCCACTGGTTGCCTCACAGATTAGAACTGATCGCTGGCCAGGCCTAGGGACCCTACCCATGCAAGAATTTCATGCACCGGGCCTCTAGTGATAATATAATTTTAAAAAATGGAAAGTGGAGAGGAGAAAAGAGGAGGAAGTAAGTATAAGTGTGAAAATTTCCTCATTCTTCATAACAGATAGTTAACAGATGTTGTCCAAACTTGAAAAAAGGTGCACCACTATCATTTTAAGTAATACAGGTAACAATTACAAGAATAATGTAATTGTTTTAAAATAGTATTATTTTTAAATAGTAATCAAATTATT
The DNA here is from genome assembly GCF_000147115.1 of Myotis lucifugus. Classification (NCBI taxonomy): domain Eukaryota; kingdom Metazoa; phylum Chordata; class Mammalia; order Chiroptera; family Vespertilionidae; genus Myotis; species Myotis lucifugus. The sequence goes on from NW_005871068.1 coordinate 10,192,775, forward strand.
TTAAAATGGTAATCAAACTAGGAAATAGATAGGGATGAGCAGTAATATTTGTGGGTTTTGTAGACCCAGAGAAGAAAGATTAATCTGATATGAACCCCAAGAAGGAATCTATCTGCTGAGATGGACTCCCCATGGTCAACCTAAAGCCCACATTTTATAAATAATGAGTCTAGCAGACAATTACTGACAGGGGATTCTCGGACTGAACTCTCAGCTTCCCTAGTATGGCCCACTTGTTTCACCATATTCAACACTACAGGGAAACCCTGGTTTTGTCTTTCTACCAAGGACTGAGACCTACCCTGTCCAAGCAGAACTGCATGATTTCTATTTGTCATTTACATAAAATAGACCTAATTGAGAAGCTGTGGGGAAACTTGTGCCATATAAGGTAGCCTCCTCTTTGTCTCAGTGGAGCACAATTTAGGTTGCTATCTGAATCTGTGTCTCTAGGAATAGAGCTCCTTTTGCTCAAATAAATGCTCATAATATAAAATTACTATTGGAAAAAAAATATAAATAAGAACATAAAATTACTATTGGTTTGCAGCTTTGTATTAAGGAGGCAATCCATATACTTTCAGAAATCAACTAATCAGGAAATAAAAATACATAATTATGACTATCAGACAGAATAAAAGAAGCAGGGGACCACTTCTAGGAAGTGGAGTGTGATGGGGTAGGGTTAGGGTCATGAATACACATTTTGCTTGATTTTTTCCTTTACACACATTTAACTTACTTTTTTTTTGCTGTATATATTTTATTTTATGGGATTGTTCTTTTATTTTTTCCTTTTTTAATTTTTCAATTACAGTTGACATTCAATATTATTTTATATTAGTTTCACTTGTATAGCATAATGGTTAGTCATTTATAGAATTTAAACAGTGATTCAGCCCTTGCTGGTTAGCTCAGTTGGTTAGAGCATCGTCCAGATAAGCCAAGGTTGTGGACTCAATCCCAGGTCAGGGCACATAGAAGAATCAACCAATGAGTACATAAATAAGTGAAACAACAAAGCAATGTTTCTTTTTCTCTCTCTCTCTCTTTCTCTCTCTCCCTTCCTCTCCCTCTGAAAGTCAATCAATCAATAATTATTTTTTAAAAAGTGATCCCCCCAACAAATCTAGTACCACCTGGTACCATTCATAGTTATTAAAATATTATTGACTATCTTCCTTATGCTACATTTCACATCCCCATGACTATTTTGTAACTACCAATTTGTGCATTGGTAGTTACAAAATAGTAATACCTTCACCTTTTTACCCATCCCTCTAACCACCCCCTTCCCATCTGGCAACCATCAGTCTGTTCTCTGTATCTCTGAGTCTATGTCTATTTTGTTTGTTCATTTTTCTTATTCTTTAGATTCCACACATAAGTGAAATCATATGGTATTTGTCTTTCTCTGTCCGACTTATTTCATTTAGCGTAATATCCTTGAGGTCCATCGATGTTGTTGTCTGACTTACTTTTAAAACCATGTGCTGTGTAAATGCACTAAATGCTCCAATCAAAAGACAGAGTGGCTGAATGGATAAGAATACATGACCCATATATATGCTGTCTATAAGAGACCCACCTCAGGAAAAGGGATTCACACAAGACTGAAAGTGAAGGGATGGAAAAATATTTTTCAGGAAAATGGAAATGAAAAAAAGGCTGGGGTAGCAATATCTGACAAAATAGACCTCAAAGTGAAGGCCATAACAAGAGATAAGGAAGGCCACTTCATAATACTAAAGGGATATGACAAGCGGATACAACTCTGGTAAACATACTAGTATATGCACCCAATGCAAGAACACTGAAGTACGTAAAAAAATAAATTAAAAAACTGGAAGATATCAAGGGAGAGAATGACAACAATACAATCATAGTAGGGAACTTTAATACCCCATTGACATCACTGTATAAATCCTCTAGACCAGCCGTGGGCAAACTACGGCCCAAGGGCGGAATCCGGCCGTTTGAAATGAACAAAACTAAAAAAAAAAAAAAAGACCGTACCCTTTTATGTAAT
>NW_005871068.1:10194903-10262189 GCF_000147115.1 Myotis lucifugus
ACACTCCACCAATGCTTTTGTCCGGCCCTCCGGTCCAGTTTAAGAACCCATTGTGGCCCTCGAGTCAAAAAGTTTGCCCACCCCTGCTCTAGACAAAAAAATCAGCAAAGAAACAGCAATCCTAAATGACTCACTAGATCAGATGGACTTAATCAATATCTTCAGAACATTTCACCCCAAAGCTATATAATATGCATTCTTCTCAAGTGCACATGGGACATTTTCAAAGATAGACCACATATTGGGACACAGGCAAAAATCTCTTCAAATTCAAGAAGATTTAAAACATATCAAGCATCTTCTCAGATCACAATGGCATAATATTAGAAATAAACTATAATAAAAACAATCAAATAAATTCATACACTTGGAGGCTAAATAGCATATTATTAAACTAGAGGCCCAGTGCACAAAATTCATGCACTTGGGAGGGGGTGGTTGGTCCCTCAGCCTGGCCTGTGCCCTCTCACACTCTGAGAGCCCTTCCATCAATCGCCCCTAAGAGGTAGGCCCTGCCTACCTGGCCGGGGCTCTGGGATAGATTGCCCTCGCAGAGGGAGGCCCCATCCACCCACTGCAGTGCCGCCTCTGGGTAGCCTGGGCCTCCCTCTTTGGGGCGATCATGGAGCCCCCCAATTGATCAATTGCCCCGCCAGCCAGTGGCCTAGGCCTCCCTCTGCAGGGCGATCATGGAGAGATGGCATGGAGAGATGGCTGGCCCTTAACCAATCGCATCGCAGCCGCCTTGGCTGTCCTGGCGCCAATGGATGTCACAGAGTGGTCGTCTGGAAGGTTGTCTGGATGGTCATTCCGCTGTTCGGTCATTCAGTCAATTTGCATATTATGCTTTTATTATTATAGATCATTGGATTACCAGATATATCAAAGAAGAAAAAAAACATCCTGGAAACAAATGACAATGAAAAAACAACAATCCAAAATCTATGGGACACAGTGAAAGCAGTCCTGAGAGAGAAGTTCATAGCACCACAGGCTTACCTCAGAAAACAAGAAAAACTGGTAATAAATTATCAAACTCTACAACTTAAAGAATTAGAGAGCAATAAGAAAGGCACAGAGTGAGAAGGAAGGAAATAATAAAGATCAGAGCGGAAATAAATGATAGAGACAAAAAAAAAAACAATACAAAAGATCAACAAAACCAAGGGCTGGTTTTTTGAAAGGATAAACAAGATAGATGAACCTCTAGCCAGGCTCCCCAAGAAGCAAAGAGAGAGGACCCAAATAAACACAATCAGAAATGAAAGAGGCAAAATAAAAACAGACCCCACAGAAATAAAAAGGATTGTAAAATAAATACTATGAAAAACTCTATACCGAAAAACTGGTCAATCTAGAAGAAATGGAAAAATTCATAGAAAAATATGACCTTCCAAAACTCAATAAGGAAGAATCAAAAAATCTGAATAGGCCGATAACTATGGAGGAAATTGAAGCAGTAATCAAAAAACTTCCATCAAACAAAAGCCCTGGGCCAGACAGCTTCACAGGGGAGTTTTACCAAACATTAAAGAAAAACTAAAACTTTTCCTCCTCAGACTATTCAAAAAAATTCAAGAGGAAGGAACACTTCCAAGCTCTCTTTATGAAGCCAGCATTACCTTAATCCCAAAATGAGATAAAGACACTGCAAAGAAAGAGAATTACAGGCCAATATCTCTGATGAACATAGATGCTAAAATCCTCAACAAAATTCTAGCAAATCAGATTCAGCATTACAATGGAAAGATTATACACCATGACCAAGTGGGATTTATTCCAGGGATGCAAGGATGGTACAACATCTGCAAATCAATAAACGTCATACATCACATAAACAAATTGAGAGATAAAAATCACATAATCATCAATTGATGCAGAAAAAGCATTTGACAAAATATAACACCCTTTCTTGATAAAAACTCTCAGCAAAGTGGGAATAGAGGGATCATAGCTCAACATAATAAAAGCCTTATATGACAAACCTACAGCCAACATCATACTCAATGGGCAAAAACTAAAACCATTTCCCCTAAGAACAGGAACAAGACAGGGATGCCCACTTTCACCACTCCTGTTCGACATAGTACTGGAAGTGCTAGCCATAGTAATCAGACAAGAAGAAATAAAAGGCATCCAAATTGGAAAAGAAGTAAAACTCTCCTTATTCGCAGATGACATGATACTATACATACAAAACCCTAAGATGCCATAAAAAAACTACTAGACCTAATATATAAATTTGGCAATGTAGCAGGATACAAAATCAACACACAGAAATCTATGGCCTTTTTATACACCAATAATGAACTCACAGAAAGAGAAGCAAAAAACAACAACAACAACAACAACAAAATCCCATTTACCTCTGCACCAAAAAAATTAAGATACGTAGAAATAAACTTAACTAGAAGGTAAAAGACCTGTACTCAAATAACAACAGGACATTGAAAAAAAGAGATAGAGGAAGACATAAACAAATGGAATAACATACTGTGTTCATGGATCAGTAGAATCAACATCATTAAAATGCCCATACTACCCAAAGCAATCTACAGTTTCAATGCAACCCTCATTAAAATACCAACGGCATTTTTCAAAGATCTAGAACAAACTCTCCAAAAATTCATCTGGAATTTAAAAAGACCCTGTATAGCCACAGCAATCCTAAGAAAGAAGAACAAAGTTGGAGGGATCACAATACCAGATATCAAGCTATATTACCAAGCCATGTTTCTCAAAACTGCCTGATACTGGTGCAAAAACAGACACATAGACCAATGGAACAGAACAGAGAACCCAGAAATCGACCCAAGCCATTATGCTCAATTAATATTGGACAAAGGAGGCAAGAGCATACAATGGAGTCAAGATATTCTCTTCAATAAATGGTGTTGGGAAAATTGGACAGATACATGAGAAAAAGATGAAACTAGACGACCAACTTATACCATACACAAAAATAAACTCAAAATGGATAAAGTACTTAAACATAAAACAGAAAACCATAAAAATCTTAGAAGAATCCACAGGAAGCAAAATATACGACATTATGTTGTAGCAACAGCTTTACTGATATGGCTCCTGGGACAATGGAAACTAAGGAGAAAATAAACAAATGGGACAACATCAAAATAAAATGCTTCTGCACAGCAAAAGAAATCATCAACATAACAAAAAGACAGCCCACTGCATGGGAGAGCATATTGTGCCAATGTTATATCCAATAAGGGCCTAATCTCCAAAATTTATAGGGAACTTATAGATCTTAACAAAAGGAAGATAAACAATCCAATCAAAAATAGGCAATGGACTTAATAGACACTTTTTGAAAGTGGACATACAGAAGGCCAAGAGACATACGAAAACATCTGAGAGATGCAAATCAAAACGACAATGATATATGATCTCACACCTGTGAGAATGGCTATCATCAACAAATCAACAAATGACAAGTGCTTGTGAGGATTTGGAGAAAAAGGAACCCTCGTGCACTGCTGTTGGGAATGCAGACTGGTGCAGCCACTGTGGAAAACAGTTTTGAGTTTCCTTAAAAAAATTAAAAATGGAACTCCCATTTGACCCAGTAATCCCACTTCTAGGAATATATCCCAAGAAACCAGAAACACCAATCAGAAAGGACATATGCACTCCTATGTTCATAGAAGCACAATTTACAATAGCTAAGATTTGGAAACAGCCTAAGTGCCCATCAGCAGATGATTAGACTAAAGAACTGTGGTACATCTATGCAACCGAATACTACACTGCTGTAAAAAAGCAAGAACTATTACCATTCGCATCAGCATGGATGGACATGGAGAGCCTTATGCTAAGTGAAATAAGCCAGTCAGAGAAAGAAAAATATCACATGATTTCACTCATTTGTGGAATATAATGAACAACATAAACTGATGATCAAAAATAGTTCCAGAGACAGAGAAGCATTGAACAGACTGTCAAACCTCAGAGGGAAGGCAGGGGAGGGGGGTAAGAGATCAACCAAAGGACTTGTATGCATGCATATAAGCATAACCAATGGACACAGACACTAAGGGGGTAAGGGTATGTCCTGGGGGATGGGGGTGGCCAGGGAGAGGTCAATGAAGGAAAAAGGAGACATATGTAATATTATATGTAATACTTTAAACAATAAAGAATTTTTTAAAAAAACATATGCTGTGTTTATTCTATGGTAACAAATTAAAATAAGCAATTAGGAAGAAAACTTAATTGCAACTTTAATTTATAGCAACTAATCTGCATATTTTGAGCATATTTCTAATCAATTATCATTTGTTTTTTCCCATAAAAGTAAAATGTGGCTTCCTTTTAATGACACTGTCCTGGACTTTGTGTTTTAAGATAATACTTTTAATTTCTTACATATTAAGATAAAATTTATCCTTAAATAGATATAAACCCACAAATTTTTTAACCACAAATCCCTTTATCCATCCCTAATGTTTTATATTAAGTGTATACCTTTGTTCTATATAGCTTAGTCACTCAATTATTGAAATCAGGACACCTCATGACATTTCTAAGTATACCAATGGCAATAACCTTGGAACAAAAAGTTCAACCATTTTTTTCTTAAACAATATGAACATCTGTCAGAGACAAAAAGGAGATGATTCATGAAAGATATTATCAACTGTGAGAAAGCTCTTGAAAAGTTTTGCATAAAAAGGTGGTTGTGGTTGACTCATTCAACATGACAGGAGAGAATATATAAATGAAGCTATTTTTCCAGAGAAAGAGTGGGTCAGAGACTGACACAGCGGGCAATCTGGATATGTTTACTGTATTATTTACAATCATATTCAGAATTCATGAAGTATAATATGAACAAATGTAGTGTATGAACATGCTTGCAGGATTGAAGTCTTCCACTTGAAAAGAAAATGTTAAAGAGCCAACAAGGACTGCATGACCTGATCCTTGCTATTTCTATTCATCTGCAAATGTGTACAAGATCAATATGTTCAGGCCCTTACTGGGAGCATGTGGCTGCATAAATGAGTGCTGACTTATGCAGAATGAACATCTCTATCCCTTCTTATAAGGCTGCACTGAAGCTGTGGAAAATTTTTCATTGTGTTATATTTATGAAAAACAAAGGTGTTAACATTGCTTAACATACCCATTGAGTGGGAGCCTGCCTCCTCTGGAAAATCAGGTTGCTGAATCCTTCACCTGAAAACTCAACCTGAATGGGGTTAATTAAACCCAGCTGGAGCAAGACACCCAACAAAGATGCTTATTTAGAGAGCCTTTGCTCTTTGAATTGAGCTTTACCTTGAAGAAAATTCATACTCTGGACTTTTCTAGAAGCAAGACTGGCATAGGAAAAGAAAGATAAGCTGTATTGAAAATTAGGGAAGGTACAGTCCAGTGACATTTCAAACACAGTTAATAAAGTAATGTTTTGACCCTGGAGATTGGGCTTGGTAAAACAGATAGATAATAGGAAAACCAAAGCAGATATTCCTTAGAGTAAATGTATTATACAGGTAATATATATTTCAATATTATATAACAACATATATGAATGCATTATATGTGTATTTACCATGCTGTTTTGCTATTTCTTGAACTGTTTTTCATTCATTTACTGAGCTCCTTTATACAAGAAAATTCAAACAAGTATTTTTTTATCTTAGAATGTATACTATTGTGTGGAATAGAGTTAAGGACATTTGGTTCACTAAATTACACTGAATTATTATTTTTCTATAATAAATCATCTGCATGTTGCAGTGTATGCACCACCCAAGTCAAGTCTCCTTCTATACTTTGTATGAAGATTCACAGAACTCTCTCTCTTGTTTAATAGCAATTGCTTTGCTGTTCCAGAGCAATTATTTCTTTTGATATTCTGAGCCCTGAGTCATAAAATTAACTGTGGTTTGCTCTTTGCCTTCTTTGATTGCTAAGCTGCTCAGAGTCTCTTTTAACTCTGAAATATAAAAAATATACAGGGCCTTGTGGTATGTGCTATCTAAGTGTGTATGGATAAGCAAAATGTTTCTTTTTATAATTATTAATTTGATGATGATAATTAATTTTACTACAGCCACTCACATGAGATATGGAACCATTTTTAGCTCTATAGTTTGAACTCATACTAACACATTATTTGTATAGAAAGACAAACTGCATTCTTAGCAAAGTCAAAAAATAACCTTGGTTTTCTGGTAGATTTCTTATTTCAAATATGTTGATCCTCCCCTCCACCATAACCATATTCGTGCTCTGGTCATTTAATCAACAGGTAAATTATATATCACATAAAAAAACAATAAATATTCTTATTCGGTGCATTCCAGTGCATGGTTAGATAAACATGGTCAACACACATAACACATTGCATAGTGGGGAATGATCTGGAACCACACTGGAGAAAAAAATATCAATCTCTAACCCAATACTTATAAAAATAATTCAATGGCTCAGCAGTCTCCTTACCTATGACTGTGGATGAGAGCGTTCAAAGCCAGACCATCAGACCAGCTGGTGGTGAAGTTAATGACATTAACCTGTGGATAATTACGAGTTGATTGTCGGACCCAGCTCAGGAGAATCTTTTCACTGTTGGTTTGTTGCAATCCAGCCATGATATTTTTCATTACATTTTTGACCTATGTGTGGAAAGAAATTTTCATGAGAAAATGCATTCCCTGAACAAGAATCACACAAACTTATATTTGAATGTCCTTATCTTCAGTAATAAATAACAGGAACTTGCCCTAGCTGGTTTGTTTCAGTGGATAGTGTGTTGGCCTTCGGAATGAAGGGTCCTGGGTTTGATTCTGGTCAAGGGCACATACCCTAGTAGGGGGTGTGCAGGAGGCAGCCAATCAATGATTCTCTCTCATCATTGATGTTTCTATCACTCTCCCCCTCTCCCTTCCTCTCTGAAACCAATAAAAATATATTTTAAAAAAATAATGGGAACTTTAGGGTCAATTAGTAATAAGAAATAATAGATTCTACCAGTTCATTCGAATTAGGAGTCTCTTATGATTGGTTAGTATCTATGATATACCATTGGTTGAGTATGGCTAACATCAATTCTGGATTCTGCCATGTTAAACTATTCATTTTTAATTTTTAGAACTGATCATCTTCTAACTTTCAGTAGATATGCTAGAGAAGGGAATGTATAAAACATTCGACTTGTTAACCAGGGACTTAAGATATAGTGGTTAAGAAGAATAGCACAGTGGCTAAAAGAATGGTCTTACTTTTTTATTTTATTTTTAAGTTGATTTCAGAGAGGAAGAGAGAGGGAGAGAGAAATAACATCAATGATGAGAGAGAATCATTAATTGGCTGCCTCCTGCATGTCCCACACTGGGGATAGGGCCCACAACCCCGGCAACTTCCCTGACCAGGAATCAAACTGAACTGTGACCTCCTGGTTCATAGGTCGATGCTCAACCACTGAGCACACCAGCCAGGCTGGGCTTACTTTTATAAAGGCCTAGATTTAAATTTTGCCGTTGCTATTAATGAATTATGTTAATTGGGCAACTTAACCATTTTAGACCTCTGTTTCTTTAACTATACATACAAGGTTATTGTAAGAATCAAAGGACAAACTATAGTAAGATTAAATCCCCTAGGTTTATACTATAACTTAAAATAATGCAAATTATGTTTACTGACCAAAGCAGAAAAAAGATAGAAATGACTTGGCCTATCCTACATAATAAAAGGCTAATATGCAAATTGTCCCCTCAGGAGTTTGACTGGGAGACCGGAAGTTATAGCACTCACTATGATGTGCACTGACCACCAGGGGGCGGCACAGAACATGGCAGGCGACCAGCGGTGGTGGGGGGGCACTGAGAGAGCAAGGGAAGGAGGAGGCGGGAGGCAGGGAACCTGATCGGCCCTGATGGCCAGCCAGGCCTAGGGACCCTCCCTGTGCACAAATTTCGTGCACCAGGCCTCTAGTTCAGTGGTTCTCAACCTTCCTAATGCTGCGACCCTTTAATACAGTTCCTCATGTTGTGGGACCCCCAACCATAAAATTATTTTCGTTGCTACTTCATAACTGTAATTTTGCTACTGTTATAAATCATAATGTAAATATCTGATATGCTATGTGTTTTCCGATGGTCGTGACCCACAGGTTGAGAACCACTGAGTTAGCCAGCAAAGCTTTATTTAGTTTAAAATAAAGAACAAAAAATCAACATAAGAAAAGAATATTTATCTCTAAGTGCTGTGGCTGTGTCACCTTGTTTTTTTGTTTTGTGGTGATTTGTTTGTGGTGGTTCAGTCTGGTTTAAACCTTTATGCCTTTTTTTCAGCCTAAGAAATTCACTTATGAGAGTGGAAAGGTTACAAAATGCCCAAAGCATGGGTCCAGAACTCTGGCTCATTTGTGATGCCTCTCGGGCCGCAGGAAATGCCATTTAGGAAGCTCTGGTATAAAAAAATACAGTTACAAAACCCCACTGAGGATACATACACAGCATAGGTGTTTAGGTGAACATAGAAGGCACATCTCACTTCTTGGGAAGTGGTTTATTAGGAGACGTGCTCTGGTGTCTAGAAGCACACTGTCCTGGGCTGGAAGACCTCTCACCTGCTGGGGGAGGCCCCAGGGAAAGAGAGGGTTTGGGTGGGCCTGCTTGGCTACCCTGGACACTGTCACTGCTTTTTCATTATTTGGTACCTTTGATATTTTGGACCTGATAAGCAAGTCTAGGAGCTTTTCTATGAAACCGTCTTAGGACCAGAATAGTCATTTCACCAAAAAACATCATCTCCAAGGGTGTGAGGAGCCAGTTAGAGGCACTGAGACCCAATCTCTCCTAAATGGGAGGGCAAAGGTCCATTTTCCCCCTGCCTGAGAATGAAGAGGGGGCTGGTGTCCCCTGAACAAAAGAACTTTGGAAGGATCATTGTCAACAAAGTGCCTGACACTAACAGAGGCACCAAATGGAGACCCAGAAAAAACAGTGGGGCCTGGCATGTTGGCCCTGTGGTGGTTTCTGTCTCACATGTCCTCCCTCCCCACCCCCACTCCCGCAGGCTCTACCTGCTTTGTTCCCTAGTGCTTGTTTTCAGCAGAAGCTTAAGGGCTTACGGTCTGTGGGGCAAACATGAAAAGATGGTGCAGAACATTCAAGATGCCCTCACGTGCAGGGTGGTTAGATAATGCCAGGCAGAGGGGCACTGTCTTGTGTGCTGGGTTCAGGAACTTCACCTTGGGGCTGTGAGGAGACAGGCTCCTCAGCAACAGCAGCTGCTGCTCTGAGAAGCCATGACCTCCTTCTCAGCACAAGACATCACCTTGCCGCAAAGTGCAGGAGTGGTAGCTCCTTACCGCCAGTCCTAATACTTTCCTTCCACCTCGTCAGCTATGGTCTCACCTGCGGAGTCCCCTTGTTGGAGGAATTAAGCCGCGATGTTCAAAAGCAGGTAGAAGTCCATTGTAAGTACATGTGGCAGCAAAGAAGCCTAATGCCCTAGCTGCCTGGGAAGCCCAGTCCAAGGATTTTATGCAATGGAGATGGCGAAAGACATGAGGGATGCCGTGAAGCCAGAGGTCCACCACGGGACAGCACAAGCCCCGCCACGTGCCACGTGTTGTTTAGCTTATTGGCTCAGCAAACAGGAAGTAGAGGACGGGGCAGGAACACTAGCGGCCAGGAGGAAGGTGGCTACTGAGAATGCCGGCTGGAGGACGAAGGAAATGAACGCCAGACCCGATGTCACTTGTGGCGGGATGAGGGCGAACTAGACAGGACACACAGCCCGGGATGCACAGCCCGCAGACAGGAGGATCCAGGCGGCTCTGTGTCAAAATCTGGGGACCCTACTCAGGCGAAGCAGCAGCTGCCGGCTGGGCCTTGCTGCCTATTCCCCCCCCCCCCCCCCACCAGAAAGGAAGTGGAAACCAAGACTCGACCGAAGGAGAAAAAAGCCAGACTCTTGGTGTATTGTTTAGTATTTTCTGAACATTTTCTTCTAGGCTTTGTACAAAGCAAATGCCATTCTGCAGTTTATTGTATTTCAGTTTCATTCGTCTTACTAATCTGATGCCGAAATCCACTCTAAACATTTTTTTCTAGGTTCCAAGAAAGCAGTGACACCTCATTATAGAACATACCGTCTACATATTCTATTATGGAAATAATTACTATACTACTTCTTTATATAAGTCAGGCCCCTTATCATATACATGAAGGAAGTATAGAAGTAAATGTGATTAGGTTTTACCAACAAGGGCTTTCCTTTTGGTTAGTGTAAGGTCTCTGTACCACCACCGTTTGTTCGTATGATGAATATTTATTGTGTATTCTAAATATATTTTATTTTGCTTCTTCATCCATGCAGAAGTTAACAAATGCCCTTACGTGTACACCCACCAGGGCGACCCAGCGCCTGACCGCCCACCCCTGCTGGCAGCGGGGCATAGACCACCCCGGGGCCCACCCTGGCTCCCTGGTTTGAGACCACTTTCGTGCCCTTTCTTTTCTTCATCACTCGGTGCTGCTGCTTCGACCCACGGGGCTGGTCGGACCCTCCCAGGGGGGCTGTTGGGGAGCAGGTGGCCAGCCTTAACCCGTGCACAGGCATCTATTGGAGGACACGAGAGGCCTAGCGGCATCCGAGAGCACGGTGGTCTCCGACACGCCCATGCCGTCTGAGAAACCCAGCAGCTCACAGAGCCTGTTCCCTACAGCCAGGCTGACCCCACAGTGTCCCGGGCTGGCTGCGTCCTCCCGCGTCTGTAATGGAAGGTCTGGCTCTTGCGTGAGGCTCTGCCTCCTCAGGCTCAGCCCCGTCCCTGCCTGCGTTTCCAGGAGTCCCTTTTTCCCTCCTCGCCTGTAAAGTCAACACTTCAGGGTGGCCGGGGGCACAGAGCAGGGCGGTGGTTCTTAAAGACATCGTCAGGCTTTTATTATTATCGTTATTTAACTGCCGAGGGTCTGTCTGAAGTCGGGGCAATGCCAAGCTGTGTGGCCACCAGGGAGCCGGGCTGGTGCCTGAGCCCCCTGGCGCCCGGGGAGCAGGCTCAGCCAGGAGCGCCTGGGCTGTCCTCAGGGTGAGCTGGTGGGCACCTCCGCGGATGGCGGCCCTCGGAAAGGTCTGGAGCCCCCGTCGAAGGAGCAGGGCTGGGAGCGGAGCGCAGTTTTCAGAAACGTGCGTCTGTGTTCTTTCTAAGTGACCATGGTTAGGGCTGGGCGCTCACCGGGGAAGGAAGCCCGACTCCCCTGGAGAGCGGGGCCCCGGGCTGATGACTGCATCGCAAGCACCGCTGAGGGTGCCTGGGCAGAGGCGCCGTCCGGGCAGTCCGCTGCCCGGCTGTGCTACGCAGCCCACCGGGTTCGTCTGGAGGCCTCACCCCCGCCACAGCCACGCTCTGACCTGTGGTGTGGACTCCATTATTCTTGTCCCCGCCAGGCCCCGCTAGACAACACCCGTGGCGTTACATAACACGCCTTAAGTGGCTGTGTTTTGCAATCTTGGGTGCAGGTTTCTTTCTTTCTTTCTTTCTTTCTTTCTTTCTTTCTTTCTTTCTTTCTTTCTTTCTTTCTCTCTCTCCTCTCTCTCTCTCTCTCTCTCTCTCTCTCTCTCTCTCTCTCTCTCTCTCTCTCTCTTCCCCCACCCCCCCAAATCAAAACGACAAGTCCAGAGGCTGAGGGACTGGAGCCTCACAGCCCTGGGGGGAAGGGCGGCCCTGGGGGGAGGCCGGCCTGGGGCCAGGGCTTTCAGGGGAGCCCCTTCCCTTTCCAAAGACGTCAAACCCCACATCTGCCTGTGGGGCCTGAGTTCGCCTCCTGTCAGGCCAGACCCTGGAAGACTATTTCCTGTTTTGGAAGATGGTTCTAATTTAAATGATTATTTTAATAAAAATTCTAAGCTGTCAAAAAAAATGCCCTTACGGGAAATACATATTTTAACATCTACAATGTTAGTCATCTTTTCATAACAGATTCAGTGCAAAATTTAGGATATTAAATCTAACTTTAAAATACTTGAAAAGGATTTGAGATGATGTTTTGTAAACGTGGTAATGATGTGAAATCTTTGCTTTTACTTGTCACCATCCCTTGATAGCTAAATTAGTTAGGGGAAGATTATCCAGTTTTCTTAATTCCTTCCTGAGCTGCTAATTTAGCCAGTTACTCAGTGAAAATTAGGTCAAATAGTTATGAAAGATATATAATTTTTCTCATCATTAACGTCATAAAGTACACAACCTCCATGTACGGTGATTGCTGGATGTGTACTTAGTGTCCTGTGCTGAACCAGGTCAGAATCAGTAGATAATGGCTCAGTGGTGGTGATGAATTTGCACAGATCCGGCAACCCTTCCATGATGAATGGGATTCATTTACAAAATGCTTGGCCAGACTGCCCTCCATGCCCATAATGTTAAAGGACAACCCAGTATTCAATCCAAAACTCCTTTTGCATCATTATGTCACTAATTCTGTTATCAACCTCAGCCTCTTTGGTATTGCTTTTACTTGGGTGCAAATGTTGCTGAGGAAAAAATAAAGGGCAATAGGAAATCATCAGTCTTCCTTTCCTTTATGAAAGACAATTACCAAGAAATTTGTATTAAGGATCAACCTTCAGTCAGATACTGGGCTGGTCCTAAATGAGTCTTTTAGCAGAAATATTTCCCAGAATCAGGGCTTACTGTTCTAAGAAAGAATCAATGCAAACAAATGTGTGTATGCATACAACTATACATCTGTTTTTAAAAGGGAAAAATTGAAATGTCTTTGAGCAATGATTTCAAAAAGTAACTGGGAATTAACAGGGCAAAGAAGGTGTGATAGGCATTGAGAGGCACCACCAAGATTCTCCTTCTAGGAAGGGCTTGTTCTCCATTTGTCACCAGGCAGCCTTCAGCTGTCAGTCCCCTCAGGGACTGAGTTGCAGTCACCTCACCTATGGCTATGCCCTTCCTAGGGCCGCCCACATCTAGTGACTGATGAAAGGAAATGGTCATTAATTTCAGGCCCATTTGGGACAGCTCTAAAGGCTCATTCTAGCTCCAAAGTCCCCATGGGGTTGAATAAGGCTGCTGTTGGGTGTGCACTATGGCTCTTGTTCTCACTCCAGTCACCCTCTCCCTTCTACAGGTGTTGGCCCTAAAGGCATGCCATAATTAAGCTGATTAGCTCAAAGTCTACTTCCCACTAGGTATACACAGGCAGGAATTCACAGTAAGGGCTTTTAGCAGTGCGAAAACCACCTTCCTCTTGTATGCTATACAAAGAATAAATCAGATAAACATTCTAGTGTGAAGTAGCCCTGGAATTGTTTCCTCTGAGTTAGCCAGCAAAGCAAGGCCTGACCTCTGCTAGCACACCTGTTAGGGTATGTTTTCATCTCCAGCTGGTTACCACAACTGAGCTGAACACCATAAAAGGATGGTTTACACTTAAAAAAAGAAGAAAGAAAAAGATGCCAAACACACATTGTCTACTTAACAATGGTGTTCAAAGATGCATACTCTTCACTAAAGGTATGATTTTCCAGCCTAACAGTGTTAAGTAGAAACTGGATAAACAATGGCAGGGGAAACAGGGTTGACATTTCTGAGTTTTTACAAGTTCAAAGAGAAGGCCTCTAAACACAGCACTATTAATAATATAGTATGTGGCACTGGAACAAAAGATTCACATTTTTCCGTCTTTTAATGCCATTCTTAGTCTGATAAATACGAAAAGTACATTAGGTTGGCCAGAATGTCCTTTAATCTTTGCAGAAATCCAAGGGCTCTTTTGACTATTTAATAAGAAGGCAAATACGTATGCTTGGTGAAAATATCTTTTGGGGTTCATTGGGTTATGATAAGAAGTACTGAGGAGGAGGAATTTTTAGTGTATTTGTAGTTTTAAGAGAACAGGGCAGTGTGATAGAAGAGAAAGATAAGATAAGGAGACAGAAGCTGGAAAGAGTCTAGGTACTTGTAGTCACAAAGATATAGTAATTCAAGGACATAAATGGAAAACAACAGAGAGGTCTCAGACAAGGAAAGACTGTAGAAGCATTCCTTCTGGTATTCCTGGGTGTGAAAGCCCCCTTCCCCCGCCCCATACACATGCTAATAAAAAATGAGCAAGCTCACAAGCAAATGAAGAAACTATCCAACAGGCTAGTTTTGAAACTCTATATCATCAAAACTGTCTCTGATATGGTGAGGACATATCAGAGACAGTTTTGATGATACAATTAAAATCCCCTTTGAAGGTCCTGTTCAGGGCTAAGTCTTTGTCACGACCAACCTCTGTGCAACCCAACGTGTTTTCTACAAGCTAGGGTCTCTCCAGGAACCATTTGTTACCAGGCCATCAAATAAATAAAGCAATTGATAGTCCATTAGAAAGTTCTGTTTGCAATTTGACAAAGTCTATTTACATCTGTTCAATTTAATGATAAAAATATAGGCTTGTGCTTTGTGAGTCTTTTTATTTCATGTGGGTAACACTTCAGTTTCATTGTTCTTTGCATACAATGGAAAAGGGGAGAAAACTGTTCTTTTCTCAAGGTAGTTTGAGTAATACTGAGAAACAGAAGCAAATCAGTTGGGTGAGGAGCCCAATGTTGCTTTGCTGGTTTTATTTGATACCATCACTATATGAAAAAGGCTCAAAATTGGTAACCTTTGGCTCATTTGAGGTATGTATGAGTTATTCTCTATTGGCAGCCACTATGGTTATTCTCTTTCGCTTCCCAGATCGCTGTGAAATAGGACTGAGCCTGTTCAGAGTGCTTAGAATAAAAAGACATGGGGATGGGTATCAACTGGAAGAACAATATGGCTGCCAAGTTGAGTATGTATACCTCTAGTCTACATAGTGTCTGACCCTGAGCAGGACCAACCTACAATTCAAATTAAAAGTCAACCCATCCTCCTTCCCTCTGAGGATTTGGATGCTTCCATAAAAAAAGTCAACCCCACTAAATGAAATAGTGATACCTGCTACAATATGGATACACCTCAAAGATTATGCTCAATGAAAGGAGCCAGATATCAAAGAACACGTATTATATGATTCCATTGATATGAAATGTCCAAAAATACAGACATATAGAGACAGAAAATAGATTAATGGTGGCCAAGGGCTAGGGGATGAGAGTGGGGAGTAACTGTAAATGAACATGAGATTTATTTTTAGGATGGTGGCAATGTGCTAAAACTACATTGTTGTGATGGTGTACAACTCTGTAAATATCCTAAAGTCTTTTATGGATTGGGAGGGTGGAGCTACTGTTCCATCCTCAAAATAGTTTGAGAAGCCTTGAACAACATAACTAAACCAGTCTGGTATACTTTGATTTTTATACTTAGAACAGGTAAATTTATAACACATAAATTACATCTCAAAAAAAGCTGTTTTAGCTCAGCCGTTATTGCTCAGTGGTTGAGCATCAACCCATGCACTAAGAGCTCACTGGTTCGATTCCTGGTCAGGGCACATGCCCTGGTTGTAGCTCTATCCCCAGTAAGGGGAGGGGGGGTCATACAGGAAGCAGCCAATCAGTATTGATATTTCTATCTTATTGATGTTTCTATGCCTCTCTCCCTCTCCCTTCCTCTCTCTCTAAAATCAATAAAAACATTTTTTTAATCTTTTTTATAAAAAAGTAATCTGTTAGTAAAAAAAAGCAGACATAATTATCTTTCAAGTTCTTAAAATATGAGTAGAAAACTCTAAGCAATCATAGTTATTCATGTGATATAACTCTAATGAAAATGGTGCACTGTACTGAGTGCTTTATGGATATTCTCTCATTTAATCCTGACATGAAATAGATGTTCATTCTTATTTTTTTTCTATTTTGACAGTGAGGGAATTATGGCCCAGAAAGGGATGGCATTGAATTCAATGTCATTAAGATGGTAAATGGTGGAGTTGAATTTAAGTTCATGTTGGTCTGACTGAAAAGAAACTGTACTCTTTCCACTAAACCAAATGACATTGTTTGTTTTGCAGAGGTCCAATAAATATAGACATTCAGAAGACTCTATGCTGAAGTAGTTCAGAAAAAATGCCATTTCCAAATCAGATTATAAAGTCAGTTTGTAAGTATAACACATATACTCATACAGATGATCCTATCCCACTACTCTTTTATTGGCATTAATTTACATTGAGAATACATAAGATTCACAAAGTCTCATTGATTTGGTAGTGATTAACAGTTTCGTTTTCCAAAACTATGTAGGTTCACTTAAAGGTAAGTAATAGAAGACACATATTTGTGAAAAATATTTTTCTTACCCTGTTGATGACACTTGTCTTTTTTGCCTCATCTCTACCCAGTGAGATAACATTTAGAAAAATATTCCTGCATATGTGCTAGAATCTGTTTTATAATCTCTGTTCCTTCACATCTCAAACGACCTTAGTTGTGCTAACTTAAAAGGCAGCACTATGGAGATGGGCTTTGTATTGTTAGAGATGTACACGTTTTTGTTTTGCAGGTCAAGGGGGAAAAAAATGAAAGCGAGAATCAGCAACATGTTACCCAAAAAGGAGAGATTCATCAGAATTCTTACCTGCCAGTGGAGGATTATATTCCAAATCAAACCAAGAGTCAATTTGTGATTTCCATCTACTATGTCAGAGCTTCCAATATTCACTAAATCAACCTGTTAAAGATAAAGGGAAAATATTTGAAGAAAGGAGACAAAATGTCTATTTGGAAAGAAAACAATATGAGGAGGTAATTGCACTAGCTATTTTCAGAGCCTAAGCAGCATAACCGCTTTTTAAAAATAATCTAAAAATGAAACAATGCATTTGTAAATACACTTTCTATAACAGACAAGTTCCCCATTTCTATAACAGACAAATTACACATTTGCAAAGAGATAGGAAATGAATGTACTTTTAGTATATTGATAGATTATTGCAAATTAAAGAGGCTAATCAGAGTATCTCCAAATAAAATTTATAACAATGATAACTCATAAAGAATGTCTAAAATTAAGATGTGATTCCTAATACATAATTGAAACAAAAAAGAAATTTCATCCGTCTTTTATGTAGCTTAGAAGAATGCTATTATAATTAGGGGTGACTATATTTGACTAAATGCCCTTGCTTTAGAAACACATTAGAATTCTAATAAACAATGGAGCTAATGGCCAGCTCTCTTTTCTCCATTTAGGACTGGATTTGGGAATCAAAATCTGGCAGGGCTTCATTTTTCAAGACAAATCTTATCTCCTGTCCATGCTTTTAACATTCTTAGTCAGGGTCAGGTTAAATATAAGCATCAGACAAATGAGCACATGAAAAGATAGTCAATATTACTAACCATTGGGGAAATGCAAAATATAACCACAGTGAGCTAGCATCACACACTTACATTAATGGCTAAAATTAAAAAATAGTGAGAACATCAAATGCGGATGAGGATGTGGAGAAACTGGATCACTCATGCATTTCTGGTAGAAATATAAATAGTACAGCTACTCTGGAAAACATTTGGCCATTTCTTACAAAGCTGGGCATGTGTTCATCATACAGTCCAGCTATTGAACTCTTAGGCATTTATCCCAAAGCAATGGAAACTGATTTTTATACAAAACCTTATACATAAATATCCCCAGGAGCTTTATTTGTAACAGGCAAAACTGGGAACGATCCAAATGCCCTTCAAAGGTGAATGGTTAAACAAACCGTGGTACATCCATACCGTGGAATATTACTTTGTAATGAAAAGGAACGAACTGTTCATATATATAGCAACTTGGATGAATCTCCTGGAAATTATGCTGATAGAACAAACAAAGCCAACCTCAAAGGGTCACATATAGTATGATTCTATTTATATTATATAACAGCTTTTGAAATGACAAAATTAGAGGAATGGAGAGGAACAGTTGCCAGAGGTTAGGGACCAGAGTCGGGTAGAGGGGGTAGATGGATGTGTTTATAAATGGGCAGCAGGAGGGCCAGCCTGGGTGGCTCAGTTGGTTGGAGCATCATCCATGTACCAAAACGCTGTGGGTTCAATTTCCAGTAGGGGTGCACATTAGAGGTAACTGATTTATGTTTCTCTCTCTCTCTCTCTCTCTCTCTCTCTCTCTCTCTCTCTCTAATTCAGTAATAAAAAATCATGTCCTTGGGTGAGGGTTTTTTAAAAAAAGGCCATCAGAAGGGATCCTTGTGGTGATGGATGTGTACTGCCTCTTGACTCTCATGGATGAAACACAAACATAAATATGTGATAATGTTGTATAGAACTAAAAACACACATGCATACACACACATGTACAAGTAAAACTGGAAAAATATGAATCCTACTGGTGTACTGTATCAATGTTGATGTCCATGGTAATGTCATACTATATAGAGTATGCTACCATCTGGTAAAGCTTGGTTAAGGGTACACAGGATCTCTGTATTGCTTACAACTATATGAGAATTTATAATTATATCAAAATGAAAAGGTTAACTAAAAATAAGTATCCAGGGATACTTTAAAAGCAGAAAATATCACAATAAAGCAAATAGGCAACTTCAGATTAAGTGCTATACAATGGGGATGAAACTGTCAGAGCAAAGTTGAAGGTTGAAAAGTAACTTAGGTTTCTCTTCTTATTTACTATCCTTGACTCACTGATCCCTTTGGTTGAATTATCTTTTTTAAAATATATTTTTATTCATTTCAGAGAGGAAGGGAGAGGGAGAGAGAGAGATAGAAACATCAATGATGAGAGATAATCATTGATTGCTGCCTCCTGCATGCCCCCACTGGGGATCGAGCCCACAACCTGGGCCTGTGCCCTGACCAGGAATCAAACCGTGACTTCCTGGTTCACAGGTCGATGCTCAACCAGTGAGCCACACCAGCCAGATGCTTTGGTTGAATTTTCTTTGGGCTGCCTCCAGGATCCTGCCATTTTGTTCCATAGGATCATTAGAGCAGTGACCTGAGAGAAACTGGTTATCCTCCTCTAGATATTTTCACTAATTAGCTGAGACTCATTATAGTTAAAGCTTTCATTCTCTCAGACTCTGAACCCTTACTGGACTAAATTTCACTCTGATCTGTCCTTCCAACTCGTTTTTTCCTTCAGTGAGATGGCTTCACCTTTCTCTCACTCAATGCTAAAATATATTCCTCGTCATTCACGTCAATTTTCTAAATTTGATTAATTAATAACTTGAAAATATTAAGCTATCTGGGAAATTCAGTTGAAAACAAAAGGCTACTCTTCGGTGTAATGATCAAATCACTTCCAATTAATCCCCACATACACTCATTTGCAGGTTCAATGGCTAATTAAATTTATTTTTGTATCCAAACTATAAAAAATATTGGTCACTTGGCTTAAACCAAATAAATGATACAGAAAAAAATGTAGAATCATTTGAATAAGGATAAAAGATCAAGATACAAGTCCATAGTTGAATTCCACACAAAATTTAAAGTAGAGGATATTATTGAGCTATTCAATACATTAAATGTTAGTGTGGTATCATATGGATTTTACATAGAAGTGGCACATAAATGGACATTTCAGTAACTTTCTACAGAGAAGCAGATAAATGAAAGTCCTGAAAGCTGGTTAAAAAGATAGACTTTGACTTTCTTGAGTATAGGAGTGTCAAGGCGATACTGCCATTGTAAGCTATTCTCTGTCTACTTATTTCTGCAATGCAGATGCTTTTCATTAGGTAGCTAAGTTTCAAGAGTATCCCCCGCAAATCTTCCCTAATTCAGTATGCTGTAGTTAATATGAACATTTCAAATTATGGGGCATTCATATAAATTTGTCTTCCATATGCAGATATATGCTATAATATTTTCATTTTAATTATACAAAGTAGAATATACACATTTCTAGAATTTATTAGGGAAGGAAATATAGTGCTCTCTGAGGAGATTAATAACTCAAGAACAAGAAAGTACCATGATCTACTTTTCATTTGGGAATTCTTCATGTGACAATAGAGGCATTGATTCGGCTATTTCGGCATCCTGTAGTTGGGTTGTAAGAAATGCAACCATCATCATTTTTTCAGTGGTAAACCATATGCTAAACTTTGTCCTTTTCACTATGTCTGTGTGTATGTATTTATGTGTGTGTATAATCTCAATTTGGTTCTTTTAAGAAATATTTTATTCCTTTATAAATATGACCACACAAATATATTATTTTACACAAGTGCATGAGTAAGATTTCATACATGCCTCTCTCCTATTTTTCTTAGACAAGTTTTCTTTTCCATTTTGCTTTCCCTACTTTCTTCCCCTGACTTTTTACTTAATCTGACTTAAAAAAAAACTACTTTCATATTTTCTTCCTATTCAAGTGATTATTATATTGTGAGTGTGCACGTATGATATCACATGCACACAAATCTAAGGGGTTTTATACTGTACCCCCCAAAATGGCACATTATTCAGATTCTATGGAACATTGCTTTTACCAAACAATAATCTCTCTTATTCATTTCTTTTAATGACTATATAATATTTCATAGTTTGGCTGTATCATAGAGTATTTTGCCAGTGCCCTGTTAGCGGACATTCAGTTTGTTTCTAGGGTTGTGATATTTATTTTATTTTTATTTGCCACTTTATACAATGCTGGAATGGACATCATGCATTATCCATCCTCAAATACTGATGCTTCCATTGTGATAATCACTATTTCCAGGAATGTATCTACTAGATCAAAGGGGATATATATTTTTCATTTTAGTAGGTATCTACACTAACAAAAGAGAAAGATGCTAATTTACCATAACTTCATGACACCCACCAGCCAATCAGGAATGAGTATGCAAAT
Source organism: Myotis lucifugus (assembly GCF_000147115.1). Lineage (NCBI taxonomy): Eukaryota > Metazoa > Chordata > Mammalia > Chiroptera > Vespertilionidae > Myotis > Myotis lucifugus. The sequence goes on from NW_005871068.1 coordinate 10,215,707, forward strand.
TAACCCAACAAAGGTGGCAGTTTAATTTGCATATGCAGGCGACAAGTGGCCGGGGTAGGGCAGGATGCTTGCATTGTTGCCATGGCAACGATGCAGGTGTTCCATACCACCCCAGCCACTCCAGGCCTCTGGGCAGTGTGGGAAGGCGGAAAAGCAGCTCTGGGCTGGAGTGAAGGCAAAAGGCAGCTCTGGCCAGAACGAAGGTGGTGCCAGCAGCCAGGGGAAGGAAGGCCCATTCTTGCATGAATCTTTGTGCATTGGGCCTCTAGTTTCTTTATAAAAAGGATTTAGTATTTAATATTTTATCCAGAAATGGGTGTTTCTTCTTTTATATTTTGTCTATCTGATGAGTAAAAGGATATTACTTTGTTAACCTAATTGATTTCCATGATTCCTAGTACATTTGGAATATCTTTTTGTATGACTGATTATTATAATTTCATCTGTGAATCGTGGGTTAATATGCTTTGTTTATTACCAATAGGTTAGTTTTCTTTTCCTTCTTAATTTTAAGAACTCTTTGCAACTATCAGCTCACATTTACTGAGTTCCATAGGCAAGATATGGTTATAATCAATTTCATATAGTTCAACATAATACAATTTTTGAATTTATATTCAAAAGTAAGATTGTCTTATACATTTAATATTTCATTTTGTGCTTATTGACTGCTGTTAGTAAGGTTATTCTGACATCACAAAAAGAATTGCAAACTTTTATCTTTTTATATACTCTTTTTTTAAATTTTGTTTTATTGCTTAAAGTATTACAAAGAGTATTACATATGTCTCCTTTCCCCGCCCCCCTTGTCATTCCCCCGGCCTCCCCTACCCCCCAGTGTCTTATGATCATTGGTTATGCTTATATGCATGCATACAAGTCCTTCGGTTGATCTCTTACACCCCCCTCCCACCCCCCAACCCTCCCCAGCCTTCCTGCTGTAGTTTGACAGTCTGTTCGATGCTGCTCTTGAATAGCTTAAAATATGGGAATTATTTATTCTAGATAGATGAGGTTAAATTCATTTGTGAAGAATACTGGTATATTTTTCAGTGGTAGATCTCTAATAACTTACCAATGTTTTCTGGAGTAATTATTCTAGTTTAATTTTCTGCTATTCATACATCAATTTTAGTAATTTGCATTGTAATAGGAAATTATCCATGTCCTAGATTTATTACAGAATTGCTTATAGTATTTTCTTAATTTCTTCTGTATCTGTGGTTTCACATCCTTCCTCATTACTAACCTTCTGTATTTTCCATTCTCATTCTCTTCATATTTTTTGTTGTGATTAAAAGAGGTATATCTATTTTTGTTGACCTATTCAAAGAGCCAGCTTTTGAATGTATTCAGCCTATTTTTTAATTCTATTTTGAATCACTATTCATTGTTGTTTTTAATAATCTCTTAAATATAGTTAATTATTTTATTTCTATCTTTAAAAGAATTAAGGCTATAGAGTTTTCTCTGAATGTAGCTTTCAGTCTACCCACATCACCATAACACTAAAAGTGTGAGCTACTTACTAGTTTATGTACATTTTACAAGAGGGAAATGGGGTCTCAAAGATACAGGAAGCTTCCACAAGATTTAAAAGCAGGTCCAGATGTGAGAGGCAATTCCTTAATTGAATCTAAAAAATTCTTCAAGTATCTTAATAAGCTCTCTCTAAATTAACAAATATTGCACACCATCATGTAGACAAGAATATTAATAACATTAATATTCATTAAGAAAGGGGAGTGGTATTCTGTCATGCTTGAAGAGGATTGTTCAAGCTCTTTACATGACTACTGAATGCCTCTTATTGACAGTGTAGCCCATTTTGATTCTAAATTCTCATATGCTTAGAGTTGTTATAATGCCATATTTTTTTTACCATATAGCTATGAGTGATATATTTTTAAAAATTATTGCTATCTACCCTCAAATAATTATTACCACACTACACAATGGCTTCTCTTTCTTTTATATATATTTTTTATAATATATGCTCTGAAATTCTATCTTTCAAGGATTCTCAGTCTAATTTCTAAATAACTGTGAAAAGAGAAAACAAAAACTAGAATATGTTAATACCTGTGTGAAATGAATAATTATGTCTGTCTAGTAAGAAAAACAAAAAAAACATTCATGTGACATATATGTTAATAAATGGACTCAGTGTGAGAAAGAGAAAGTGTGTGTGTACGTGTGTGTGTGTATCAGTATTGTGACAAGCACTAGATAGCAAGAAATTCAAGACTGAGGTCATTAAGGACAGCCAAAGTTATGTTTTCCTGTTTTCAGAATGAAAGCATCTGATACCAAATGAATAGGTGTGAAAATTGATATTGTATGCGAAAATTAAATAGCTGCATTGAATTTTTGCAGAAACAAGTTCACCTACACATGAAGATTGGTTTTTGGAGTTCCTACAAAAAGGCCTAAGATTTTGTTCATGAAGTAATATTAGATTCCTGCTCAGAGTTTTATATTATTATTTGTGGAAGATGCTTTATTCAAAGGTGATTTTGGAAGATAGAAAATTCTCACCATTTGCCTTGACATAATGGAAACTTATTGTGGCTCCAGCAGAATATTTCAGTGTGAACTCAGAAAAACATCCCTTGAGTAAGGATGAGCAGGATGCAAACATACACCTAGGAAACCTAATGAACTGGTTTTTGAATAGTCTATTGTTACACAAATTGAACAAAATTCTGTTCCCACCCTAGTACTTAGACTAAAATATCTGATTTTGTACAAAAATATATATTTAGTAATTTATAATTAATACTAGAGGCCCAGTGCACAAAATTCGTGCATGGGGGGGAGGGGTCCTCAGGCCAGACCTGTGCCCTCCCGCAGCCCGGGACCCCTCAGGCGATGTCCACCTGCCGGCTGGGGAATCAGGCCTAAGCTGGCAGTCAGACATCCCTCTCACAGTCCAGAATCCCTCTCGCAGTCTGGGAACTCAGCTCACTGCTCCTTAGCACTTCCATGGAGGCAGGAGAGGCGCCTGCCACCGCCACTGCGCTTGCCAGCTGAGAGCCCAGCTTCTGGCTGAGCAGCACTCCACCTGTGGGAGTGCAGTGACAACCAGGGGACAGCTCCTGCATTGAGCATCTGCCCCCTGGTGGTCAGTGTGCATCATAGCGACTGGTTGTTCCACCTGTTTGTTCTGCCATTCGATCTATTTGCATATTAGGGTTTTATTATATAGGATATAAGTATTTCAGGGAGCACTGTTACTTACTGGTGCTCTACCTCCTAAATGAACTTACTAACTACTAGACTACGAAGAGCAATTAATTATCTTCCATTGCTTATTCAAGAGAGGAATGTTTGTTTTATCCCAGGTTTGGTTTGGTTTGGTTTTGAAAAGAGACAATTTTCTTTTTATTGAGGTAAAATTAACATATACTTCAAATCTCTGTACAAGACAACTTTAACTATATATTAGGTACAGATTGACAAATGTACATGCTTGTGTAACAAACATTCATTCCAGTCTAGATAGAACATTTCTAACATGCTAAAAAATTGTCTAGTTGCCCATAAAAATACTATTCTTATTTCCCAGCTTTTTTCCTTTACTTTTTTATTTTTCAATTACAGCTAGTCTTCAGTTTGTTATTCAGGTTGATCTATAATTTAGTTTTAATTCCAGTTTGGTCCGGGGAGCATGTGAGTGTAACATCCACCTACTCCACTGCCATCTTGGATCGTAGCATTTGCAGTTCTAACTTGAATGTTGTAGAAAGATATATCTCATTCAATAAGGAACCATTATCTTTCCAATAAATGGTATTTACCACTTGTTTCTTTTTAGAGAACCACTGAGAATGACATTTCAGAGTGAAAACACTTCCCGTATCATTCAGCCAACTACAATTAGGTTAAGGGTAGAAGGTTCCACACATTTGTTTCAGAGGATGTGGTTCTTCAGGATCACTTCAGATTTCAAAATCTATTATCCTAAGGAGGAATCACTTTTGTTTCTTAATATGCAGAATATATCGGAGAGTTGTTTAAATTAAAGAAGATATAGGGATAGTGGTAAGCCAGCTTTTTAGTCATCAGTCTTGGTATGTGAGTTTAAATAAATGAAAAATGATGCAAAGTAAATCTTATGAAATAACTTTATATATAGAATGCCAAGATTATGAAAGGAACCATAAGTATCATCTTTAAAAGTTTGTGTGGGGAAAAAAAAGTTTGTGTGGATTTCCTTAAGTAAAATTTTAAACAATAGCTAACAGGGAAATACCATGTGTGGCAATCTATAAATATAAAAGGCGAATAAGCAAAGTGTCCCCTCGGGAGTTCGACCAAGAGACTGGGAGTTGGATTGCTCGCTCACTCGCTATGATGTGTGCTGACCACCAGGGGGCCATGTGGAATGAAGGAAGGCCCTGACCAGCAGCCGGCATCTGGGGGAAGGAAGGCCCTGGCCGGCAGCTGGAAGGATGGCCCCAGCTGGCAGCCAGAAGGCCCCGATCAGCCCTGATCACTGTCCAGGTCTAAGGACCCTACCCATGCACAGATTTTGTGCTCCGTGCCTCTAGTTTATTATATAAAAATCTGTCCTGATACTTAGGCCTCATGCAAATACTCTACCATCTATTTATTTGGTTCTTTCATACCCATACATTTCTTTCTCATAAATGGTTTATAACTGAGTATTTCCTTCCAACATTCTAGACAAATAGGATTTTCTTTTGAAATGAAAGTACATTTTATAAAATATCTACCATCGTGTAGTCAAGCTAAAGAGACTTCTCAATATTGAAACAACACTCCTCAAGTATTTATGTAATCATCCCAAATATAATGCATTTAAAAGATCAGAAATGCAGGAAAAGCAAAGTAGTTTTACTGCCCTGCAGCATGTGCTTTTATAACTGTGTTTAAGAAGTATATAAAATTTTAAGACTTGTGAGCATAAATCATACAGTTTTTCCATTGAGAGACGTATGTATTGAATCTTTTATTATTAAATGATGAATAGTTCAATATATACAACTAAAGGGTGGGTTGCATTCACCATTGTGGACCAGTTTTCCACTGGCAGGTTTTCTTTATTCCCTCTCAGATCCCCATATTCCACAGATTATTTTTTTTATTTTATGCAAATATAGATCTTTATATTGGAAATACCTTTTAAAAAATCACATTTTGACCTAGAATACATAAAAATACAGTTCTGGGTACTCACTATGAAGATATCATCCCTACCTTCAATGATTAACCTTTACATATTAAGTCATTCATTAAATATTTTTGACCATCCACCATATACCACATATTAAGTGTTGAGTATAGACATAGACTAAAAAATGGGCCGTTTTACCCAATTGCTTCCACTGGTGAAATAAGTTAAAATTTCTTTATATTTTGAATGTGTTTATGTTCATAATCACCTATCACAAGGTAATTCTTTTTAATGGAACTGTGTTTTTACTTGCTTATATACTGCCTCTTTAACAATAAAGATTTTTATAATGTTAAGAAAATATAAACTTTAAAGGGCTGAAAGAAAATTAAAACTAATATATCAAAATATAAGTTTCAATGCAGTATTCTTATAGAACATAAAATACAGAACTAAACTTTTTGGTAAAGTAGCTCATAATTTAAGCAAAATTTCTTATGTGGGATATTATATACTAGAGGGCATCATTTGAGAAAATAGGCACTGTCCTCAATAATTTCACAACATAGAATAACATTAAACTTGTATACATTTTCTTCAACAACTAGTCATGTCAGTGAGATCAAACATGGGTAGACAAAGAAACCCCCAAAGGAAAGAAAAGGAGGACTCGCCAGAAAAGCAGCTAAGTGAGACAGAGATATGCAACATGACGGAAAAAGAATTCAGAATAAGGTTCCTAGAGTACATGCACCAGATGTTCAAGAAGCAAGAAGAAACAGATGAAAAACTCAACTACTTATGCAAGAAGCTAGAAGAAACAGATGAAAAAATCAACAACTTAAGTAAGTCCCAAGAAGAAATGAAGAGCGACATAGCTTCAATAAAAAACTCCATTGAAAGTATCAACAGTAGACTGGGAGAAGCGGAGGACCGAATTAGTGAATTAGAAGACAAGGAAGCAAAACACACTCAAACTGTACGGCAAATGGAGAAAAAAATTAAAAGACAGGAGGAGAGCCTAAGGGAGCTTTGGGACAACATGAAATGAAACAACATACGGATAATAGGGGTGCCAGAACAACAGAAAGATGAACATGGGTTAGAAAACCTATTCGAAGAAATAATATCAGAAAACTTCCCTGAGGTGGGGAAGAAAAAAGTCACACAAGCCCAGAGAGTCCCAAACAAGGTGAACCCGAAAAGACCCACACCAAGACACATCATAATTACCATGGCAAATGTTCAGGATAAAGAGAGAATCTTACAGGCTGCAAGAGAGAGACGGAAAGTAACATACAAGGGATCTCCCATTAGATTATCAAATGATTTCTCAACAGAAACACATCAGGCCAGAAAAGAATGGACGGAAATCTACAAAGTGATGCAAAGCAAAGGACTGAATCCAAGAATACTCTATCCAGCAAGGCTATCATTCAAAATTGAAGGGGAAATAAGAAGCTTCACAGACAAAAAAGGGCTAAGGGAGTTTATCACCACCAAGCCAGCCATGCAAGAAATGATAAGGGACTGGTGTAAAAGAAGAAATATCAAGCTCAGAAAGAAAACAGCCACACACAAAAAAAGAAATGGCTACAAACAAGTACCTTTCAATAATAACTTTAAATGTAAATGGACTAAACGCTCCAACCAAAAGACATCGAGTGGCTGAATGGATAAAAAAACATGACCCATACATCTGCTGTCTACAAGAGACCCACCTCATTAGAAGGGACTCACACAGACTGAAAGTGAAGGGATGGAAAAATATCTTTCACGCAAATGGAAAGGAAAAGAAAGCTGGGGTAGCAATACTTATATCGGACAAAATACATCTCAAAGTGAAGGCCATAACCAGAGATAAGGAAGGCCACTTCATAATACTAAAGGGATCAATACAACAAGAAGATATAACCCTGGTAAACATATATGCACCCAATGCAGGAGCACCCACATACATAAGAAAACTTCTGGAAGATATCAGGGGAGAGATTGACAAGAATACAATCATAGTAGGGGACTTTAATACACCACTGACATCACTGGATAAATCCGCTAGACAAACAATCAGCAAAGAAACAGCAATCCTAAATGACTCACTAGATCAGATGGACTTAATTGACATCTTCAGAACACTTCACCCCACAGCTGCGGAATATACATTCCTCTCAGGTGCTCATGGGACATATTCAAAAATAGACCACATATTGGGTCACAAGCAAAGTCTCCACAAATTCAAGAAGATTGAAATCATAAAAACCTTCTTCTCAGACCACGATGGCATAATGTTAGAAATAAACTACAATAAAAACAACCCAAAATACTCAAACACTTGGAAGCTGAATAGCATGTTATTAAATATTGATTGGGTTACCGATGACATCAAAGAAGAAATTAAAAACATCCTGGACACTAATGACAATGAAAACACAACAATCCAAAACCTCTGGGACACAATGAAAGCAGTCCTGAGAGGGAAGTTTATAGCTCTACAGGCCTATCTCAAAAAACAAGAAAAAATGGTAGTTAATCATCTAACTCTACAACTCAAAGAATTAGAAAGAGAGCAACAAGAAAACCCCAGAGTGAGCAGAAGGAAGGAGATAATAAAGATTAGAGCAGAAATCAATGAAATATAGACCAAAAAAACAATACAGAAAATCAATGAAACCAAGAGCTGGTTCTTTGAAAGGATAAACAAGATTGACAAACCCCTTGCCAGGCTCACCAAGAAGCAAAGAGAGAGGTCCCAAATAAACCAAATCAGAAATGATAGAGGCGAAATAACAACAGACCCCACAGAAATACAAATGATTGTTAAACAATACTACGGGCAACTCTACTCCAACAAACTTGACAACCTGGAGGAAATGGACAAATTCCTAGAAAAATACAACATTCCAAAACTCAATCAGGAAGAATCTAAAAACCTCAATAGGCCAATAACTATGGAAGAAATTGAAGCAGTCATCAGAAAGCTTCCAGCAAACAAAAGCCCAGGGCCAGACGGCTTTACAGGGGAGTTTTACCAAACATTCAAGGAAGAACTAAAACCTACCCTCCTCAGACTACTACAAAAAATTCAAGAGGAAGGAACACTTCCAAGCTCATTCTATGAAGCCAGCATCACCCTAATACCAAAACCAGGTAAAGACATCACAATGAAAGAGAATTACAGGCCAATATCCCTCATGAACATAGATGCCAAAATCCTCAACAAAATCTTAGCAAATCGGATCCAGCAGTACATCAGAAGGATCATACACCATGACCAAGTAGGATTTATCCCAGAGATGCAAGGATGGTACAACATCCGTAAATCAATAAATGTGATACATCACATAAACAAATTGAAAGAAAAAAACCACATGGTCATATCAATTGATGCAGAAAAAGCTTTCGACAAAATCCAACACCCATTTTTGATAAAAACTCTCAGAAAGGTGGGAATAGAAGGGTCATACCTCAACATAATAAAAGCCATATATGACAGGCCCACAGCCAACATCATACTCAATGGACAAAAACTAACACCATTTCCCCTAAGAACAGGAACAAGACAGGGTTGCCCACTCTCACCACTCCTGTTCAACATAGTACTGGAAGTATTAGCCATTGCAATTAGGCAAGAAGAAGAAATAAAAGGCATCCAAATTGGAAAAGAGGAAGTAAAACTGTCCTTATTTGCAGATGACATGATATTATACATACAAAACCCTAGAGACTCCATCAAAAAACTACTAGACTTAATACATGAATTTGGCAAGGTAGCAGGATACAAAATTAACCCCAAGAAATCTGAGGCATTTCTATATACCAATAGTGAACTTTCAGAAAGAGAGATTAGAAAAACAATCCCATTTACCATCGCACCAAAAAAATTAAGATACCTAGGAATAAACTTAACTAAAGAGGTTAAAGACCTCTACTCAGAAAACTACAGGATGTTGAAAAAAGAGATAGAGGAAGACATAAACAGATGGAAGAACATACCATGTTCTTGGATTGGTAGAATCAACATCATTAAAATGTCCATACTACCCAAAGCAATCTATACATTCAACGCACTTCCCATTAAAATACCAATGGCCTTCTTCAAAGATCTAGAACGAACTCTCCAAAAATTCATCTGGAATAAAAAAAGACCCCGAATAGCTGCAACGATCCTGAGAAAGAACAAAGTAGGTGGGATCTCAATGCCAGATATCAAGCTGTATTACAAAGCCACTGTTCTCAAAACTGCCTGGTACTGGCACAAGAACAGACATATAGATCAGTGGAATAGAATAGAGAGTCCAGAAATTAGCCCGAACCAATATGCTCAATTAATTTTTGACAAAGGAGGCATGAACATACAATGGAGCCAAGATAGTCTCTTCAATAAATGGTGTTGGGAAAATTGGACAGATATATGCAAGAAAATGAAACTAGACCACCAACTTACACCATACACAAGAATAAACTCGAAATGGATAAAGGACTTAAATGTACGACAGGAAACCATAAAAATTCTAGAAGAATACAAAGGCAACAAAATCTCAGACATATGCCAAAACAATTTCTTCACTGATACAGCTCCTAGGACAGTTGAAACTAAAGAGAAACTGAACAAATGGGACTACATCAAAATAAAAAGCTTCTGCACAGCAAAAGAAACCATCAAAAAAACAACAAGAAAACCCACCTCGTGGGAAAACATATTTGCCAACGTCATATCTGATAAGGGCTTAATCTCCAAAATTTATAGGGAACTCATACAACTTAACAAAAAGAAGATAAATAATCCAATCAAAAAATGGGCAAAGGATCTAAATAGACACCTTTCAAAAGAGGACATTCAGAAAGCCAAGAGACATATGAAAACATGCTCAAAGTCACTAATCATCCGAGAGATGCAAATCAAAACAACAATGAGATACCATCTCACACCTGTCAGAATGGCCATCATCAACAATTCAACAAACGACAAGTGCTGGAGAGGATGTGGAGAAAAAGGAACACTTGTGCACTGCTGGTGGGAATGCAGACTGGTGCAGCCACTATGGAAGGCAGTATGGAGGTTCCTCAAAAAATTGGAAATGGAACTCCCATTTGACCCTGTGATCCCACTTCTAGGAATATATCCCAAGAAACCAGAAACACCAATCAGAAAGGATATATGCACCCAGATGTTCATAGCAGCACAATTCACCATAGCTAAGATCTGGAAACAGCCTAAGTGCCCATCAGTAGATGAATGGATTAGAAAACTGTGGTACATCTACACGATGGAATACTATGCTGCTGTGAAAAAGAAGGAACTCTTACCATTTGCAACAGCATGGATGGAACTGGAGAGCATTATGCTAAGTGAAACAAGCCAGTCAATGAAGGAAAAATACCACATGATCTCACTCTTTCATGGATAATTAAGACCATTACAAACTTTTGAACAATAATAAATACAGTGGCAGAGCTGCCTCAAACTGTTTGACGGACTGCAGTGGGAAGGCCAGGGAGGGTTGGAGGACAGGAGGGAGGGGAGTAAGAGATCAACCGAAGACTTGTATGCATCCATATAACCATAACTAATGGACATAAGACACTGGGGGGTAAGGGAGGGCAGGGGCCTGTCAAGGGCAGGGGGGAAAAAAGGACACTTATGTAATACCCTTTGTAATACTTTTAGCGAAAAATTAAAAAAAAAAAAACAAAAAAAAACCTTTTTCTACTCTGTACTCTGTGAATGACAATGTCAAGAGAATGAGAAGAAAATCCACAGAATGAGAGAAAACATTTTCAGTAAACAAATCTGATAAAGAACATCCAAAATACACAAATTACACTCAACAATAAAACAAAACCTGATTTAAAAATAAGCCACAAAACTCCAAAGAAGATATACATGTGGCAAATATGCATATGTAAAGATGCTCCATGTCATATGTCATCAGAAAAATGCAAATTAAAACAATAATGAGATACCAACTACACACCTATGAGAATGGCCAAAATCCTGAACAAAGATAACACCAAATGCTTTCAAGGATAAGCAGCAAAGGGAATCCTCATTTATTGCTGGTGAGAATGCAAAATAGTATAGTCACTGGAAGATAGTTTGGCAGTTCCTTACAAAACTAAATTTACTCTTACCATGTGATCCAGCAATTACGCTCCTTGGTATTTTCCCAAAGGGATTGAAAATTTATATCTACACAAAAAAACTGCACATGGAAATTTATAACAGCTTTATTCGTAATTGTCCAAACTTGGAAGGAACCAAGGTATCCATATCCTTCAGTAGACTGATAGATAAATAAAATATGATCCATCCAGACAAGTGGATATTATTTAGTGTTAAAAGAAAAAAAGCTATCATCAAAAGTTACAGAGGGAACTTAATATTATTAAATCAAAGAAGCCAATCTGAAGAGGCTACATATAGTAGGATTCCAACTATATGACATTCTGGCAAAAGCAAAAGTATGGAGACAGTAAAAAATTCATTAGTTTCAGGGATTTGGGGGGTCTGTTGGAGGTAGGAAAAAGAGACAGAGCACAGAGGATCTTAAGGCATTGAAAATACACTATAGAATACTTTATCCAAATCCACAAAATATGAACCCTAATAATAAACTATGGACTTTGAGTGATGATAAAAAAAAAAACTTGTATACATTTTCAATATTGTATTAACTTAAATTTTTATGAATAAAATTTTTATAAATATAAGAATATGTACAAAATCTTCTACCTAGCAATATAGAATGCCATTTTAATGACAACAAGAACTCTATATAGCCACAGCTTTCTAATATTGAGCCATGTATAGTGATTTGAAGAACAAGAAACGTAGCACTAGCAAAAAAAAATTAAGATATATGACTAACATAAATTATAATAAGAAAAAATAAATTATAATATGGCTTGTAGCCATATTATTATTATCCCCCAAAATCTCCATGTGTACAAATTATAGGATAATGGGTACCTCAATTTTAAGTTGAATATACAAGAAAAAACATACAATTTTCCCTTGATGCAAGAAATGCACTGGGGTTGGGGGAGGATAAACAATTCACCTTATGAAATTATTTTAAATGAGCACTAGCTTCATTTTTAAGAGTAATCATTCCAATGGGAATTTAAAGATTACATGATATGCTTGTGTATATGTTTCTATTCCATAGAAGAATATTTTAAAGTAAGTACATTTAGTACTTATTTCTAATAAGTACTTATTTTCAACAAGTACATTTAGTACTTATTTCTATTAGTACATTTCACAGTTAGTGAAGTGGAACCGAAGTCATGGAATAATTTCAAAAATATCCTGCAATTAGGGAGTTAAAAGGATATACTTCTTTTGGGGATCCTTGGAATTAGTATATATAAGGAACAGACATTACAGGCCTATTTTATAGAAGACAATTTAGAGTAAGAAATAATATTTGTCTAACATAAATTCACTTCAAAATTTGGAATTTATATTCAAACACTAGATTTTGTGAGTAATAAATATAGAGAGCTTATATTTGGTCAAAAATATTATAAAGTTCTGACATATTCCAAAATATATATTATATAGCTTTAAGTTTCTGAATACTTAAAGGACACAGAAAATACTAGTTTTCAAGAACACTATAAAATCCTTTATCTAAGATCATATGCCAAGAAGAGTGAACACTACATCATTTTTCAGATCAGTGAAATTTGACAACCATTCAGTCTAATTCAATGACAGTTTTCAATGATGAGATTAAGTTAATACTGGAACATAGCTGACATTTGAATTTTCACCCTAGGCTTTTTAACTACTCACTTTGGATTTGTGGTTTCAATAATGTATAACAATAATCTTATTTGCTTAGTGCAATCTCACATTATACATTGAAATTACTTGGTAAAATAATTGCCACTTTGTCATAGACAATTGATGAGAGTGTTGTACTGAACATAATTATGAGATCTACAACTGTGTCAGCTAATATTAAATCAGTGAAGTCCTGGCATATGCCCAGGATATATTTCAACACTCAATAATGGTGGAGTACATTCCATGAATTCAAAAAAGGATTGAGTTCAGGTGATGGACACACAATAGATTATATAATGTTATTATTAACCAGAGTCACCCCAGTAAATTTAATTTTAAAAAGACATTGAGATTCATAGAGTATAAACATGGAAATACTGGGAATCAGTATCAGCCAATGAGTAGAAGACAGATAACATAATGCATATAGAGGGCAGTTTAAAACACCACAGACAATTGACACAGAAAAAGCATTCGACAAAATCCAACACTTTTTTTTGATAAAAACTCTCAGCAGAGTGGGAATAGAGAGATCATATCTCAATATAATAAAGGCCATATATGATAAACCAACAGCCTACATCACACTCAATGGACAAAAATTAAAACATTTTCCCCTAAGAATAGGAACAAGACAGGGATATATGCTTTCACCACTCTTACTCAACATAGTACTGGAAGTCCTAGTCAGAGAAATGAGACAAGAAGAAAAAATTAAAAAAAGAAATCCAAATTGGAAAAGAAGTAAAATTGTCATTATTTTCAGAGGACATGATATTGTCCATAGAAAACCATAAAGACTCCACCAAAAAAACTACTAGATTTAATAAATGAATTCAGCAATGTAGCAGCATACAAAATTAACACAGAGAAAGCAATGGCATTTTTATACACCAATAATGAACTCTCACAAAGAGAAATTTTAAAAAATCTCATTTACCACTACAACAAGAAAATTAAGATATCTAGGAATAAACTTAACCAAGGAGGCAAAAGACCTGTACTCAGAAAACTATAGGACATTGAGAAAAAAGAGATAGATGAAGAAATAAACAAGTGGAAGAATACACTGTGTTCATGGATTGGTGGAATCAACATCATTAAAATGTCCATACTACCAAAAGCAATCAATAGGTTCAATGCAAATCCTATTAAAATACCAACACCATATTTCACAGATCAGGAACAAACAATCCAAAAATTTACATGGAACAAAAAAGACCCTGAATAGCTGTAGCAATCTTGAGTAACAAGAACAAAGTTGGAGGAATCACAATGCCAGATTTTCAAGTTATACTACAAAGCTACTGTAATCAAAACAGCCTGGTGGTACTGACACAGGAAGAGGTATATACTTCAATGGAACAGAACAGAGACCTCAGAAATTGATCTAAGCCTTTATGCTCAATTAATATTTGACAAAGGCGGCAAGAGCATACAATGGAGTCAAGACAGTCTCTTCAATGAATGGTGTTGGGAAAACTAGACAGGTACATGCAAAAAAAAATGAAAATAGACCACCAACTTACACCATACACAAGAATAAACTCCAAATGGATAAAAGACTTAAATGTAAGTCATGAAACCATAAAAATCTTAGCAGAAACCATAGGCAGAAAAATCTCAGACATCTTTCGTGGCAATATGTTTACCAATAAATCTCCTAGGGCAAAGGAAACTAAGGAGAAAATAAACAAATGGGACTACATCAAAATAAAAAGTTTCTGCAGAACAAAATAAACCATCAAAAAAGTGAAAAGAGACCCCACTGTGTGGGAGAACATATTTGCCAATGATACATCTGATAAGGGGTTAATTTCCAAATATATAAGGATCTAATACAACTCAACAAAAGGAAGACAAACAATCCAATTAAAAAATGGGCAAAGGGCCTAAATTGACACTTCTCCAAAGAGGACATACAGATGGCCAAGAGACATGAAAAAATGCTCAAAGTCACTGATCACCAGAGAGATGCAAATCAAAACGACAATAAGGTACCATCTCACACCTGTCAGAATGGCTACCATCAACAAATCAACAAATGGCAAGTGCTGGCGAGGATGTGGAGAAAAGAGAACCCTAGTATAATGCTGGCGGAAATGCAGACTGGAACAGCCATTATGGAAAACAGTATGGATTTTCCTCAAAAAATTAAATATGGAACTGCCTTGTGACCCAGTGATCCCACTTCTAGGAATACTAGTACAACCTAAGAACCCGAAGCATCAATCAGAAAGAATATATGCACCCCTATGTTCATAGAAGCACAATTTATAATAGCTAAGATCTGGAAACAGCCCAAGTGCCCATCAGTAGATGACTGGATAAAAAAGTGGTGGTACATTTATACCATGGAATACTATGCAACAGTAAAAAAGAATCTCTTACCCTTTGAGACAGCATGGAGGGACCTAGAGAATATCATGCTAAATGAAATAAGTCAGTCAGAGAAAGACAAGTATCACATGATCACACTCAAATGTGGAATCTAAGTAACAAAATAAACTGATGAACGGAGTGGATCCAGAGACATGGAAGCATGGAACAGAGTATGGAATCTCAGAGGGAAGGTAGATGGTGGGAGGTAGTTAACTAACGACCTTGTGTGCATATGTGCATAACGATGGACACAGACAATAGGGTGCTGAAGGCCTGGGGTGGTGGTTGAGGGGATAAGGGCCGCTAGAGGAGGTTAATGGGGAAAAGTATTACATATGTAATACTTTCAACAATAAAGAATTATTTAAATAAATATATAAATAAAATGCAATAATGAATCATGAAAAAATAAACAATTTTAGATGACTCAGTAAATATTTCTTTTTATTTGAGAGAAGATGGGCTTAAAAGCCCATATTACTGAATTCAGAATGCCTGGTGAAAGAGACTACTCACAAACAAGGGTGGAGAAGGGCAAAGAACGATAGAATGGCAATATGAGAGATGTTTTCATGTTTCCTGTGATTTGCTCTATAAACTTCAACCAGTCACAAATAAATGGAAGCTGTAGACACTGTTGGAGCCCAGTCAGTCCCCACCACCCCCACCGACATATCTCAAAATAGGGTATTTTGAATTAAAGTTCCTTAAGAAACTACCCGTTTAAGAATAAAAACCCTGACCTCTCTGTCCCCTGAAAGCCGGAGATGTGATGCCCTCCCTGCTTGTGAGGGCCGAGAGACCACCTTATTGCAATAGTTAAAAGAATGCAGAGTGGGAAGCTTATATAAACAAGCCTTGTAACTTACTACTCAAGCCCAAACTTTGTTTAGATTCCTCACCAAGGAATACCCAAACTTGGCTTAAATTCCTTTCTGATGAGCACTGATTTTCTCTGTCCTGTCAATTTCTCCCAAATTTAATGTTGTGATGTTCTGTTTGTGTGTGTGCTTTGTTTTGTTGTTGTTGTTTTTTTCTAAAAAGCATAAAAAGGTGAAAGGTGCCTGGTTTGATTGTTTATTTGAGCCTCATTTTAGAATCTGAGCATTATATTATGATTCTCCCACGTACACGTATTAAATTGTTGTATCTCCTGTTAATCTAGTCTTGTATCTATTTTATTATTTATTATCAGTACAGTCATAAGAATTAAAGAAGGATAGAGGGGCATTCTTCCCCTCCTCAGCAATACAATTTATCTTGGCCTGGTGTGTAGAGAAGCATAACCACTTGGTAGAGACATTCATCCCGTGTCACAGAATTCTGTACTGCCTTCTTTATTTGCTTTTTGAAATCACAGCCACCTTTATTATACATGAGCTTTGCTCTCAGCAAGTAGTATAATAAAGGTATTGCTGCACTTAAAAGTACTTTCTTCTCAATGAGTGGTTTTCAAAAATAAATTATTGATAGCAGGGAAAACTTCATGCTCAAAAAGCCAGCACGGAGAATGCAAATCAGAACATAAATGTGGTGTCAGCATTACAGAGCTAAACTGTGAATAGCATGTGAGTAGCATAGCAAGTTAGAAGTCAGGATAGAGGAAATTGAGGCACAGGGTCGAATTAGTAGGTTGCTAGTTTAGAACCAGAGAATGTGTTGCAGAGATGTATGCCAAAGTAGAGGAGACCCTATGAGGGAAGAAGTCAAAATAAACTTTATCTAAGAAACTACCACAAAGTAGTCTTTCAAAAGGAAGCTTATAAGACCCCTTTAACAGCAGGTAGAGCTAATCTTTTCAAGTGATTTTAAAAATCAGGTTTGTGGATAGATTTTCAGAATTGGGAGGCTCCTCATTACATTGGTTCCATTATACTCAGAAGCCTTTCTGGAAGGTTTTACCTTTTACAATTTTTTAAGTTGTCTTGGTTACAATTTAGACACTCTATATTCCATTGTGTTAATTTTTATAATTTATTATTTTGCATAGACTATAATATGATTTCATTGATATTTTATAATCAACATATAGTTCAGTGTAGATTCCATTTTTGCTTTCTATAGCTCTTGTGCTTATGCTTAATATTTTCTTTCCGTGTTTAAATTGCATATATTTGCTTTTCTCCTCTTTTTCCTGAATCAATTTATAAGAGATCAGTCTATTTTATTACTTTATTACAAATAGCCAGCTTTTAAATTTAGTGTCTCTTCTTTCTAACTCATTTATTTCTTCATTTATCTTTTATTTCCTACTTTCCTTAGAGCATTTTTTTATTTTCGTAACATTTATGGTTGAAAGCTTGAATTAATTTACCTTTTGTAAAAATGAAGATAAAAGCAAAGACAAAAATTGAACCTCTAGGGAAAACCTGGACCATTTCATATGGGTTTTCTCATGGAATGGTTTTTCCTCCACAAATTTGGGTTTGTACTCTTGACTTCATATACAACATATTCTAAATTAATCAAATTGAATTTTTAAAAGTGTTATTAACTTATAGTTATAATATTAAATCAAAGAGTACACACTTTAAAATTTCTTTTTGTGTATTTAATGAAATTTTTGTTGCATCCTAATATATTATCCATTTTCCTGTTTATACATATGGCAGAACAATAGATGAATGGATACAAAGACTAAGGTATGAGTCTTCTACAAACTCTGAGCACAGCAGGCCATGATTTGAGAGTAACTGCATTTTTTAGATACTTATGATTGCAACTGCTGTCCAGTCTCCCCTGCACAAGGTTAGAACTTTATCAGTTAAGATAGCAGCTCTCTTTCCTCTTGTCTCTTTAGGTAAAGGCTATTAATTCATGCTAGTCCCTGGGTGCTTTACCATTCATTGTCATTCTTTTAATTCTGCCCACATTTTTAAAGATATTCCTTTCATACAGTACCTTCAACTTTGTCTTTGTATAAGTCATCTATTTCATACCAGGACTGTTAATGGTACACTTGGCTTCATGAGATGAGTTGGGTTGGGATGGTGACTGTACCAGTGGATACTTCAATGGACTAAAGATTAAAGACTGAAAGTCACCAGTTAGGTCCACTCATTTATCACCATTCCCTAGCGTAATTCTCACAAATGGCAAAGATAGAATTTTCTGAATGCCTGTTTGAGAGCTCAGATTTGGATTTGGTTCATTTAAATTAAATTATAAACTACTAGAGGCCCTTTTGTATTTATATATTCACTTAACACTCATCTTTTAAAATTGCCACATAAATCCTGTTTGGAATATGATCAAGATTGAGTTAAATCTATAGATCTATTTAGGAAGAAACAATACCTTCATAATATTGAGTATATCAGGTTTCTCCTGTGATTTTTCCCTATAGTTTTTTTAATTTTAAGTATTGCAGAATGAGGAAAAAAGTCCCATAGGAAAAAATGAGCAAAAAACTTTTAACAAAAGAGGATATTCAAAAGTTCAAGAATAATATAAAAAATTTTCAACCTGAGTAGTAATTGGGGAACTTTAAATTAAAACTGCAATGAGATACTAATACAAACACCAAAAATAGCTTAAATTAGAAAGTCTAATAATGCCAATGCAAAGATATGGGATCACTTGAACACTCACAATTAACTGGTTGAAAAGTAATTCATTGAAAATAGTTTGGCATTATATATTAAATGTGAAAGTGTAAAATTATTATAACCCAACAATTTTATTCTCAGGCATATAACTAACAGAAACACATTTCTATGTTTGACAAGTCTGCCTGTCTGTCTGTCTATCTATCTATCTATCTATCTATCTATGAGAATATTCATAGAAGCTTAATTTTAATAGCCCAAACTAGAATCCGAAACATCTGTAATATTGTCAACACTACAAGTAAATAAATAAATAAATAAATAAATCCTATATAATAAAAGCCTAATATGCTAAGTGTCAGTTCATCCATTCATCCAATCAAAGCATAATATGCTAATTATATGCTAAGGCTGCTCAACCACTCGCTATGACATGCACCTACCACCAGGGGGCAGTCGACCAGTCAACCAGTCGCTATGATATGCACTGACCACCAGGGGGCAGACAGTTGACCAGTTGACCAGTCACTATGATGTGCACTGACCACCAGGGGGTAGATGCTCTGACCGGTAGGTTAGCTTGCTGCTGGAGTCTGGCCAGTCAGGACTGAGCAAGATGGGCCGGACATGCCCTGGAGCCCTCCTGCCATCCCTTCCCCGCTGGCCAACTTCCCACATGCCTCCCTGGCCCCAGTGGTGCACTGGTGGGGTTTCTCAGCCTGGCCTGAGCCCTCTCACAGTCTGAGACCCCTCAGGGAATGTCTGCCTGCCAGCTTAGGTCCGGGACCCGTTGCTCGCTGCTTCTTACTGCTCAGCTCGCTGCACCTTAGCTCCCACCACCGCCACTGCGCTCGCCAGTTGTGAGCCCAGCTTCTAGCTGAGCAGTGCTCCCCTGTGGGAGTTCACTGACCACCAGGGGGCAGCTCCTGCATTGAGTGTCTGCCCCCTGGTGGTCAGTGCACGTCATAGTGACTGGTCGTTCCGCTGGTCATTCCACCGTTCAGTTGATTTGCATATTAGGCTTTTATTATATAGGATTGCTTTTCTTGTCAATCAAACTTTATGGGGTAAGCTGTTTATACATAATGCACACCTATTTTATAGAATCATCTATTCTTTGGAGGGTCAATAATTACTAATTGCTCTTAAATCTACATGTACGTAGATTTGCGTGTGTATATATACACATATATAGTTTCTAACAACATGATGTCATCTTTGGGCCCCCCAGCAGAGAGCACCATGACTGAGAAGGGTGCCCACATAACATCTGGCTGTGAAAAGCAGCGGGTTCCTGTCTGCCAGGGAGAGATAGCTGGAAATTCAGGCATCCTCTTAAAGAGCCAACACACAAAATTCCCTGTGGAGCTACCCACCTTGTGCTCTGGCAGAGGGAGCTGTGTGAGCAGAAGCCAGGACTGGGGATTTGGGGGTTAGAGCTTAGAAGGCAGACACTCCCAGTTTACTATGCTGAGTCATTCCCTCACCCAGCTGAGGACATTTTTCCCACACAGACATTTGTCTTGCCTCGGGGGAAGACTATTGGAAAACACCTTGCTCTGAGACTTAAAATAACAATTAGCCTCCAGGCAGAAGCAATGGCCCTGCCCTGATGAAAAAACTCTCCCCACACCTGAGGATGATTGCCTGGGGTCAATTCAAGTCAGAATCCTATCAGTCTATAGGCAGAGGGGGTCTCTGGAGGCTTTGAGTCTTTGCCTGATCTACTTAGTCAGAAACAGCATTTGACAATGTCCTATACTAGAGATTGAGAGGCATAGAGGATCTACCCAATACATATTCACAAACCCAGACAGACAGCCAAAATAAGGAGACAAAGAAACAACATCCAAATGAAAGAATAAGAGAATTCTCCAGAACAAGAGATAAATGAAGCAGAGATAAGAAATTTATCTGAAACAGAGTTCAGAGTAATAATGGTAAAGATGATCAACAGCATGAAAAAAGATATAGTAAAAATGGAAAAAGAACAGTCGGAAATAAAGAATGACATAACACAAATAAAGAACACATCAGAAGGAATACACAGCAGATTAGGGGAAGCTGAGCATCAAATCAGTGAATTAAAAGACAGAGTAGAAAAAAATCACTCAGAGAACCAAAAAGAAAAAAAAAACAATTAAAAAACAGGACAGCTTAAGGGAGCTATTGGACAACGTGAAGTGTAACACTATTTGAATAGCAGGTGTGTCAGAAGAGGCAGAAAGGGAGAAAGGGATAGAGAACGTGTTTGAAGAAATAATGGCAGAAAACTTCCCTAATCTGGTAAAGAAAAAAGTTCAGAAGACACAGAAAACCCCAAGCAAGAAGAACACAAACAGAACCATGCCCAGACACATCATAATTAAAATGCCAAAAATTAAAGACAAAGAGAGAATCTTAAAGGCAGCAAGAGAAAAGAAAACTGTTACCTACAAAAGAGCTCCCATAAGGCTCACACCTGATTTCTCATCAGTAACTCTACAGGCCAAAAAGGAATGGCATGAAGTACTCAAGGTAATGGAAAGCAAGGATCTGAAACCAAGATTACTATATCCCGCAAGGCTATCATTCAAAACAGATGGTCAAATAAAGAGCTTCCCATACAAAAAAAAAAAAAAATGCTAAAGGAGTACAACGAATATCATGTTAAACGAAAAAAGTCAGAAAAAGGTTAGGAACCATATTATTTCACTCATGAGTGAAATATAAAACTGAAAGTAACAATTGAACAAACAAGAACAAAATCTCATAGGCACAAACAACAGAATGGCGGTTACCAGAGAAAAGGGGGGTGGTTGGGAGGTAAAGGTCAAATATTTGGTGACAGAAGATTATTTGACTTTGGGTGGTAGGCACTCAATGCAATACACAGATCATGTATCACAGAGATATATACTTGAAACCTATATAATCCTATTAACCAAGGTCACCCAATAAATTTAATACAATTTTAAATGAACTACATCAAAATGAAGAACTTCTCTTTATCAAAAGACACATCTGAGTAAAAATGCAATCCACAGAGACAACAATACATGAAACAAATTACTCATATCTAGAATAGAGAAATAACTTATAATTTTGATGAAGTTGAAGTTAACTTTTCTCTTTTTGAATCATAACATTGGTTTTACATCTAAGAAATAAATATTTGGTATCCCAAAGTCACAGAGATTTTCTCTTGTGGTTTCTCTGTTTTGTTGCCAGGATTTCTTTTGTTCTTATATTGAAAACTGTCAAATTAATAATTATAACATATATAGGTAACCTACAAATTCATAATCAATAATCAGTATGTGAAAAAACAAGATGCTTATTAAATAATCTATGTCTATATTAATTCACTATTTTTAGGAGATCTAACAAACTATTTTTTAATGTGACATTTTATTGGTGAGATCACTATAAAGTAGAGTGAATCTGATACTGTAATTCTTTGAATTTTCTGTTTCCTTTGATTATATATTTTGTAAATAAATATGGGGAATTGATCTAAAAAGATCAATTGATCTAAAAAGATTTTTGTGTATAAGTTCCAAATATCTTTAAACAATTTTTTTAATTTACATGAAATTGATTTTTCAAAAGGTTCTATTGGACTAGTAATGAGGCAAACATTCTAGACTATTCTATTCTGTCTGCAAAAAAATTAAAAATATAAAGTTAATCACTTTATAAAATAATTAAAATATTTAATATTTCTATAATTTTCATAGGCTAAATATGACAACCCTAAATTCAGAAAATCAACTAATGCTGTACAGCCTTCACTTCCATTTCCCATATGTTGTTCTCTCTGTGCCATATAAACTGAACAACATTTGGGTGTGTATACATCATTAAAAATCTATCACTGATTATGGTTATTTTAAGAGTATGTGACCAATTTATTTGGATTTATCCTTGAAAGACAGCTATAATGTAATTAGGAAGTTACTCAAAGTGCCTTATAAATGGTTGATTAGAAAGACTGTAGGAAGTTAGTAAGAAAGGAGACTGCTTCTGCCTTAACCGATTTGGCTCAGTGGATAGAACTTCGGCCCATGGACTGAAGGGTCCCGGGTTTGAGTCCGGTCAAGAGCACATAACTTGGTTGCAGGTTCCCCGGCCCTGATTGGGGTGCGTGCAGGAGGCAACCAATTAATTTGTCTCTCTCACTTCGATGTTTCTCTCTGTCTCTTCCTCTCCCTTCCATTCTCTCTAAAAAATCAATGGAAAATAGCCTCAGGTGAGGATTAACAAAAAAAAGGAGACTGCTTCCAATGCCCTGATAGAAGGGAGGAATCTCAAATTCACTCTGCAGAAACAAAAACTCCTATAATCGCCACACTTATTTGTTGACCCTCTTATAGTACCACACATATATCTAAACTAAATCAAACAGAAAAATAAAAAACAAATTTGCAGTTCTTACCATGAGTTGAAATACTGATTTTTCTGTGTAATGTTCATACTTGGTTGTGGTGTTAAGTATTGGCTGAATTCAAACAAACTTTATCATCATCATGTTTGAACACACTTTATACTTATAAAAAATAATAGTCTAGTAAAAGCCATTTGTTGCACAGAACACTGCTAAGAGGAACTGAGTTCACCACAGGACTTATTTTGTCCACCAAACATAACTGCATTCAGTAAAATTAGAAAACAACATTTAGTTGTGTCAGGTCTAGGTCACGCCTTCCCCTGCCCTCTGTGGCTGCAGGCATTGACTTCCTGAATTATATTAGCCACGAGCAGAAGTACATGAACTACAACATGTGATCTTAATAATAACTGCTTTGATTTATAAGAGAACTTGAGATGCTTTCTCTGAATTTGGGGCCCAAGCCCTCAATCAAATTTTAAGCCTTCTGTCTCATGGTGCCCAGACTCTGTCCAGGTCTCCACTTACATTATTTTTCTGCAAGACCCGCAGCGCCTTGTTGACATTGTTCAGGGCATGAACTCTTGTGGATCCTTTTTCTTTTGGCTGAAAACAAAATGAAACCATGTTACTCCCCAGAAGAGAAACCACAGTCTACTAGAAATTGAACAATTTATACATCTCATAACTAACTTTGACTATTTTGAATGAATACAGGCTGTGAGGGATTAATATAATGAATTTCAGTGCTTTGGGCTAATTGTACTTGTCATAGGACTTTCTTAACATGAATCGATCATTCCTCAAGAAAAATTGATAGTATTTCTTCTTCTTCACAAAAGATATATTTGGCTAAAATCTCTCCATCATTCTACAGCCCATTTGGGGATTACTGTATGACCACCAATAGAAACATCAGCACGCATAAGGACATTTGCTAGTAAAATAGATAAGTGAGTTAATTTTTATACTTTTTAAGAAAGTTTAAAAGAGGTGTAGGCCTAGCAAAATTATATAATATGACATAAAGTTGAAGAAAACTATTTCTGTGACTATAATCTTAATTATCTTAGTCACTAAAGCTCAAACCTCAATCACCTTTAGTTTTCTAACCCTCACTCTCAATCCCAAAAGTCATATCGTGTCTGGTAATTTTTAAATTAACATTTGCATAGTTCATCACAATATATGAATAAATTTATTTATTCAGTTGTGGAGCTTTAGAAATTTTACTGCTATGATGTCTGCCGTATTTACTCCTAAAATGAGATCTACCCACTTAATAAACATTTAAGTGCACAATAAAGTATTTTTGACTATAGGCACAATGTTCTAGAGCAGACCTCTAGAACTTATTCATCTTGCATAACTGAAACTTTATAGCTGTTTAACAGCAGCTCCCATTTTCTATATCTCATGTTAAATGGTATCACAATAAAATAAATTAAATTTAAAAGGTTATTATGTTTAAAAGCCATTATAAAAATACATTCAAGCCTGGCCAGTGTTGCTCAGTGGTTGAGTGTCAACACATGAACCAAGAGGTCAGGGCACATGCCTGGGTTGCAGGCTCAGTCCCCAGTAGGGGGTGTGTAGGACACAGCCAATTGATGATGTTTCTCTCTCATCGATGTTTCTATCTCTCTATCCCTCTTCCTTACTCTCTATATAAAAGTCAATAAAAACATACATTCAATAACAAAGATACCAAACATTGAAAGTGAATATCTATTAATTGACATAAATTATGTTGCTGAAAATTTTCACTTTCTTTTTCTCCATATGATAGACTATGCCAAAATGAAAATAATATTGTGAGATTGTTTTATTCAGAAATAGTTCCTGTATTGCTAGTTAATTCAGTAATTGGTAAATTAGTGAATTTTACTAGATCTCATAAAATTATGCTGAGTTTGTGATATGAAATTCTCCTAAGGCCAATGTGAACTTTCTTATAAATAAGTCACATACCAGTTTTTGATTCGTGAGGCCTTCTAGAAGGTCCAGGAGGCGACTCCCATCCTGCAGGTCACTGAAGAGGTTTTCTATGTGCTGCTTCCCAAACTGAAATATGAAATATACCCAATTAAGCAAAACATGCTTCCAGTGATCCATTTCAATGATTATGCCTCTGAAAATTTTAAGCTATGTTTAAAAATATTTAATATATCTAATTCTTAATCTGTCAATGATGATAGATGAAAAGAGAACCTCCAAGTAAAAAACAAAAAGCAATATATCATCATTACACTAAATCTATATATATATAAAAGCCTAAGTGACCGGCTGATCGGCTGGTAGCTTTGACACACACTGACCACCAGGGGGAAGATGCTCAATGCAGGAGCAGAAACCACAGGCATGGAAACATGGAACAGACTGATGAATCTCAGAGGGAAGGGGGGAGGGGTCGTGGTGGGAAGAGATTAACCAAAGATCTTATATGCATACTAGAGGCCTGGTGCATGGATTCGTGCACCAGTGGGATCCCTTGGTCTGGTCTGCAGGGATCGGGCCAAAACCGGCTCTCTGACATCACCCGAGGGGTCCCAGATTTTGAGAGGGCGCAGGCCAGGCTGAGGGACCCCACTGGTGCATGAATCCGTGCATCAGGCCTCTAGGTATTTAATAACAAGAGTTGGAGTTCTGTAGCTTAAATGATCTAATTAACTCCACTTTTTCAGTGGTGATTCTATGAAGAAGAGAAAAAAATTTAAAGATATAGGCAGGTGGGCTTTGGCAGGGAAGGAGATGTGCAAAGAAACAAAGACCACATATAACGCCCTTGCAGATGTATAAAATTTAACTGTTTTATTTACTTGGAAACATAATACTTAATTTTAGAGGGTTTACCATCCTTCACCCATAAAACAAGCTTTCTCTGTATATACATTTTATGTGCTACCTCAGAATGACCCATTCTCATATTAGACAGCTCAAACTTTTTTTCAGACTTTCATGCTTTTTATTTATTTATTTTAATTGTTTTATTGCTTTAAGTATTACAAAGAGTATTATATATGTCTCCTTTTTTTTCTCCCCTTGACCCTCCCCTAGCCTCCCATGCCCCCCAGTGTCTTGTGTCCATTGGTTATGCTCGTATGCATGCATACAAGTTCTTCCGTTGATCTCTTACCCCCGCTCCCACCCCCCCAACCCTCCCCAGCCTTCCCGCTGTAGTTTGACAATCTGTTCGATGTTGCTCTGCCTCTGTATCTATTTTTGCTCATCAGTTTATAATGGTCTTAATCATCCATAAATGAGTGAGATCATGTGGTATTTTTCTTTCATTGACTGGCTTATTTTACTTAGCATAGACAGCTCAAATTAAAAAAAATATTTTTTTTAAATTGAGTTGAAATAGGCCAGTGAAACTTTTTTTATCTATTTTTTCCAGTTCTTTTACTTGGGATTTATTCTGAGGAAAAATAATAGACACTAACAACATCTAACATTATTGGAGTAACTACTTGTGAGAAACACTCCACTAAATGATTGGATCTTATAATCTTTGTGACACTTCTATGAGGTTAGCATTAATCTACTCATCTCACAGATGAGGCAAAGAGGTTAAACATGTGGCCCTTTGTCACAAAACCAGAAGGTGGTAAAAGCCAAAATTTTAGCCCAGATCTGTCTAACTCCTGGGGTCTTTGTTCTTTCTATTTTATATTGCTGCTTCCTTGGCCTTTTGCCCTTCCATTTGATTATCTTTCTAATATTTTATTTCTTCTGCCATGCCTCCAGATATTTTCTTTTTCTGGTTTAAAGCCCATAATCCTTCTACATGAAATCATTCACCCAAGTTATCTAGAAAGCCCTAATTTATTGGTGACAGATATTTATTGAGCACCAATAAACCTGAGCTACATGCTGGAGCACATGCTAATAAATCAGACAGACATGACCCCAGTCCTTGTGGACTTTGAGACCAGCAGGGAAAACAAATAATCCTAAAAGGTAGTACTACACAGAAGCAGTAAAAGGGACCCAGGAGCACATAACTATGGGAACTCCCATAGTCTGGGGGATAAGGAAATACATTCCACAAATGTCAGGTGATGGTGGCCTTTGGGTGATCGGGCTGTTCTTATCCACTCCTTCAATCACATGCAAATATTGAATTTCACACAGCTCAAGAAAATCAAGAAGAGCCCTGGTTTCCAGGCCAAAACTCCCAAGATTGAAGACATAGGATTCAGGCTGTCCTTACAGCCAGGTAGTCATGTCAATGACAACTTGGGCCAATGCCTCCATGTTTCACTTAATGAGAATACTGACCCCTGCAAAAGTCTACCAGCCCCTCTATGTCCATCTTTCGGAATTGAGCTACGTATGTGCTTTGACAAAGATAACTACAAGTATCTTTTGAAAATCTACTCAAATAGTTCTGCTTAAAACTCCACAGCAAAAGAAAACACTAACATGCTTGACTTTTTTAAAGCACCTTAACCACATATAATGTACAACTAAATCTTAAAACAATAGTGCCACTTTTATGAAACTTCAATGAGAGATTTTTACTAATAAGTAATGAAAATGAACATACAGTTTATAATAATTCTGTCAAGAACCTCATATATACCCTGGAATAACTTGGCATTTGGGGAGTAATATTAAGGTTTTATTTTCAAATTGTTTGAAGTTCTACAATGCCTTGAAAATATTGTGTGTGTTTTTATTTTGTTTAGGAGCAAAATTTTACAGATGCATTTTGAGCAGTGTGGGGCTTCTAAACTTACCAACAAAAAGAATATTGCACACTGAAATGTGTCAAGTTTAGAAGAAAATAAAGTATAGGTAGCTGACAGAGATACTTATTCTTACAAAAAATATATGTATAGATAGGCAGATAGATAGATAGATAGATAGATAGATAGATAGATAGATAGATAGATGATAGATAAAGCCTGAAAAACCAGAAAGGATGTGTGTGGGGAAATGGCCACTCAAGGAGAAAAGCAGAAATAAGGAAGGAGATAAATCTTGAGGTACAAAATAAAGCATGATCCTCCAGCATCCAAGACATGAGGGCTAGACAGCTTATGCTTTCGGTCAAGGAATCTAGACAAAGGTCAACAAGGCAAACAGGATCTTGCTTTGATCTAAACTTATACAAACAGACCAGGGTATTTTATAATTCTCCCTTTGCAATCGCAACCAAACAAAATGGAGAGGGAGTGAAGAATTGTAGGCCAGTCAGAGGCCTCCAGGCACAACTAGTTGGGGCACCTAAAAAGCAGTGAGGTCACAAGAGAAAAAGAAAGTTCTTGGTATCATAGGTAACTTTCAAAACTCATAGAATCAATGATATATTAAAGTATCACAACTGAAATCAAATTTCTATTTGTTATATCCACCACAGACTCTAATAGAGTGCTTCTCAGAATGTTCCCCCCAAGCATCCTTCCAGCAGATGAGATTGAATGAATTCACCTTGGAGTCTGGCAGTAAAACTTATACAGTGACTACAGGTTCAAAATTTCTATGAAAGCATATGTGTTCTGTTAAGCATTTGTGGAGATATTGCCTTCTTCTCTTAATGCACATTTGTTTTTACTTTAAAGCAATTTCAAGCACTTTGAGTGAAATTTGCCCGCCTGTGGTCTAACTGAAATTAAAGTGATGCTCAATGATTTGTACAAAATGTAGCTTGTAACTTCATGGACTTTCAGGTGCTCAGTCTTATTCTTCCTATAGAATGCATATCCTAGGAAAAGCGAACATCTCATTTCTCATGGATGGATTTCATTTCTTTTTCTGGATTCAACTCCTCATTCAAAAGCATTGTAGATTTGATGTCGCAAAAGGGGCAAACATTTCAGAGGCAGAAATAGCTGACTTTTGAACTCAAGTCTCCTATTCATTAGCTACACTGTCTCAGGCAAGTGACTTCGCCTTTCTGAGGCACAATTTACTCTTAGGTAAAATGGGGATTGAAATAATACTACTTCAGAGCACTCCTCTGGGGCTTAAATCAAACAGTGTAGGTTTGCTGCACAGACTTGGCAAATAGTAGGCACTCAATAAATATAGCATGTTTTTTATGTTTTATTCTTCTATTATCCCTTGCCTTCTCTTTCTTTGGCCAGAATCTAGCTGTAAATACAGTTATGGTGCATTGTTGAACCTGCTAGAAAGTTCAGAACTCATATACAATGTGTTCTGTTTTCTCACAGTTTGCTACCCCTGTAAAAGTGAAAGTCAAGGAGGAGAGATGTCGCTCCATATTCAATTACCAATACTGAAAATGTGGATGGCACAGAACACTCAGAAGCTTCAAGTGCTTTTTCTTTTTTTTCTTGTTCTTTTGATTATTTTTAATTAAATCTTCTTTTGTTTTCTTCCCTTTTCATCTCCTACATCTTTTTGTTGCAAGTGACATTTTATGTCATGAAAACAATATTTCCTTAAAATTCCCCATCTTTAATGGCTTTCTTTCCAAGTGTATGAAAATTATTTTGTAAAACATACAGAACATTAAACCCTCTTTGGGCCATATAACCCTCTGGCTCTCTTGTCTTCAATCCTTTCCATGACTAACATTTTCTTTAAAAAGTGAACTTTTGATAATACTCAGCAGTTTTCTGCATTCACTTACATATTGTTTTCTTCCTTGCTAACCCAAATAACAAGATGAAAGGACCATAAAATGAGACAATAATCCTTCCAGATCATTGTTGGTATGATATAAAGAAATATGGAATTTCTTTATATCTTTATAGAGACAATGTTATAAAGAAAACTCAAATTGCTTGGTAAGTGGCATAAACAAAGTGAAAAAAATTGAGAAAGAGACAGAAATGCATTTGTGAATATATTTAAATAGCTTCTGACTCTTTAGAGTTACATCAATCTTTTAACCTGAAAATATGGAGATCAATAGAAAGAAGGTAAAGAGCCTGGGAATGATTTAGCATAGCCTTCTGGTTACAGAACGGTCAGGCTCTGGACAGCTCAGCTGTTCAGAAAGTCAAGATAGTCCCCTGTATTTACAAATCTTTAGATACTGGAAACACCAAAAGGAGTGCAAAATTGATTCAAAACTTATTGGTGAATACTGCTGATCAGCTCCCATAAAAATAATGCAACCCATTATAATATAAATAGGCAATTTTTAGATGATTTATTTAAACATGGGTTGTAAAAAGTATTCCATAAGAAAATTTTATTCAGATATAATATACATCAAGGAAAGTAAATGTATCTTAAGTGTTAGCTCAATGAATTTTCACAAACTGAACACATTCATATTAACCATACCAGACAGAGAAATGCAATATGACTAGCAACCTGTGAGCTTCCTCATACCCCCTTGTGGGCACTCCTCTTCAAGGATGGCTCTACTGACTTTTAGTACTATAAATTAGTTTTCTCTTGAAAGGAGTCTCTAAAAAATGGAAGAATAATGGTGGTTTAGTATTCCATTTTAGGCAACTGATGACTGGAAGACATCAGGTTTGTACAGATAGAATTTGGGTGGGAAAATTGCATTGATGAAATACAATTTACAAAACCAAGGGAAGTGGTATAATACAGTAAATAAGAATATTTTCTCTGTACCCAGAATGAATTGGTTCAAATCCCAGCTCTGCCATATTTCAGCTGTGTGATATTAAGCAAGGAACTTAACCTCTCTGTACCTTATCTTTTTCATGTATAAAATGAAGATCTGCTATTATCTAACTTGTGGTGCTGCTGAGAAGATTTAAGTACACTTAGAACATCATATGTGTAAGATGCACTCAGTGAGTGTTAGCTATCATGAAACTATTCCAAATTTTTAACTCAAATAATCCACATTTTCCACAGTTCACCTTGTAACTTTCACCCCAGAATAACAGAGGGATCAATGTCAAAGTACTAGTATGGGGATTAAATGCATTAATAAATATAGTGTCCAGCATGTCACCTGGCATAGATAATGCTCCATAAACCCTAATTATATTTTCTCCTTCCTATTAAATGATATCACCTGGAGGTGGAGAGAACTCTCTCCTTTGAGTGTCCCAGGATCCTAAAGGACTTGGGTAACTTGAAGAGAGTTTAATAAGAGACAATTTACAAATATGAGGGCAGACTATAAAGAAATCACCAGAACTGGTAATAGAGAAGTGCTATTATCACTCCTAGACTGAGAGGAATGAAGAGAAAGAGGATGGTTACTGGTCCCTGAACAAAGAAAGAGCTGAGAGGGTCAACAGACAGGAATTTTTATATTTGGGAGATGAATGCAGTGAATAAATACTCTGGTCTTTCCTCCATCCCTCAGATCTCATGTAAATGCTCTCATTAGCCAAATCCAACTGGAAGCTCAAGGGCAAAGAAGTCTTTTGATATCATCCACAGAGAGGGAGGGAGTTGACCCAGAGGGATAAACCAAAATCATTTAACACCCTAGACACAGAAACAAACTCCCTGTGATCCAAGGGATCAATGTCAGGGATGCCATTGTCAGGAAATAAATAAAGGCCCAAGTCTTCCTTCCCAAACCTCCTATATTACAGTATTTCTATATCTGGTAATGTCATTTCAAAGAACCAAATGGATCATTGGGACACTTTCTCTTCTATAATAGAATATCAAAGTAATAGTATGCTTTGTAGGCATCAACAGATAAAAATTAACATATATTATTCTTTATTCCTTAGCATCAAATACTTTAGAGACTTTTATATATAAGGAACAGAACTAAATCTGGGCTACAAAGATAATCAAGAAAAATCCAAGTTATCCCCTGGAGCTAAGAAGTGCTCGAGAGCTAAATTAGATAATATAATAGTTTTACAACCTCTCCAGATTAAAATGTTATTTGTCACTAACTCTTTACAAAACATAATCACTAGGACCCAATGTGTGTGTTATACTATTAAGTACATGAGAAAAGATTCAACCAGATTATACATTAGAAATTTAAACAGGAGCCATAACAATAGTTAATGAAAGTCAAGTAATTATCTGTAAATGGGCTATTATAAACCCCAAAGTAAAGTGTGCTTAACCAAAACTCAGCATGGTTTCTTGTCTGATCAGGTCTATCTTTAACATGTTTTGTAATAAAACTGATTTTTTTTTATTGTTGGCACTTTGTCCCCTTCCATCCAGCCTCCCTCTGTTTTCCCTTCCTTCACCTCATTGTTGTCTATGTCCAAGGGCTATGCATATATGCATACAGTATATATTCTTTAGCTAATCTCTTCCAGGTCCCCCCACTCCCCTCTCCTCTGAGATCTGTCCGTCTGTTCCATGCACCTGTGCCTCTGGTGCTATTTTGTAAAACTGAATTCTTAACCAAGTCCTGAGTTTTCTCTGTAAATTAGATAGGTCAGTACAAATTCAATCACCAGGTATTCTGAAACAAGTACAAGTAAAATTATGCTAACTTTCTATTTTGCATTTTTAGATATAACTTTAATATAATTCACAAATAATTATGTTAAAATATGTGGAAACTTACCAACCATAATTGTAACTAATTCTCCTATACCACTTTTAATTACCCCCTATAAATTTAAAATTCTGAAAATTAAATTAAATTTTTCTATTGAATCATGTAGGTATATGATTTAAGGTTGAGCTAGAGTAGACAGTGACAGAAATGGATGTTGAGTATATTTTATCCCTGATAATCACTTTGTGACAGAATAAGCAAAGTATATAGTTTGTAAGACAAAGCACTTGGTTTCAAAGCATCTAAATAACACTCTGATTCTTCAAAAAGAAGAAAAAAAACATTAGAGAAATGCCAAGGATTAGTACTTAGCTCCAGGCAAACTGCCAAGGGAGAAAGGATTATTCAGGCTTGTTCATATCCAGTAGGAGGAGACCTTATGGCCAATTATTAAATGTAAATTTTATTTATAAAATTAACATTCTGATAATTTCTCAATTATGCTGCAATGCAATTGAGTGTGGACAATTATGTGACAATACACAGCCTCTTCATAATCCTTCCCTACCCTACACAGTAAGAAGGCAGCCTTGGACTATCCATTGCCTTCTTCCATGGCTATGAGGAGGGTCTGCTTATTGGCAATGCCAAATCAAGGGAACAAGAAAATACAAGTCACACAGAAAAGAATTCTATCTAATAAAGAGGTAATATGCAAATTGACCATCACTCCAATACACAAGATGGCCACTCCCATGTGGACACAAGATGGCCACCACAAGATGGCTGGCAGGGGAGGGCAGTTGGGGGTGACCAGGCTGGCAGGGAAGTGGCTAGGGGGTGATCAGGCTGGCACGCAGAATCGGTTAGGGGCAATCAGGCAGGCAAGCAGTTGGGAGCCAGGAGTCCTAGATTATGAGAGGGATGTCCGACTGCCCATTTTGGCCTAGTGGGATCAGGCCTAAATGGGCAGTCAGACATCCCTAAAGGGGTCCCAGATTGGAGAAGGTGCAGGCTAGGCTGAGGGACACACCCCCCCCCCCATGCACGAATTTCATGCACTGGGCCTCTAGTATTTAAATAAGAGCTTTTGTCCCCACTATACCTCTTTTTCCTTTTAATAGTTTGAATCATATGAAACTTTCAATTCTATAGTCAAATATGGTTGAATATTGGTAATTTCATATTATTCAACTTGATATATTTTAGAAGCCATGACTAATTGAGTGTTTAGTTTATATCAGCCTCAAATTCTGTGTGCTATACATGGGTTATTTTAATTAATCCTCACCACAATGAATTAAAACCATTCCCATTTTACTGGTGATAAAACTGAGGCACAGAGAATATAAATTACTTGACTAAGTTCATGCAGCAAGTAAGTGGTTCATATGAATCCAAACTTAGGCAGTCTATTTCCAGATTTCTTAGTTATTCTATACTTTGTAACTTCAGTTTGAACTGGGCTTTTTTGGCCATAGTGTCATTCAGGGTCAATGTTAAATAAGTTTTATTCCTGCAGTTTCAAAATCTCTTTCAATAAAATAAGGATCACTTAACTAATTTATTCTTTTTCTTTCCCCTGAGGTCTCTGAAAGTCAGATACAGTTATATAGCCTACAAACAAAATTGCTTCTAAATTTTTTGTTAATCCTCACCTGAGGATATTTTTTCTATTGATTTTTAGACAGAGTGGAAGGGGGGAGGGAGGGAGAAAGAGAAAAAAAAAACACATTGATGTGAGACACACACCAATTGCATGCCTCCCTCACAAGCCCCTACTCACCAGGGCCAGGGATCAAACCTGCAACCCAGGTATGTGCCCTTGACTGGAAATCGAAACTGCGACCATCTGGTCTGAGGGTCAACATTCTAACCATTGAGCGAACTGTCCAGGGCAAAATTGCTTCTAATTTTAAATTGAATTAGTAATCAAAGGATAATAGCACAGTGATAATTCTACATGTGTACATTAGAAAAATTCTTCCTTGTCCTAAATTTGTATTGTTATATCACTCTTTTTGGAGAATCTATTAACTCTTTCAGGAGTCCAGTATGCCAGGCAGTGAATTCCTCAATAAATCTAGTAAATACTGCTCTAGAGACCAAAAAAACATTGTTTAAATGCAGAACTCACTCTAAGGTATATGGAAAATCTGACTTTTTAATGTTAATTAAATTAAAATACAAAACCAATCCCTCATACAAAAAACCTTGAAGGCTATAAATCAAAATATAACCCTTGAAGCTGAGAAAGATTAAGTGAGGTAGTAGTAAATGTAAGGAAAAGTTTTACTCATGCATTTAGCGCAGTATTTCTTCAGAGATCCACTCAAACATGCCAGTTACATATTGGAAAGTCTTCTAAGTGAGATTCAAATGAAAGAATATAGCATCTGGGGCCAAATAGGCCTGTATTTAATCACAGTTGTAACTTTTCCCAACTGTGTGAACTTGGATAAATTATTTAGTAATTTGCTTATTTCTCTCATAGTCAAAAGAGGGGGTTAATTAAATTATTCAACTAAATTTCATAGATATTATTCCAATGCTTTATATTGTGCCAGGCAGGCTCTGGGAATAAT
This sequence comes from Myotis lucifugus, assembly GCF_000147115.1. Classification (NCBI taxonomy): domain Eukaryota; kingdom Metazoa; phylum Chordata; class Mammalia; order Chiroptera; family Vespertilionidae; genus Myotis; species Myotis lucifugus. The sequence goes on from NW_005871068.1 coordinate 10,250,917, forward strand.
TGGGAAGATAAAAGACTTTTTTAAAAAAGATATTGCCATTGTTTTCACAGCTTTAGTCACAGAATAGAAAAGAGCTATGCATTTCAGCCAATATAATTATACCACGGTGTTATAATCCTGTCAATAGTGATGGGTAAGTATGTTGCCAGCACAAATGAGATATGTCATTTTCACTTGAGAGACAAACAGAAGCAGAAATCCTTGAACTGAATTTACAAGGTTGAATAGGAAATCAATAGCTAGATGTGGAAAGAGGAAGAGAAAGCCAAGCAGAGAGACACTTCAGAAGCTGAGGATCAGATAAATTAACTTGCATGAACTAGTCAAGAAACTGTGATAAGTAAGTTCTTGGAGCACAGGGTACATGGAGGAATGGGAGATGAGACTTGAGATGTGTGAGAGACCACAGCAGCAAGGACTTGGTTTGCCACCCAAAGGTGTGGGCAAATGCCAAATGGTCTTGCTTTTATTCTTTTGAACATGGAATCTAATTTTGAAGTATTTACCATATGTTTCATATTAATATTTAGATGAATGTTTTAAGGTAGTTAATATTGTTTACAAAAGAGCAATACTGGCATTGTTTAGAGGCTAATTTTCAAGTCTTAAGAATTTGAGAGAACTATTCTTGTCTGGAAATATTACTTGGCAAGGAGCACCTACCCTAAATTGCAAATATGAGCTCCTTAAAATCCTAATCAATGGGAAGTTATAAACCTTTCCATCTGAACCTGTTTTTGTGAAAGCAGAGGTCACTATCTAAGACAGGTTAACCACAAAACTGGGCCAAATATTTCATTCTTTCCTGAAGCCATGCCCTTTGCAATGGGACTATGCTGTTCCTCTCATGAAGAGGTGGTGTCTATTCCCCTGCCTCTGGAATCTGGGTTGACCACTGCCTTGCTTTGACCAATAGAATGCAGTGGAAATGATGGTGTTCCACTTCCAAATGTAGGCCTCACAACGGCTTGAACAGTTTTACTCTCATGTTTATGTCTCCACCTGTGCAAAAATAACATGCCTGAACCAGACAGCTGAAAGATGAGACATGAAGCAAAACCAAGTTGTCCCAGTAGTCCCAGATGAGGTCATCCCAGATTGAATAATAAGGTTGAATAGAAAATCAATAGCTAGATGTGAAAAGAGGAAGATAATGGAAGCAGAAGGTAAAGATCAGATGCTAAGGATCAGATAAGAGCTGAAGAACTGCCTGGAAATTTCTGAAGATTTGAAAGAATAATAAATGGTTGTTGATTTAACCTAATGAGTTTGGAGTTATCTTGTTACACAGCAATAGCTAACTGATACATGTCCATATATGAATGCTTATTTCTACACAGAAGAAAGATGTCTCAAAAATAAACTGCATTATAACAATGGATAAATTACTTATGAAATATTTTAAAAGAGCCCTTGGAATTTTGGTGAAAAAGAACTTCAAGATAGGAAATATTATTTTAACTGCTGAAATTGAATATGGGCAAAAAGTCACTATTGCTATATATTTGACTCAATGAATTATCTGCAATATACTCCACATAACTCCTCCAATTCCATCTTGAAAAAAAACAAAATTAACAAATTCCTATTATTGTTAATTCTCAGCTTCATGGAACAATAAAAAACACACTAGTGTCAACCATAAGAGATTTCTAAAGTTTGCTTTAATAAAATGTAATTTCTTAACTCTTCTGTAGTTATATATTGCAAATACAACAAAAGTTATATTTCTTATTCAGCAAGTTCATTTGATGGTTCACTTGGATCTTATGAGAAGTTAATAAAAGAAAAGGTGAATTTTTGTCCTCCTATTTGCTAGATTTTTTTACTCTGTTGTCACTCTAGATAAAAATTCCTGTTTATCTAACTGTCATAATAAGCTCTAATTTCCAGTGATTTATCATTCAGACATTTTCAAAACAAAAATAGTGAATTAAAAGGAATTCTCTGTGAATTAAACTGTCACGTTCAGTTAGTGTTTCTAGAATACTACATTTTTAAATAAATTAAACTGGATAACAAGCAAAGGGAAGGAGTTAGGATTGACATTATTTCTTTACAAAGCTCAAAAGAAATATTTTAAATTGCCTTGTGTAATAATTAGAAAATTGTAATAGACACCTGTTTATTTCAAAAATAAGAAAAATTACTTTAATAACTCTTTAAATACAAGTTTTACCAGGACTTATCTATTATTATATAACTTAACTGCAAAATGTGCTTAATTCAATAATTAATCTCTATCAACACCAAACATTTGCTAATCATTGCTGTGCAAAATGCTTTATTTGATGAAATAGCAACTTCCCCAAAATACTATAAAAAAGAAATTAAATTTATCTTGGTTTAAAAATATAATAATTATGAGATTTTTTAATGCTGAATACTTATCAACTTTTAAAAGGTTGGTTCTCACTCACCTGGTTGGATAACTGTATTTTGGCCTCTTAAATTTAAATATTACTGGGGATGCACTGGCAATCTTTTATTGAATTTAGATAGTAAGATATGAGTTAGAGGTTTGAACATAGTTAAAATGAAATTTAAAATGGAAAAATTATTCATTTTAATTCCTTGGTTTTAAAAAGTTTTCTTCTGATTTTAAAACCAGTAAATATGCTTTGTGGAAAAACTAATATACAGAAAAATAATACACTGATCAAATGTCATCATGTTTTTTTCAGACTTTTTATATTCATATGTAAGCATACTCTTTTCTATTCATATATAACAACACGTTTTTCAAGCTTGAACTATCACATTTCTAGTTTTTCTCTTCCTCTTCCTCTTCCTCTTTTCATTCTCCTCCTGACAGCCTATTCACCTTCTTCAACCTAAGTACCATTTTAAGTGTTTCTTTATTAAACTGAGATGTTCTAAGAATTTTATGAAGTGTCAAACTTATTCTGTTTGACAGTAGAACGAATTAGTGAGGAAGACATTGCTTCTACATTTTTAAAGATGAGAATATTAAGACTCAGAGTCTTAAGTAAATTCTCGAAGGTTCAAATTAAACTCAGATTCAAATCCATCCTCTGACTCTGTAGGCTATAGCTTCAACCCTATCCCACTCTCTGATTTTTTGTTTGTTGATTTTATTGAACCTCTTGTGATAAACATTTCCCCGCGTAATTAAACAAAATCCTTAACATTTTATTTTGGAAAAAAAGGCATGGTGAAACCTGCTTGTTTATTCTATTGAAAATAGACTATTTTGTATTGGCATCTCCCTAACTATGGCCCTATTAAGGGCTCACAGTCATGTTTATCTTAGACTGTACTATCATGGCTAAAAGCTAAAATGTATTTGTGTCTAAATCAAAGAGGGTAGAAAAGATGGCCTTCAAATGTAGCCACTTTGGGAATTTGCAAATCATAGTCAACCCTCTGAGTATTTATCATTGTGTAGTACTGGGAATTATTCTGACTTCCTCATTTTATGGAAAATACCCAGCGTGGTATGGTTATTTTGAGAACAAGGATTTAGAAGCTAATTGATCAAAAGCATATTCTTTGATAATTTTATTCCTCAGCCTTTGGTACTTCTGCCCATTTCCTTTTTTATCCTTAATAAAGTCTGTGTACAATCCATGAGGGAAAAGATCAATAGGAATTAATTAATTAATGCATGTATGGAAAAAATAATATAAACTACTAAATATTGTTATCTAATTTAATTCACAAAACAAGCATCATCCTGTATAATAACATATCAGTTATTATCAATAACCTTCTTATAATCCAATCTTAACAATTCCTTAGAGGCAGTTAAAAATATACATAATCATTAAAATGGACTTCACTTTCCTTAAGGTATTCTTTAGTGACTAAAACCAATTTGACCACAAATTAATCTTTAAAAACCAACTGGAATTAATATGGGGAAAATGGCCATGGTAAAGTGCTACAGACTTCTTGTATTTTTATGCATGATCCATCATGAATTGGTTGAAGAAGAAGAAAAACAATTTTCAAGTTTCAAGGATAAATACTTGTTCAACTGGTATATACTAGTAGCAGGCAACATATGTCAATAATAATCTGAATGGGGGAAAAAGTGACACAAAAATATAACATCCACATTTATATAAAACCTAGTGGCAGTAATAAATGGCACTCCTTGTCAACAGCTAACATGGGCATCTGGGATGAAACTGTCATAACAGTTCACTGCACCATATTAAACAAAATTGCCAGTTGGAACTAGAACCTAATCAATAATGAATTCCAGCCCCAGTGTTGTTGTTTATTTGGTGTTTTATTGTTTGGTTGGTTGGTTGCTTGCTTAGTTGTTCAATGTTTTAAAGATTCTTCATACCATACCCTATGATTATTAAAATGTTCTTGGCCTTGCTTCCTTGTCCAAAGAAGCTTTAATCCCAGCCCTCGATAGAACCACCTACCTAAATCTGCAATATTTTTCCACATTTTTATTCCTTTCTATTTTGGTCCATTTTTCCTTCTGCCCTCACCATCAGTCCACCTCCTAACTCTTTCCTCAGTATCTTGAAACCCTAAAGTATTTTGAACAGTTGCCTTTATTTCCTCAATTTTGACTACTCCATCACAAGCTTTTCTGACTTGGAAATTCATTTTCATTTTCATTTACCTACAAACATAACAGGTTAAAGACTTGCCTCCTCTGCCCCCTCCCCTTGCTATGGTTTGAATTTTTTTGTGCCCCCATATTTCATATGCTGAAATCCTACTCCCCAAGTTGACGGTATTAGGAGGTGGGACCTTTGGGAGGAGTTTAAGTCCTGAAGGTGGAGCACTCATGAATGGGATTAGCATCCTTATAAAAGAGGACCCACAGAACTCCCTAGGCCCTTTTGCCATGTGAGGATATATCAAGAAGTTGACAGTCTGCAACCTGGAAGAAGACCTTAACCAGAACCTTACCATGCTGGCACCTGATCTTGGACTTCCAACCTCCCGAGCTATGAGACATAAATTTCTGATGTTTCTAAGCCACCCATTATCTAATATTTTGTTACTAGAGGCCCCTTGCAGGAAGATTCCTGCAAGAATAGGGCTTCCTCGCTCCCTCCCTTCTTCACTGCCTCGGCTCCCTCCCTTCTCCGCCACTTCGCCTCCTCCCGTCTCTGCTGCCTCATCTCTGCTCCTGTCTCTGCTACCTCGGCTCCATTCCCTTCTCTTCCGCTTCGCTCCCTTCTGCAGCGGTTGGCTTCCTTCTACGCTGTCTTCAGTCTTTGCTCTGGGCCTGTGTATGCAAGTTAACTGCCATCTTTGTTGGCTTAATTTGCATATCACTCTGATTGGCTGGTGGGCATAGCGGAGGGATGGTCATTTTGCATGTTTCTCTTTTCTTAGTGTAGATAGCAGCCTCAACAGTAAGGGTCTTTCCCCTTATTCTTGGAATCTGTGTATGTGTACTTCCCTAAATATATGTTTGTTACCATGAAAATGCAAAGAATAACATAAGATACTAAAGTAACATAACATAAGATACTAAACTTAGATGTTTCTAAGTAACCTGTGAAATCTTTGGCAAACATCAGAGCAGTGCATTGCAAAATCCTCAGTATATTGAGTACCAATGACAGTTATCTATCCCATAAAAAAGAGTTGGGAAAACTGCATAATGATACAGAAGCAGGCTGTCTCATCCAAAAGGAGATAAAGTTTAGCAGCTGGGAAAAGGAGAGGATGGATATGGATTGTGGTAAAATAGCCATTACTGTTAGTTTCTGAGAAGGGACTCTATCTTCCTACTACCACTCTCAGATCAACCCCTAGGTATGTTGGGGAGAATCCTAGAGCTGAGAAGACACCTGCCTGGCTTGTTAGGGAGATGGCCCAGGAGGTTGAAGCCAATTAGAGATCCCACTCCTTCCCTATCTCTATAGCACCACTGCTATAGAATAGGCAATGGAAGAATCAGTCAATTTCAATGTAGGTGAGACTGAAGGGATGCTCCTGGGCACTTGAGGCATTCCTAGATTGGTATGAAAATAACATGGAAACTGAACTGGTGTGGCTCAGTGGTTGAGTGTTGACCTATGAACCCGGAGGTCACGGTTTGATTCCTGGTCAGGGCACATAGGTTGTGGGCTCAATCCGCAGTGTGGGGTATGCAGGAGGCAGCTGATCAATGATTCTCTCTCTCTCTCTCTCCCTCTCTCTCTCTCTCTCTCTCTCTCTCTCTCTCTCTCTCTCATCAATAAAAATATAGTTTTAAAAAAACACTGAAAAGGATATGATAGTTGAGGGCTTGACAGGACCCCAATTATCTCTGGTGGGAATTTGGGCATAAGGGCCAAAAAGCAAGAATAGACAGCATGAATTAATTGTATCAGCAGAGGACTCCAAGTAAGGATGGCTTTTGTCCTTGAAACTTAGAGATTGACATGCCATCATGACCAACATGCTGTTGACCATTATCATAATTAATGCCTTTACTTCCCAGCTGTTTGACCTGCTAAGTTCCAGTGGCTTTGATCATCACTTTATATCCATACATGTGGCCAGTTCATGACTTCTCATCCACCTTGAATTATTCTATCTCATGGATCACAAACAGTAAATTACTCCCTGTCACCACAGTCTACTATTCTTGAACACTGTCTCTTCATCTTTAAATTCAACAAATATTGATTGAGTATCTACAATATGACATCACATGAGGTTTAGGTGGATAATGATTTAGTTTCTACATTCCCAGAGCTTACTATCTCCCCAGGAAGATGAACAACAAAAAAAGTAAATAAATAAATATAAAAATAGAGATTTTAAGATTTCAAATTCTAAGACAAAAATAGAGTTATCTGAAAGACGATTACAAGGCCATGCTACATAGATAAGAAGTCTTTCTGAGGAAATGACATTCAATGTAAGATCTGAAAGATGACATAGAAACAGATTCATAGATACAGAGAATAGACTGGTGGTTTCAAGAAGAGAAGGGGGTTGGGGAACTGGGTGTAAAAGGTGAAGGGATTGAGAAGTACAGATTTGTAGTTAGAAAATAGTCATGGGGATGTAAAGTACAGCATAGGAAATATAGTCAATAAAATTGCTATAACTAAGTATGGGGCCAGGTGGGTACTAGAAATATCAGAGGGAACCCTTTGTAAAGGATGTGATTGTCTAACTCTAACCACTATCTTGCACACGTGAAACTAATATAAAATAATATTCCATTTGCAACAGCATGGATGGAGCTGGAGAGCATTATGCTAAGAGAAATAAGTCAGTCAGAGAAAGATAAATATCACATGCTCTCACTCATTTGTGGATTATAATGAACAACATAAACCGATGAACAAAAACAGATGTAGAGACAGAGAAACATTGATCAGATGCTCAAAACTCAGAGGGAAGGCAGCGGGGGGTGGGGGTGAGGGGGAGAGATCAACCAAAGGACTTGTATGCATGCATATAAGCATAAGTGATGGATGTGGACAACAGGGAGGGGCAGGGGTAGGGCAGGATTGGGGGGATGAGGGACATTGGGGGATAAGGACACATTTGTAATATCTTATTCAATAAAGGGAAAAAATAAAAAAATAAAAAGGGGAAAAATAATAATGAGTGTAAACTATAATTGAAAAAAAATTAATGAAAGATGACATAGAGCCAGACTCTTGAAGAAGGGAGATGGGAACAGAAATAAGATAGAGAGACTAGCACACACAAGGGGAAACAGAGAGAGTGGTTTGAAAGGAAGTTAGTAACCAAAGAGGAATAAGAGTTGTCATGGTATAGAAGTTTTCTAAATGCAATGGAAAGGCTTTGATGGGTTTTACATAGAGGAAGAGATATGGTCTAATTGGCCTTTTATAAAGGAAATAATCAAATGGGACGACATCAAAATAAAAAGCTTTTGCACAGCAAAGGAAACCATCAACAACACAACAAGATAAGCTCACTGCATGGGAGAACATATTGCCAATGATATCTCTGATAAGGGTTTAATCTCCAACATTTACAGGGAACTCATACAACTTAACAAAAGGAAGATAAACAACCCGATCAAAAAATGGTCAACGGACCTAAATAGATACTTTTCGAAAGAAGACAGAAGAAAGGCCAAGAGACATATGAAAACATGCTCAAAGTCACTAATTATCTGAGAGATGCAAATAAAAACAGCAATGAGGTACCATCTCACACCTGTCAGAATGGCTATCATCAACAAATCAACAAATGACAAGTGCTGGTGAGGATGTGGAGAAAAAGGAACCCTGGTGCACTGCTGGTGGGAATGCAGATTGGTGCAGCCACTGTGGAGAACAGTATGGAGTTTCCTCAAAAAACTAAAAATGGAACTCCCATTTGACCCACTGATCCCACTTCTAGGAATATATCCCAATAAACTAGAAACACCAATTACAAAGGATATATGCACCCCTATGTTCTTAGCACAATTCACCATAGCTAAGATTTGGAAACAGCCTAAGTGCCCATCAGCAGATGAGTGGATTAACAAACTGTCGTACATCTACACAATGGAATACTACTCTGTGATAAAAAAGGAGTTCTTACCATTTGCAACAGCCTGGATGGAACTGGAGAGCATTATGCTAAGTGAAATAAGCCAGTCAGAGAAAGATAAATATCACATGATCTCACTCATTTATGGAATATAATGAACAACATAAACTGATAAACAAAAACAGATCCAGAGACAGAGAAGCATTGATCAGACTGTCAAACCTCAGAGGGAAGGTAGGGGAGGGTGGGGGTAAGGGGGAGAGATCAACCAAAGGACTTACACGCAAGCATATAGGCCTAACCAATTGACACAGACAACGGGGGGGGGGGGTGAGGGCATGAGTGGGGGGGGGTAATGTGGGGATAAGGACATATATGTAATAACTTAATCAATAAAGAAATTTTAAAAAATCTCTGGTTGTTGTGAGAAGAAATGAAGGAATGCAAGAGAGGCAATGGGGAGATTCCAGTGCTCCAGCCCATTCCTTTTAAACTCTTAACTTAGTAGTAGCTATGGCATCACCATCAGTCAAATCTCCCTCTCTCCTTCAACTGTTTATCATACTTGTCTTGTCAGTTATCCGTCTTGACCTCATCCAGCTTCTCATTGTTTTAATTTCCTTTTGAGTCCTGTATAATTTGTGAAGTGGTCATATAATACCAGTAAAATCTGATCCCTAAATGTGGGCTCTTGAGATCACTGGCTACTTGCCTCTCTGTGATTTTGATTCATTCTCCTACCTTCTCATTTATATATTTCGCAGGCAGTGTGCTTTAGTGGGAAAGAACTAAAACTAGGCATTCTTGACTCAGTCCTCTGTTTCTCAGACTTTAGTATATATCAGAACCACCTGGATGAGCCTGTTTTAAAAAATACATATTGCCAGTTGATTCTGATGCAGGAATAAAGTGGATTACATTTTGAGAAACTCTATTCTAGGCTCAGCTCTTCCACTGATTGTGTAACCTTGAACACATCAAGGCACCTGGCTGAGCATTCATTTCTTTTTTTTTATTGTCTAAAGTTTTACATATGTCTTCTTTTCCTCAAATTGACCCCCCCCCCAGCCATTCCCACCCCAGGCAAACCCTCACTGCCCCAATGCCTGTGTCCATTGGTTATGCTAATATACATGCATACAAGCCTTTTGGTTGCTCTCTCACCCCCACTCCCCTACTATTTGTCTCTGGACCTGTTCTTGCTCACCAAATTATGTTGATCATTATATCCCACATATGAGTGAGATCATGTAACATTTACCTCTCCAACTGGCTTATTCCGCATAGCATAATCTGAGCATTCATTTCTTATATGAAAACGAAGTGGGTTAAACTGGTTATTCTCTATCAACAGTCTCAGCACTCACATCTCCTATTCTGTGTCTAGAGTCTAAAGAAGGCTAAGAAGAAAGATGCAAACATAATAAAACTGTATAAGCTAAGAATAGCTACTACAAATTAGCAAACATTTATCCTTAGGCTTCTGGAAAGTAGAGAGAGAAATGAAATAATAGTGAGTTATATAGCTGTTATTGAATAAAAGGAAAGTAACTTCATCCTAGCACTAAATTCTGAGAGGATCTCAACCTGAGGTCCACAGGGCCAAGGTAAGGAGGTTTGTGAATCACGGGTCCATGAACTTGAATAGAAAAAAGGTACATATTTATTTTCTGTATTACCTACATTTCTTATCATTTTCTTTCTTTATGATCTTAGGCAATTAAACATCATTAGCAGTACTTGAGATTTTGCCACAATTTATAATCCTATTTTCATATCACATAGAACCTGTTGCAAATGTCTCCATGTACTGCTTACACTCATCACTATTTGAAAATGACTATGGTCATTAAACCTGCTTGTTAATTCATGCATTAGAAAAGAATATCTATTGGTGTACCACAAATTTATTTAATATTTTGCTAATTGTATTTCTATACAATTGGTTTTCTTTGTAACTTTATGTACTTACTGTTACATATTTTAAAAGAGTATTTTAAGAAGGGGAACACAGGGTTCACCAGATTTCTTAAGGTAACTATGGCACAAAAAGGGTTTAGAAATCACTTCAGATTCTCCCCACCTTTGTGTATTTTTCAGTTTTTCAGTGATGGAGAACAAATGGGCTTTTGTATTAAGAATGGCTTTTATGGTGTAACTCTATTTTATGTAATTTTTCTTCAGCTTCTTAAAATCACTTCAGAAGTTTTTTCAAATGATTGAAATACACTTCCTACAAAGAAAAGAGCCACTTATTGAATTTACGAATACTATGTGAAAAACTTAAATTGTTACATTAGTTTGTAAATCGAGAACAAGTGTTATTCAAAGGCCTTAAAAGTGATTGCTTTAAAATTTGTTAAATGTATATACCCACCAAGTGTTGTAATCTAAACTTGAAAGCACAGAACTTCAAAGGTAAAAAAAAATAATCCTGCCCTAGAATCTTTCTTTAGTGATACTGTATAAAGAGTGCTAAGTGTGGTACTGAGCCAGTCAGCCTGCATTCAACTCTTAATCTGGATGAGGAGGAAGGTCAATATGTGAGAATGATATGTGAGTCTCTTTACTTACTAGCACTCTACACTTGAAAAGGTCACCTAACTTTATGCATCCTCAATTTGCCAATCTGAAAAATGGGGACACGTGTACATACCACACAAGGCTGTTATGTGGAGTCAATCATCCACATAAAGAGCTTAGCACAGAGTCTGGTATACAGTAAGTACTCAGAAATGTTAGCTATTTCTATTGTTGTGGTTGTTATTATTACATTGCATCTAGTTATGATGTGTGACTTACATAGATTTGAGGTC
>NW_005871068.1:10262289-10323037 GCF_000147115.1 Myotis lucifugus
GCTGGTTGTCTGAGACGACGGCTGGTACCCCAGAAAAGGATGAGGCAGGCAGAGGGTTTCATGCCAGGGACTTAGAAGCGACTCAGCACAAACTCCCCAGCGACGGTTTTGAACTCCTGGCTGAAAAAGGTGCAGCAATTAGTCTCCAGACCAAACTATGAATTGTCTGGTATCCAAAAAACAATGCAAATACAATGGTTGTGTCACTTTCTTAATGTAGGGAAGCATTTTTAAAAGATATATTCCACGGAGAAATATCCTGATATGTCCTTTGTTTAAAAAATGTGCTCAGTTTTCAAATAATTTAGCAATATTTTATGTTGAGGGCTCGTGTCCCCTTATGATTCATATATTGAAATCCTAATCTCCAATGTGATGGTATTGGGAGATGAGGTCCCTGGGAGGTGAATAGGTCATAGGGATAGAACCCTCAAGAATGGGATTATTGCCCTTATAAATGAGACTTCAAAAAGGTCCCTTATGCTTCCGCCATGTGAGGGCACAGCAATAAAATGGCCATCTATGAACCAGGAAGCAGACCCTCACCAGACACTGAATCTGTGGCCACCTTGCCCTTGGACGTACAGCCTCTATGACTGAGAAATCAATTTCTGTTATTTATAAGCCAACCAGTCTATGGTATTACCTTATAGCAGCCAGAAAAGGCTAAGCCGTGCTGAAAATTCTAGGCTTTCTTTGAAACTCCTTAGTGTAAAGATAGCTTTTTAACTAGTATAGCAAAACAATGATTAGTATTTCCAAAAAGGTGTGACCATGCAACTATTTTCTATATAATACCCAGACACTTACTCTTTTCAACATGACTTGGAAAATAGTATTGCTAGAAAACATAATTATTTATCAATAAGACCAATTATCACACCTTTCTTTTTAGTAGTATGCATCATTGAGGTCTTTGCCAAAGTGGGATTAATTAATACAATAAATGATACTATTTAATACAAAAATATTTGAGGTGCTATAAGGCAAATAAAGTCAGAGGAATATACCTTGAATCTACTGTGATGATGTGAATAATCCAATATCTCTTAGACCCGAGTTTCTCAACATTCATTTGCACAGAAAATCTCAGAGAATGTTGTTAAAGTGCAAAATCTGATTGATTCTATATCTGAGGTGGGGCCTGAAAATCTGATGCTGCTAGACTGTAAACCACAATTTGAGTTGCAAGGCCTTAGTCTATTCTTTCCTTGTAACATAACAGCTTTCATAGCCAATTTTCAAATTAATAAAGAAAACTTGACCCACAGTATCTTCAGACACTGTATCACAAAAGAGAAGATAAGCCCTTTATAAATTTATGTCTTTTCTTAAATCATCCTTCACCTGTTGCCAAGGGCACAACATTATAGCAGAGTTCATTTTTACAGGGAGCAAAACTAAGATACCTGGAGTAAGTTGTTTTCTGATGTTTTCACTTGATACAAAGTTTGGACTTAGAAAATGTAGAGGAATAAATGCTCAGCATGAGCCTTGAAATCTTTAGCATCAACTGTATCCTGCCAAGCAGTATCTTTTTCCTTTCAGAACCTGCAACTCCTCCTTCTCTTCTGGCTTGTATAAGGTCCTTTCTTCTTCTACCCTTCACAGCTAGAGTCACTGACCCTTTCTCCTCCTACAAGAGATTGATTTCTTAATACCTGAGAGGACTATGATAGGATGATAGGAGGAGGAAATTGTTCGCAGCAGCTGTGATGGACTAGAGGAGACAAAATTCTCTTACATTTCTTCCATCAAGAGGCAGCTTTTAATTCTCCTCTCCTTGAAACCTGGCTGGTCTTAGTGACTTGCCTGATGACTATAGTACAACAAATGTAAAATTTTGTGACTTCCAAGCTTAGGTCATTAATACTAACTAGCCTTTAGCTTCTTTTGGGTTTCTAAGAAACCCAAATTCTCTCTGGGAGCCCTAAACTACCATTTATGAAAGTGAATACCCTGGAAAAGCCATGTGTTATTGCTCTGCTTGACAGTCCCTCATGAGTTCAGTCTTTCAGCCATCCTTATGAAAGCATTATACATTATAGCATGAAGCTGTCTTGGACCCTCCAAATCAGCCCATCCACTAGCTGAATACAGCCAACTGATATCATTTGACACCTCATAGAATAGAAGAATCAATGAGCTGAACCCCACCAAATTTCTGATCCTCAAAATTTTGAAATAAAATAATTATTGTTTTAAGCCACTAAATTTGGAGTATTTTGTTACAGAGCAATGGAAAACCAGAAAAGTACTCTAGGATCACTCTGGAATGACACTGCCCTGATTCACAGTCCTCTTGACGGAGACCCTCATATTTGCCTCTTCTTATGAACTCTTCTCCTGGTTTCCCAACTTACTGTTGCCTATGTTTCTATTTAACAGATTACCCTGTCTCTCAACACTCAATTTCCTCTTAGACACACCTAATTTCCCCAGGCTCTGTCTTGCCTCGTCTGCTTTTCCTCCCTTTCCTCCACTTGCTTATGAGAAACTCCCTCAAAAGTGCTTCCATGCCAATTTCCTGGGTTCCCTTTCCTTCTTCTCAGGTGAGAGAAGTTCCCTTTCCTTCTTCTCAGGTGAGAGAAGTTTTTTTGTTATCTCTGCCAGTTTATCTACCTCCAATCTCACTTTAATCCAATGCCAGGCCTAGGTGTAAACACCAAAGAAATATTGGATGGATGGATGGATGGATGGATGGATGGATGGATGGATGGATTTACAGGTTATGATGGACCATTTCACTGAAATTGTTCTTTTAGCACTAATCAAAATCATCAGAAAATCAAATGGCCTTTTTCAATCCCTAATTTAATATCTATTAATAATTTCCTATGACCAATGTAGTCACCAACTTCTTGAAAACCATGTCCCATTTTACTGTTTCTGGGACTACATACCTTTACAATTTCCTAATACTTTTCTAAACACCTCTGTGTATAATTCTCTTTGTCTGCCCAAATTTTAAATGTAAACTCTTCTCAATATTTGGTTCTGGATCCCTTTTCCTTGTAACTGTGTGCATTATCCCTTTGCCATCTCATCGGCCCAAATGACTTAAACACAATTTGGATCCCTCCAAATTCATTATCTTTAATCTTGGCATTTTGCCTGTGTTACTCTATTAATGCCACAGCTATCATTGATCTCCCTTCTCAGATCTAAACATATGTTTGTCAGAGATTGTTGGAAATCTGTATTTGCACATCCCATTAATACATCAAGTCCAATAGATCCCAAATGCAACTCATCATTTCTCTTTCATAAATCTGCTCCTCATCTATATTTCCAATCTCATCTAGTGAAACCACCATCCTCTAGATTTTTCTGTTATGAAACATGAGTTATTTTAAACTCATTCTTTCATTCTTGAATTGCATCTATATTGATCCCTATTGACTCTAGATCCAAAATGTCAAATTAATAAACACTAAAATGGTTTTCCTAACTATAATTCCCAAACTCTGATCACTATTCAATTCAAACTATACTGTACAACTAGAGTCATATTCCTAAACCCTGCTTGTAATTATTTCAACCAGAGTTGCCCACTCACTGATTCTTTCTCTTACCCTGCAGATTCCATTTTTGTACTCTATCTTTAGTGTCCTTCCTCTCCCCCAGTGACCTTTTCTTCAAGGTTCAGCTTTAATTCATTCTTTCTCAATGCCCACTTGCCTTACCTTCCTTTACCACCAACCCTAGAAAAAATTTATTTCCCCTGCTCTTGTGTTCCCCCAGTCATTTGTTCATGTCTTTGACTTAGGAATGATCATTATCTTATTTGAATGAAAATGTGTGTGTGTGTGTGTGTGTGTGTGTGTGTGTGTGTGTCCCCACTATATTATGAACTCCCAACTGGCAGAAATTCGTTATTTTAATTTGTTATCCCCTACTAGAGCTATCACTGTATATCACACATAATGAATGCTCAATACATATTTGTTGAATTTGAAACTGTTGAATAGTTCATCAATTTCCAACTATGTTCAGCTTTTTTACTAAGTTGTACCTTGAGGGAAACCAATTTGTACCAAATGGGACACATTTCAACCACTTACACTATTACTTTAATGTTTTCATTGAACACAGACATCTCTTAGTAGCCTCTAGGTACATTTGAACTTTAAGATAAAAGGTAGTTTCTGTCAAAAATATTTACAATCAATAACACCTCCAATTAAAAACAAATAATTAATATACACAGAAAGGCCACAAAGCTTCAACTAAGAGAAATACAAGGGGGTACCAATGGATAACGGTGAGGTTTGACAATCACAGCCTCCTTTTTCCCTCTAGCAAGTGTTCCACTACAAAATCAGTCTTAGGAGATTTCTAAAGCCAGATATAAGAGGAGAAATGTCATTAAAAACTACACTCAATTCAACTACACTCCCAATATCACTGGTTTGGGAAATTCAAATAGATTAATATGTCTGACTGAGAGAAACTCAAAATTTAAAAGATCCCTTGCCTGAGTGTCCTGTGGTTACTATTTAGAACCCATCTGCACATGCAGTTAAATATCCTCTTTGGAAAACTATTTTGTCATATAAAAATGTAAAATTAAGGAGTTCACTAAGAATTGAACAAATAGCATCTCTAATAATGTAGTAATTCTGAATATGTTCTGTTTATATTTAACTGTAGCTGCAGTACAACTACAGGTATTTTAAAATTAATTAATCAGATAATAGCCTCCACTTTCTTCCTTGCAATGTAATTTTGTGAAAAGTTAGCAGTTGGTCCTTTCAAGTCCACCAAGGTTTCCCAAATCCATTAAGGTTTCTGTGTGCCTGTCCCCTGGCTTCTGTGGGGTTTGACTTTTCCAAAATCTGCACCTGTATTTCTTTGGATGGTTATCTTCAAGCTTTTAAAGCTTCTTTTCCCAAAAGACCAGAGAATTGGCAGTGCCTTGGTGTTTTGGTCACCCCAGGGTAGTCTTAACCTATGACTGACTAATATAGGCAAACAGAAGCCCAGCTCCTCTGTTTCATGTTGGAACAAACTCTGAAGCACAGTGGAGGCCAGCGTATTCCTGCAGGATCAGCCTGAGCTTGAGACTGTGCCTATATTGCCCCTTCTATGATTTCTTCCCTATTCCTGTTCTACTTCCTTCACTCACTTACCTGTTATCCCTGAGAATATTTCTTCAATAAATCATTTGCATGCAAATCCTTATCCACAGATGGGCCTCAGGAAAACCCAACCTGAAACGAGGCATTTCCCTAATTCTAGTAGGTGTGTGTGGTGGGGGCGGGGGGCATCAGATTTCTACTTGAAGACACTAGACACAGTCATGGGGAAGAACACAGCAGGGAGTGGAGAGGGGTATTTACTAAGGCACCAGTTTCCCTTCTCTGCTCTCACGCTTATAGTCCATTTCTCTTAGGAACCCGTCATCAACTTTCCACTGTTTGGCTCTCAGTTTATTACTTTCTCCTCCTCATTTACTTTTTTAATAAATGTTTCACCATACTTTATTATTCTTTTGGTTAATACCTATGTATCGCCTGAGGATAGTGAAAAAGACTATCTACTAGGGAGAGAGAAGACCTGAATTCTATATCACATCTTCTGTTTCCTCTCTAAGTAGCTCAGCATTTCTCCATGGGTCACTATTAGAATTTTGAATGATACATTTTTGTGCAGAACAATACTTTACATGGCAGGATATCTAATATACCTCACTCTTCTTGCTAGATATACATAGTATTTCCTCACAACCAATCATTGTGACAACCAAAATAAAATTCCTTTACATATTTCCAAATGCTGCCAGGGTGATAGTATCACCCATCCACCTCCCACCACCTTTGTGAACCATTAAAAATAAGCAACAGTGTTCTTCCTATTGTCTGTGATTTGAAGCTACCCCTAACTTACCAACTTCCTTCTCTGGCCTTGCTTTTGTCCATGATCAGAGATGCGGGCCATTTTGATATAGAATGAACATTTAACCATAGCAGTAAAAGTTTTCATGACATTTTCCCATGTGATAAATGTGGAGTTTATTTTATATGGTTGGAGAAAGTGTGTTTATAAAAATAACTATCATTACCTGCTCATAATTTAAATAAGATAATGAATGTGAGAAAATTAAAATAAGCTTGGGTTCAATTTAATTAGGCATTTGAACTTAATAGAATATTTAGTAGTATTATACTAAAAATGATTAAGAAATAAATCATTTTACTAGAATTTAATTATTAGATTTATTGTATTATATACTTAATAATGACATGTTAAAGGGATTAAGTGAATCTTTAACTTCAAAAATGTTAGGGTGCACAACTATAGCTTTAGGGAGATTTTTATTGGGATTATTGTCCATTCAAACAATAAATTACTAAAATAATATTATAGAATATTATGGTTTACCTAGAGCTGGATCACAAAACAAACATGAGTATCTCTTTATTACTTTTGTAAATCTTTAATGAAGTTGTGAGTTATCATACCATGGTTCAATTAAATGACAGAATCTTATTGATTTTTAAATAATTTAATATCAAAGCTACTTTTCATCTCCAATATTGAAAGAAAAGTGGTATGGAAGAGGCAGGGTAAATCTGCAATATTTATATTTGATATAAATTCCTGAATCTATCCCTTATGTGATATTACCCATGGGTATCAAGTCTCTTAATGTCTTCACAGCTTACAGCTATTCTCCCTCTACCTTTTGCAGCCAGGATAACTGAGTCTGCTACCTTCCTCTGGGTTAGAATTTTAAGAGCAGAGGGGCATTCAGGTAGCAATTATACATATTAATGATAGTAACTGTGGCAGACACATATTGGGCCAGAGGAAAATTGTGGTGATAAAGAAAGAACACTGAGGGAGGAATGATCGCCATTTACATACGGGCACATGACCTTCATTCCAGTTTGTATTCATTACTCACCAGTTTAACTTTGAGCTTCCCAAATAGTTAGGCAATCTCCATTGCCCTCCTCCCAAAATGATCACTTTTTTTGCTTCCCCTTATATGGAATTCCTGTGTAAATATTGTCATTAATATTTTACTTTATTGATACCAATTGGTAACAACTGATAGAGGTCCATTCAACAAATATTTATTAAATGAATGAATAAATAACAGTTAATTTAAAGAGCCTCTAATATATTTTAATTTACTATAAATTGATATATTTTCCATACTTAGAAAGAAAATTATGATTTGATGAAGTTCATTGTTTTCATTTTTGCTTTATTTTTTGTGAGATAATTCCTGATAGGTGATCTTTTACAGTTCAATGGGATGGACAAGTGGGATGTTACCATAAAAAGAATGTTCAGCTGAAAATTTAGACCTTTAGCTATTTTCTCTATCAAATAGCCAGGTCATCTTGTCATTTAACTCCTAGAGGGCTTCATTTCCACATCAACAGAATGACAGAAATAATGTCAAGATACTCATGTATGTTCCCCAACAGTCATTACTTTTGTTTAGGCATTCCTCTTCTCCCATTTGAATAGACATTAGCCTCTTAGGTGACCACCCCACATGTATTCTCCCCATCCACATTCCACTCCACATTTAGCTACTGAATGTTTCTTCCCAAAAGGCACAAAATAAAATTAAAAAACTCATTCTATTTTTTAAAACACATTCATCTCAATGGAGCAGAATATCGTCCATCCACATTCTATCCCCAGTCTATCTTCCCTGCTTCCTCTTCACTTGCTTGCTAATTGTCAAAGCCCCAAAATCCACATTATCGTCATACCAAACTATCCACATACCAAACTATCCACTGGTTCCTGACCACAGCTGATTCATGACTTCCCACCACCCAGCATTTGCCTTAGCAGCCCATTGACTGAAAGCTCCAACAAGGCAAATATTCTTAGCATCTAACATATTGTCCTCACATAGTGGGTGTTTAATAAATGTTTGTAGAGGCTGGGATATAAATGCCCTGTCATACCAGGTTGGCATGCAAAATCTTTTTATTTTCAAGGCCAAAGTCAATATCAATTCCAACCTCAACTCGTCCCCAGACAAGCAAAGGTGGTTTCTTCTCCCTCTGTCCCCAGAGCATATTGTACAGATCCTTGTGGTAACACTTATTACGTAGTCTTGTAATTGTTTTTCACATATCTATATTTTCCATCCAGATGTCAGCTTCTAACTCAAGAGCTCCAGGTACATGGTACCAATTCCAATCAAATTTGCTTGTGTTAAGCAGACTAAGTGTCCTTTCAACTCTGAGATCTGATGATTCTAAGCAATTATTTTTTCCAAAAAATGTTAAAGATCTTAGAGTGAATTACTTATGCATACAAACTGGTATTAAGCTGAAATTATGAAGGAGATAGGCAAAATATGTTGGAATAAGTACAGCTGGGAATGGTATATGCCACTGTCAGCCTACTACTTTGAACTACATGAGCTAAAAGAGCCTATTAGACACCCTGAGCATTTATTAAAACTCTTCTTTGAAGCTAGTTCTAAATAATACAATTGAAGCAAAAAAAAAAAATCTTAGCTCACTGGCTTTATCTTGGCTCTAGAATATTTTAAAGTTAACATTCCAAATAGTTTTTAAGGCATTTAGACTGGGTTTGTTTGTTTGTTAATGTTTTGGGGTATTTTTTATTGATTTCATAGAGAGGAAGGGAGAGGGAAAGATAGAAACATCAGTAATGAGAATTATTGATCGGCTGCCTCCTGTCCTCCCCACAACCCCATCAATCCCGCCACCCTGGCTTATGCCCTGACTGGGAATCAAACTGTGATTTCCTGGTTCTTGGGTCAACACTCAACCATTGAGCCACACTGGCCAGGCGGTTTGGTGTGTCTTTTTTTGAGAGAGAGAACACACTCGCTATTTCAGACTTCATTTATGAATAAGTTATATGCATATTGTTAGGACAATACTATCTTTAAAACAATTTGATGTTCAATATTTATAATATTGCTCTTATAAAAATAATAGTCTTTATCATCACTAGAGAGAATGGCTTTAGCACTCTCAGAAATGTAAAATATTGTATGTATAATACCATTTCCACAATATCCAAATATTCAATAGTAGGCAGCAATGATTACTTATTAGGTCATAATTCACATTTGTGAAAAATACTTTTGTAAGAGGGCAAAGTAATTAATCACAAAAGTGAAAAAGATATAAGGAAAACCACACTGCAAAGGAAAAATGAGATATTTTCCTATTACCTTAACTTAAATATGGTGCTTGTTCATTTTTTAATCCTTGGAATTTAGTGAAAATGTTTAAATTATTACTGGTTATTTAATAATCACTAATTTAGCAATGTCTTTTTAAATATTTTTTTACTGATTTTAGAGAGCGAGACGGGGAGAGAGAGAGAGAGAGAGAGAGAGAGAGAGAGAGACATTGATTGTTTGCCTCCAGTATGCACCCTGACCAGGGATCTAACCCACAATCTAGGTATGTCCTCTGACTGGCAATCTAGGTATGTCCTCTGACTGGGAATTGAACCAGCAACCTTTGCGTGTATGGGACAACGCTCAACCAACTGAGCCACACCGGCCAGGGCTAATTTAGTAATATCTTTTTTTTATTGATATTTTACAGAGAGGAAGGGAGAGGGATAGAGAGTTAGAAACATCGATGAGAGAGAAACATCGATCAGCTGCCTCCTGCACACCCCCTACTGGGGATGTGCCCGCAACCAAGGTACATGCCCTTGACCAGAATCGAACTTGGGACCCTTGAGACTGCAGGCTGACACTCTATCCACTGAGCCAAACCGGCGAGGGCTAATTTAGTAATATCTTAACGATTGCTTTCTTTTCCAAATACCTTAGCAGGGAAATATTACCCTCTCTGAGGGTTATTTAGTGATTTTTTCCCCTCAGATTCACACCCACTCACCCTCTTATACTCTGCTTTTGCTTCAGAGGCTTGGGACTCTGCAAGCCATGTTTCCATTTTGTTGTCTGACCCCCTCTTAGGATCTGGCAATAGTGAGCACAACAGGGAGACTGCAGGACTGTAGGAGGGATACAGGACTTACTCATTCCTATTGGCTTCCTGTGGACTTACTATTCCTATTAGCAGCACTCCAGACTTGCTTCTTCATGCCTACAGCAGCAGACATTTTTAGTAACAGCTGTTGAATCCAGCTTGTATTTTGCTGGGTATTTTTTTTTCCTCCCAACATGCACAAAATAGACTTCATTGCACCCCTGCCGTAGAAATACCAGCATGCACTGGCTTACAGAGGTCTGAGCCTCAGTCCTGTTGGACCCCTTCTGCTATAGAAGAGAAACCAGCAACAGTCAATTAGTGCCCTGTCCCTGGAGGTCTGAGTTCAAGCTCAGTAAAGTGCATGCTTCTAAGTTTTAATAAGTCCAATCTTTTCTCAGTGGTATGAGTGGTAGCTATTTTGTGTAGTTGCTACCGCTGTTCTCTTCTTAGTTTTTCAATCCTAAATCACAATTTTTGTGTTGAATTCCCTTCTGTTAATATAATTGGAGTGTCTTCTGTCTGTTAATTGGATCCTGACTGACACACCATTCCAAACTTGTAATTATCACAATGGAAAGAGAGAACACGCTTTGGGTCTGAATTTAATGGGTAAGAATTTCTCATATTCCTTCAAATGCCACCTAACTTTATATTACTTCCCAGTATTAATTTCTACTATTTTCATTATATAAATGCATTAATGATTCTATTATTAGCATAGAGACATTTAAGTATCTGAACGGCCATATGTATAAAAGTATTCTCTCTGTAGAATCAAATAGAACATTTTATTCCAACCATAGATAGTTGAACGATATCTTCTCTATAATTATTTTTTGAAGTCAGCATGAATAGTAAAAATAAAATATGCTCAAAATGAGCTCAAAAAATCCCTGTCATCCAATTTTATATACATGGTTGAATTTTAAATTCTATACTGTCATCTCCTGCACACCAAAGTTTAGGAACCACTGAGGTGGCGCCATTTCAATAAATTTTTCCTTAACTATGAAAATATTCTTTTAAAAAAATCACCATTCTATAGTTACTATGCTACCAGCTTTTTACAAATTACATTTGTTGATAGAAAATGGCCTCCATTGTATTTTAAATGAATACTCTTAAAAAGTTATCCCTCTTTGTAATATTTCCAATACTAGTTTTCTGTAGGTATTCTACAGAGGCACTTGAGAAAAATTCAGCATATCTAATCAAGAAGGAAATAAAAGAGAAGTGCACAGTTTTTTTGGTTGTGATCTACTGCACTCCTTGCCTCTGATTTTCCTTGACCATTACATACAATGCTACTTAAATATGCTATTCCCCCCACCCTCACTATCTCCTAGTCCAGGACCAGCCTTGGCCCCAAACTGAAAGATTTGAAATTCCCTGCTCCTTTATAAGTTGAGACCAAGGAAAGATTGTTACTGATCCAGCAATCCATTGCTTAAACTAGGCTCTTGCCCAATCTTTATGATCGAGCTTCTTCACTCTTTGTACGTGATGAACTACTACTTCCAAGACAGGGATCCTTGACCAAAGTCATTAGAAATAAGTTCCAGTTCTAGCTGGTTTGGTTCAGTGGATAGAGCGTTGGCCTACGGACTGAAGGGTCCCAGGTTTGATTCCAGTCAAGGGCACGTGCCTGGGCTGCAGGCTGATCCCCAGTAGGGGGTGTGCAGGAGGCAGCCAATCAATGATTCTCATCATTGATGTTTGTATCTCTCTCCCCCTCTCCTTTCCTCTCTGAAATCAATAAAAATATATTTTTTAAAAAAGAAAGAAGTTCCATAGAGAGGGGAGAGATGTTGTCTGTGTTGTTCACTGCTTTAATTACAGCCTTCTGTGGTTCTTCAGTGACTGGCCACTGCTGTGGAGGTGATCAGCAGAAGTTGTTTGAGTGACTGGATGGATGAGTGAAACTCAGATTGATATCTTAATTGTAACCTTTTTTTATATACGTGCTAGAGGCTATACTTATCTCTTCTGAGTTTCTGCCTCAGCAAGTGCTCACCTGCCTAGATTTTTCCTTTTGTTGGAATCTCCACTGATTTGAATTTGTGTCCTCTGGGTCATAGCCATTCCTGTCTTTTGCATCCTGGGTATACCAATTCTCATATGTAAAATATGAGAATTAGTGAGTTAGGAATAAAAGGGCGCATTGCATTCTTGGTAAGGCATGCTTGAGAAGAGAAACAGGGCCAGGACAAGGTATAAGATTCTTGACCAAGGATATAGCAGGGGAATATAAAGGTAACTGACTCTGCAGAAGAGACTTTTTTTAGTGGTTCAACCTTTGCAGTTACACCATCCAGAGAATACAGCAGACCAAATGACAATTCTAGACATATCCAATCTGATGATTTCCCATCAGATAGACAGAAAACCAGATAGAAATGTCAAGTAACAATTGAGTGATAGGAAAAAATATAATTAATTAACCAATTTGATAACTAATAATAAAGAAATTGAATAATTAAAGGTACATAAGGCCAGGCAGGTGTGGCTCAGCAGTTGAGCATTGACCTATGAACCAGGAGGTCACAGTTCAATTCCCTGTCAGAGCACATGCCCGCATTGCAGGCTCAATCCCTTGTAGGGGATATGCAGGAGGCAGCCAATCAAAGGTTATCTCTCATCATTGATGTTTCTATCTCTCTCCTTCTTTCTTCCTCTCTGAAATCAACACAAAATATATTTTTTAAAGAAGGTACATCAGCAACTATTTTTATTGACCTCTTACTATGTACCAGGCATTTTATACACACTATCTCATTTAAAATTACCCCCCAAATCATGAAGACGATGATATTTATCAACACTCATTTTAAAGATTAGAGGTCTAAAAGAAAATGTGAGTCATTTGCCCAAAGTCCCAAAACTAACAGATGACGTTGCCAAAATCTGAAACAGGTTCACATGGTACCTACCCGAGCATGGTCAATTATCTACTGAGCTACTGTAAACTCCACCAACATACCTTGGAATCCATATTCCAGATACTTTCCTCCTCAGTTTACTACCACAGAATACACAGGCTTTAAAATTGAAATAAGACACCATTCTTTTATGTGACTCACCACCTCAGAATTACATGTGCAGAAAAGTAAAAAAATAATCATGAAGCCCACCAAACAGGGATAATATACCTATCACTATTGACTTTGCATCTTTTCAGGATGTTGACTAACTTTCTCTCCAACTGGGTGGCAAAGACAAATTCTTTTTGTTGCCCTTGAATTTCAGGTTGTCCTTTAGTTTCATAGTACATAGTTAACTGTATGTATATGCATGCTTGAACAACTGCTGTGCTTTGGAAAGTCATAAACTGAAGGTTAAGAAATATTCTTTTATGACTAGATTTGTAAGGATCCTAGCCTAGTGCCACTCACATGCATTCATTTACTAAATGTTACTTAATAATGATGCTAATCTTCTCTGAGTCATGGGACCATAAAAAGGGAGTATCTTCTATGGGTTAAGATGTGCTATTCTCATTAACAGAATGACTTTAACACAGCAGTCAAGGGAAGCTACTGCATCATTCCAAGACAAATTAGAGACATTGCACCCCTGTGGTGTAATCTTTGATTTCGATTAGAGGTTTCAGGTTGCTTTCTATGGATGGATGCAGAATATTCAGACTACTAAAGAGGATGGAAGGTAACTTTATGACTTTCCATCTCAGAACTGCACCACTGATAACTGCAAATTCTAAGGCTTTAAAGAGAAACTAGAAAAACCAACAGTCAATCATTGTTATTTTCATGAATATTAACTCCCCCATTGCATATAAATATATAAAAAATATACATAATGTGTTCTGAGATGATTCAATAGAAAACTACTGGCATAACTAATCCTGTTGTTACTAAAACTCATGCAAACAATATTAAGCTACAGCAATTAGACAGATTTTTAAAAATTTATATGAAAGTCAACATTATTAATTAAAAACTAGAAAAGTTTGTTAAAGGAAAGGGACCTACAAAAGAAATAAAATGTGTTGAGATTTCCCAATTGAGGACCTGTAAAACAAAAACATAATACTGTTTTCCTGATGCATCATACAATATATAGAAATAAAAATTTAGAATTTAGAATAAAATAACCTAATATTTCCCAGGAAACATTAAATATCTATGCAGTATGCACAATTATTTCCCTTGAGGAAAACACATTTCATTTCAGGTAGTAGGCGAACTCTCTCTCAGAATCTAGACTCCAAAATATATTATTTGCAATAAAGCACAAATTTTTGTTCTATATCTCTTAGTTTGCAAAAAAACTGAATATAATTCAGTGGAAACTGAATGTAAAAAGTTAACAGTAGAAATACACAAATGCATATCAATATGTAGATATACATAAATCTATATTATATATAGATATATTACACTATATATAAAATATACACTATATATTTCCATGTAACATATATAGACTTTGTATTCAATTCCACATGGAATATTTTCCAGAATATAAAAACATTTTCTTATTATTCTTTGTGTTAACTCATGAAGTCAGCATCATTTTTAAACATGCTAAGATTGTTACCTTCAAATTCTCATATTGTTAAAAATTTTTGTTATACAAAGTAGTTTATAAATAGAGATATTTATCCATACTCAGTTTTATGTGCCAAATTAGGTGTCCTTGTACTTTATTGGAGGGGAGTGTAAATTGGTAAACAATTTTGCTAAGCATTTTTGTGATAAATATGCTGATACTTTTTTAAAAATTTAATATTTGATTTTATCATTTCAAAGTCCTTGAAACTGTCCAAAGAAAACACAAAAAAGGTCAACTGAGTTATTTAGGATAGCCAAAAAAGAAAAGTAATCTAAATTTAGAGTCTTCATGGATTTTTTTCTGTCTATCATGGCATGACCATATAATGGGGTATTATGTAACCATTCAGAGTCTATATATATAAAAGTGTAATATGCAAATCAGCTAGACAGCAGAACGACTTATTGGCTATGACACACACTGACCACCAGGGGGGAGACACTCAATGCAGGAGCTGCCCCCAGCCCGAAGGCCCTGATCGCCCGATTGGGGCCTGCCTGCCAACCTCTCAGTCCTTCCCCCTAGCCAGCAGGTTCCAATCACCCAATGGAGAGCAGGGAACCAGGGGTGGGTATGGGCATGTCCGCCAGGCCCCGATCGTCCCACCAGTTGCCCCACACACAGAGGGCAACCAGTGGCAGGGGGTGGGGCTGGCAAGCGGGCAGGAACTGCCAACCTCTTGGTTTTTCCCCCTGGCCGGCAGGCTCCAATCACCCAATGGGGAACTGGGAACCAGTGGTGGGTGGTGGCTGACGTGGGCAGTGCCAGGGCCCCGATAGCCCTGCCAGTTGCCCCACACACAGAGGGGGACCCAGCGGTGGTGGCAGGGGACAGGGCCAGCTGCCAGCAGCCAGGGAAGATAGACCCTGATCATAGGCCAGGCCTAAGGACCCTACCCGTGCACAAATTTCGTGCACCGGGCCTCTAGTAATAGCATAAAAACATGTGTTTAATAGTAAATAAAAAGGATAAAAATGTATAAATATAGCATTACCCAGCTAAATATACAAATAAGAAAATAAAGAGAGAAAAAGACTAATTTCAGATAGAAATATACCTGATCAAATGTGCCAAAATAGCAATGATAGCATACCATGGGAAGTGAGAATATGATTGATTTTTTTTGGTTTTGTCTTCTTGTTCTTCCTCCCACCAGTTTTTAATATAAATATGTCCTGAGTTGGTTGATTAAGTGTGTGGAATCTGGCAGAAAAGAGGCTTAATATATAAATTAAGTTTAGATAGAGGAAAACACAATAACTGAGATTCATTGCCACTGCACGTAGGGACTTATCCTGGGATTTCTAAGAATCCCTATCCGGCACCTCAACTGCAACACAAACTGGTAACAAATCACAGACAAGAAGTAGAGCCAAGTTATTTTCAGACAAAAGCCTGTGACTCTAGAGAGAAACAGTGAAGAGATGTGGACACTCAGAAGTTACAGTGAGTTTCTGAAAAAACAGTGCATCATAATAAGACTGCTAGAAAGAGCCCTATGGACTTCTTTAGATGTCTGGGATAGTTTTGTAGGCTCTGACAGAAGAAGAAAACAGTGAACTCCTTGTAGAATTATGAAGATGAAATTAACCTCAGACTCTGAGTTTCTAAAAAGACTGAAACTTTTCTAGATATATGTTATAAACATATCTACATAGTTAATTTTGTTTTACATAGCCATTGTTTTAAAATTTAATAAATTAAAATTATTGAACATTTATGCAAAAAATGAATAAGTAAGCTAATTAATTAATTAAAGGGCCAAAACTTTTCCAAGAGCAGGAAGGTCAAGCCTATTGGCACCAGGTGCAGATTTGAAGGAAGCAGAACCCATTATGTGGGAAAAGACACACACTTAATCTCTCTTAATTGTGCTTCCTGGGGCATCCATGAGCGACTATGTCTTGGAAGAAGATTCTATGCACTTTCCACCCAACTCCAAGAGAAAAACATTTCAAAGGCAAATGCTGAGGGAAAAAATAACACTTTTCTTTGGCTTTGATAGTAAAAAAGCTGAACAATACAAAATTGTTTGGGAAAATCAAGAAAACAGATAATGTTTTACATAATCTGGAACTGTGCTATTCAATGCAGTAGTCAACTGTGGCTTGTGAGTGCAAAGTGAGCATTTGCATTAATTGATAAATTTTAGATAAATAAAAATCAATGCCATTTAAAAAAAAAGAAATGTGGCTACCATGGCTGAGGAAGTGAAATTGTAAATTAGCTTAGTTTTCATTTTAGTTTAAAACTGAAGCAATGTAAATGATTTTTTTCCACGAAAACACAACTTTATTTGTTTGGTAGGACAGTAGTTCACTCTAACCCATGAAAATTTGACATCTGAATTCAGATGTATTGTGAGAATAAAATGCTCACAAGAATTTGAAGTCAGTACATTCCTGTTAACAATGTGAAATGTCTCATTAATATTTTTTATTCGTTGCACATTAAAATAATCTTCGATATATTGAGTTAACTGGAATATATTAGTAAATTAATTTCACTTTGTTTTTTTTTAATTTTTAAAGTGGCTACTAGAATTTTTCGATTACATATGTAGCTCATGTTATATATCTATTAGATAGTGCTGATCTGGCATACAGCTCCAAAACATGGCAAAAACCGACTTACAATTCGTTCACATCTGAGTTTTGAGACCAACATTTATTCCTGTGATATATATAGCAGTCTGTGTATCTGGTTATCTAATGAAAACCAGAGACATTTTTCTTCTCATGACACCCCTCAAATACATTACTGGCAAAAACAAGAGAACTCGAGATTGGACAAGAGAGAGTGAGAAAGATAAATAGACCATATAAATTAAGATAGGATAACAACATTAGAATCATTAGAATCTGAATCTATATCTTCTGACAACAGTGCAAGATTCCAAGTAAACTTAAAAATTGATATCAATTTAATTGCTTTGTTTTTTTCTATTTTTTATTTTTAATAGG
This sequence comes from Myotis lucifugus, assembly GCF_000147115.1. Classification (NCBI taxonomy): domain Eukaryota; kingdom Metazoa; phylum Chordata; class Mammalia; order Chiroptera; family Vespertilionidae; genus Myotis; species Myotis lucifugus. Next base: position 10,279,790 of record NW_005871068.1, read on the forward strand.
TTTCATGGGAATCAGAGACTATAAGAGAAACAATTAAGTCTGGTAAAACAATCTGATAAAGCGACCTCGTACAGGAATAAGAAAATCAGGCTTCTCTCTCTGACTCCGACACTTACTGTCATACCTTCACAGTCTCTCTGCAACTCTGTTTTCTTATTAAAAAAAATTAGAACTACACCTGCTGGACACACCAGGCTGTTATGAAGACAAAATGAGTATGTGAGGAGAGTTTAAAATTTCTAAATCCCTCTGTGATGTGACCATCGGCATGTTAGCAAACATTTACTAGTACAGATAATAGGAAACTATGACAATTCACAGCTGGCAGCGTAAAACTGTAGTAGCTGCTTCCATAGTCTAATTTAAGGTTCCTCAAATTTCTCTTCCACATACTAGTAACTGAATTTCCTCTCCTGAGACTAGGAATCTTGCCATCCCTTGAACAGATCATAGTTTTGGGGATACTGCTTGTATATGTCCACGGTTAATATAGTCATGTGACACAGAAATGAAAGCCATAAAACCCTGACCCATCCATCAATTATTAAATTTGCTGTTGACAGCCTGAAAAGCATTGTGCGCTAAACATCTTTCCTGAACAGCGGAGAGATTCTCCAGTGTCCGGGTCACAGAACACACAGCCCTAATCTTCACCTACAGTTTGTACATGACCTACCACTCAACCTCCTCACATTCTGATCCAGTTTCATAGCTTCCCATCAGTAACGAAAACTCACCAAACTCTTAAAACGCTCAGACACCTCCTCCTAGTACTGACAACAGTACTGCCTATTTATGTTGTAGGTCAGTTTAGGTCAATAACATCACCCGGGGAGCTTTATACCAAATATAATTTGGAAAATTCTCTTCTCCTACACTCTGTGTGTCTATTAACATTGGTTCCATCTTGGGCTTAGACAATCAACACACTCCAACCCTCTGGCCACAATGATCGTTTAAGCATGAGCATCAAAGACAAAAACCAACTTAAAGGCATTGGAAGAGTTAGGAACTTGATTCTCCCATACATGAAGGTGAGTGGCTGCTTTTATTGGACACTTTCTCTTGGGAATTTGATATTAGAGTCAACATCATCTATCACTAGGGAGTAGAGGTAATAGTAAAAGCTGGAACTCAAAGTAGTTCATTCTTGAGGATGGTAGAACAACACCTATAATGGTAAATCACATGCTGCATTGTGTCCACTTCAGTGGTCCAATCATTCATGAAATTAGACTCTGTGATTGCAATTCTTTGAATTGATGTTAAAGTCCTCTTGATGGTTGGTTATTCAACTGTTGAGACAGTTCCCTGACCTTCCTTATATCCCTATGCAACCTAATAACAGGCTGATTTTGTCCTTTTGGTCATGTTTGTTACCCATTTGTTCTTGTCCCATTTCTTTCCCTGCAAAATTTGGAGAATAATATCACCAATCTTCTATTGTCAGGGACAAAGATATATGTTTATTTACATGGTCTGTAAATTATCTTGTATGGTATGCAGCCCTTAGTACAAAATAGTGATCATTTTCCTCCTCAGTAATTTTTATCATTATCAAAGACCTTAAAAACATTCAGAGGTGATTAAATTTATCATGGCAAATGATGGGATTATTAAGCAAAGCAGTGAGCTGTGGACACTCCTAAACTTTTTCTTGAGCCATTATCATGGTTAAGTTGAAAAAACAAAATGTATTTTAGATATTTTCCATATCCATAAAGAAAAGCATCATATCCACTGAAACTAAATTCTTTGTGCTAATAAATAATCCCCACTTTTTCTACTGCAATAAATTCATTTATTGGTCTCATTTTTCACTTCTCGATAACAAAATTATATATCTGCTCTACAGTGAGAAAAATGGTCTCCTTTGGTCAATGGGATATTAATAAACATGACACTAGCAGAGCTTTGAAATGCGGACTTACTACCTTGTAATGCAGTGATCCCCCATGAGAAGAACATGCAATGGGTAGCCAGTGCCACTTCAACTTAGGCTTAGTAAATGACACATTGAACAAATCCAAACTCAACCTGCAGCTTGAAGTCAAGCCCAGCAGGCATGCAACATGAGACAGAGACACCAAGTCCAGCCCACCTTAGGTCGGCAAGTCCTGTCTGACCATGAGAACAAAGGCTTGCCGGAAACCACTAAGTTGGAGAAAGCGTTCTTACACAGCACTATTGTGGTAAGCACTAACCAATCTAGGTAAGCTTATTTTTGATACATAATCATGGTTTTTGTAATTATTGTTGTTTTTGCCTGTTTGTTTTAACAAATCAGATATCAGCTCTAGGGACAATACAAGGTCTTAGTCCACTTCAGCTACCATAACAAAATACTGTAGACTTGGTAGCTCCAACAATAGAAATTTATTTGTGCACAATTCTGGAGGCTAAAAGTCTGAGATCAGGTCAACAGCATGGTCAGGTTTTGGTGAAAGCTCTCTTTCTGGCTTGCAGAGGTCACATTCTGCTGTGCCTCACATGGCAGAGAAGAAGAGAACAATTATCTGATGTCTCTTCTTTTTTTAAAAAATATATTTTATTGATTTTTTTACAGAGAGGAAGGGAGAGGGATAGACAGTTAGAAACATCAATGAGAGAAAAACATCGATCAGCTGCCTCTTACACACCCGCTATTGGGGATGTGCCCGCAACCCAGGTACATGCCCTTGACCGGAATCGAACCTGGGACCCTTGAGTCGCAGGCCAACGCTCTATCCACTGAGCCAAACCGGTTAGGGCTGGTATCTCTTCTTATAAGGACACTTACCTCATCAGAAGGCCCCACCCTCAAGACCTCATCTAACTTTAATTACCTCCCAAAGGCTTCATCTCCAAAATACCATCACATTCAGTGCTAGGGCTAAAATATATGAATTTTATGAGGACACAAGTATTCAATCCCTATCAACAAATAAAGGACTACAAAATTATGTTGTCTAGTAATATTTTGTTTGGTTTATGAGCACATGAAAATGACAATACAATTGGATTATGATACAATTGGATTGGATTATAATATCATGATACAGATTGAGGACTGAACCAGAGCAAATACTTTATACTCCTGTTCCAATTCATCATAACTAAATTCTCTAGGACTATGAAAGGGCATTGGTAATTGTTAAAAAAAATCCTATCTTCCCTCACATAGGAGCAGAGTATGGGGGATTTACTAATCCAAGCCTGGAGTTTGGGGCTTCAGAGTTGGTCAGGGTCATGGCTTTGGCTTGTGGAAGAATTTCTTGAGAGCATTCTGGGCAATAGCCAGTTAGACACTCCTGATCCAATGGGGCATAGTCTTCAACAGTCAGAGAGGCAGAATCAAAGTGGGTGTAAGGCAATAAAATAAATGATGGGGGCATAGCAAGAAGATTCAAAATGTTTTAAAGCAGAACTGGCAAGATTCCTATCTGAGGGCCAGAGGAACTTCTGGTAAGATACTTATAAAGTAGCTTTCCACAGTTTCAGTTACCCATGGTCAACCACGGTTCAAAAAATATTAAATGGAATATTCCAGAAATAAGCAATTCATAAGTTTTACATGTTCACTGTTGTGAGTAGTGTAATGAAATCTCACCCTGTCAGGTTCCATCATGCCTGGGACATGAATCATCCCTTTGTCCAGTGTCTCCCTGCTGTAGACACTCCCTGCTGCTAGCCACTTAATAGCCATTTGGGTTATCCAATGATTGTCATGGTATCACAGTACTTGTTTTCAAGTAATCCTTATTTTAAGTAATCCTGGCCCCAAAGCACAAGAGTAGTGATGCTGGCAATTCAGATATACCAAAGAAGATGTAAAGTGCCTCTTTTAAGTAAAAAGGTAAATATAACTACATTAAGATATTTTTAGATATACCACATATATATAACTTATATTGTTGTAATTGTTCTATTTTATCATTAGTTACTGTTGCTAATCTCTTGCTGTGCCTAATTTATAAATTAAATTTTATCATAAGAGTGTATGCATGGGATAAAGCATATTACATATAGGGTTAGGAACTATCTGTGGTTTCAGGCATCCACTGGGGGACTTGGAACATATGCCCATGGATATGGAGGACTACTGTATATTTGCTTGTGGTCAAGGAGCTGTTAAGGGTACTGAGATAGCTTGAAATGGAAATGCAAGTCTTCTTTTCTTATCATTATTATAATTGCCCATGAGATAAAGTACAGTCTGAGAACTAGTAGTACTTTCCTTGCCAAGGTTTAAATGAACAATAATGGCTATTCTGACTTATGTGAAAATTAAATCTAAGAGCATAACCTCTGGGCAGAAACCATGATACAGGGGTTTAGTATACAACTGTTCTAGCAAAAGAATTAGATGTCCTGTGCCCTGATGTTTTTCCTCGGAAGAGTTCAAAAATATGTAGAGAATTCCCTACCCATTGCAGCCTGCTCTAACCCTCTTAATTGGTATGCTGTGATCACACCCCTCTTGATTACACCCCAAGGTATAATAGGAGGCAGGTTTCACTTTAGCACCTTTCATCTTATCAGAAGTAAACTGCTTTATGTAAAGTAGCTCTGCGTAGACTTACTATTGACACCAGTCACCCCAGGTGACTTCAGGGCTCATCATTAATGCACAACTGTTTAAAATAAAGCCAAGAGTCACATATGTAATTGAAACTGCAGGGATAATGAGAAGGAAACAGTAAGAAGTCACATTGCTTTGAGGACTAGGCTACTATAGTTTAGAAAAAATCATGGTCCTAAAAGAAACTCTACGGAAAGGGTTTAGGAATAGAGCTATTTTTAAAGCAATGGCAACAGAAGAACTGGTGTCACTTAATACTCCCGTATACCAAGATAATTCACTTGACTGTAAGACAGAGGGCATTAAATGAAGAATTATTTTTCAAGGTTATCCAAGATAAAGTTTGGAACAACTGAGCAGCTCCCATTTTACAATGACAGAATAAACACTTAGTTTATACTGCATTTAAGAAAAGTGTCTTTGCCATATTAAACGTATTATCAGAAGGTGGATGTTACCCAGCTGTAAGTGAAAATATATTTCAGGTTCAAGAACATTTTGGAGTACAGAACTTGTCTGATGAAATGTTAAACACGTAAAAACAACTGAAACAGCAAATCTTCAGGATAAAATGTTTATTGCCTTTTCTTTTGAGGGTTTTCACACTGAATAAGTACATTTTTCTTCACCTCCAATGATACTTTAAAATGGGCCTTCAATGGTGAAAATGAGCAAAACGCTAAACTTTTTAGAAAACTTCTCAAATATAATCAGAAAACAGAAGATAAAAAAGGAATAAAGGAAGGAGAAGTAAGGGGAGATGATGGGAAGAGAGGGGAAGGAAAAAACAGTGATTTTCACTATCAGATAAATTAAATCACAGGCTGAGAAAGTTCATTAAATTAAGTCTTTCATGTTGGAGGGTTGTAACTTCTGGAGTCTTTAATATTTGGCCAATCAAAATTGTTCTTTTATTATTCCATCTGATTTACCAGCTTTCATGTTGTAGCTACCAGTTAATGTCCTTTAGCAACTTTAAATCATTTGCCAAGTGGTGATGTATATTTCAAGTTAAAGAGCTTGATATACCCAAAGGCTTAACTGGGTTTTGTCTTCAATTTTCCTCTTTTAAAGTTCAAAACAAGTCATTTTTTCTTTACTCTCTGAAATCAATATAAAATGTGTGTTCATAAAACTAAAAAGAGCATGGATGTGTTTAGCGGGCTTAGTTCAATGGATTAGTAGGCAACCATTTTTCTAATTAGTCTTCCCCTCTGAACTTTTCTCCACTTTAAGCAGTAAATAAAAATGTTCTGACAACCTCACAGTACTCTTCTTCCAATAAAGAAGGTATCAGGCAATAAAGCATAGCCATGTTCAATATAATCACAAATCCCACACGTAGAATTGTCATTTTATTTTTAAGGGATTTACCACCCAGAAGCCAGGAATAAAATTACTTGATGAATAAGTTATATATTTATACTTCGGCTCTAAATTTAAGCCTCCTCGTGGGCTTTTTAAAAATAAGTAATTTATGTTAATGACCGTGTTTTCATGTTTGCTTTGCTACTGGGATATGCTCCCTCCCCTATTGCCATGCACAGAAGAAAAGAAAGGTAAGGCACTGGTGTCTGAGAAGGCAGTCTGTTACTCGCAGTGACCGACTTGGGGACGTTTCTGAGCTACCAATGTCATCCTACCCAAGTCGAAAATCACTTCCTGTTTCTGTAATATCGAAACAAAAGATTAAAAATATTTTTATTGATTTCAGAAAGGAAGGGAGAGAGAACGAAAGAGAAAAACACCGATGATGAGAGAATCATTGATCGGCTGCCTCCTGCACACCCCACACTGGGGCTTGAGCTCACAACCTGGGCATGTGCCCTGACCAGATACTAACTGTGACCTCCTGGTTCATAGGTCAATGCTCAACCACTGAGCCATGATGGCAAGGCTTGAAACAAAAGATTTGAACTGTAAGTAATTTTGAGCATTTGAACTGGAATAACATTTTGTGGGACTTGTTCAGAATTTTTACATTCTTTGTTGTTTATTCCAAGGTATTTTATTCTTTTTGTTGCCTAGAGTACAGTACTTATTATACTAAATTCTTAATAAATATTTCTAAATAGATGAGGGGTGTGATGAATGAAAGAATGAATGAATGAACAAATGAATGAATGAAATGTTCATACTCTAAAATGATAATTTCCACTATAGTGGACTTAGTGGTATACACAGAGAACTGTGTGAATAAAGAAGTGGTGTTTCTAATACAAATAAGTGGGAACAATGAATTTAATATCAATATAGTTCATTCCATCAAATTTTAAAATGTCCATAGTCTCTCACATAAGCATTCCACTTGTAGAATTGAAGTTACTAATACAAATAAAGTAAGTTCTCTGTACTGTACTGTGATAGCCTTTATACTTAAGTATTTTTTGGAATAACAAATATAGGAAACAACATAAATGCCATAGATTAGGATCTAATTGAATAAATTACTATATATTCATATCACAGAATACTATACAAATATTAAATATATTGATAGAGTGATAGAGTTCCATGTTGAGATAAGAACATGTGATACAGTTCCATTGTGAAGTGAAAAAAAAACAAGGAGCAGAAGAGTGTATATGTTATCGTGTACAAAAAGTGCATACAAACATATTCATACACATGTATATTTGTATAAGCATTGTTTATTTCTGGAATGGTACATTAAAAATGTAGACATAATGATTGCCTCTGGCAGATTGATCTGGGGACTTGAAGTATTAGTGAGACTTATTAATGTGTATCTATTTATACTTTATGCATTCTTTTTTAATATTTTATTTATTTTTTACAGAGAGGAAGGGAGAGGGATAGAGAGTTAGAAACATCGATGAGAAAGAAACATCAATCAGCTGCCTTCTGCACAACCCCTACTGGGGATGTGCCCGCAACCAAGGTACATGCCCTTGACCGGAATCGAACCTGGGACCCTTCAGTCCACAGGCCGACGCTCTATCCACTGAGCCAAACCAGCCAGGGCTGCATTCTTTTTTTAAAAATATATTTTTTATTGATTTCAGAGAAGAAGGGAGAGAGAGATAGAAACATCAATGATGAGAATCACTGATCAGCTGCCTCCTGCACGCCACTGGGGATTGAGCCCACAACTGGGGCATGTGCCCTGACTGGGAATAGAACCATGACTTCCTGGTTCATAGATGGCCATTCAACCACTGAGCCATGCCGCCAGGCTAAACTTTGTGTTCTTTACCATGTGCATGTATTAACTCATAAAATAAGAAATAAATCAATAATGGGTAGCTAAACAATTAGATAGAAGTTAGAGCAATATCACAGAAAGGGTGATGCTAGACCTGCTGTTTGAAAGATGCATGAAAGTTCAATTAAAATAGAAGCAAGAGAAAAGCACTCAGGGAGAAAAACTGGTTTGTATAAAGGCATGATATAAATAATTTTATAAAAATTAACCCCTGGAGCAAAAGCCAAGGCTTTTGTATCATCAGAATGAATTATGTATTGCTGGGGGTGGGGGATAAAGTTGGGGAAGAAGGGTGAGAGCAGAAGTGTCAAGAGAGAGGAGGCAGGGAACAGATTACAAGGGGCCTTTTGTGCAATGCTAAGGAGTTTATTTTTAGAAAAAACTAGAGGAAGACATTAAAGCAATAGTTCCCAAAGCTGGCTGCCCATTATAGTCACCCAGAGAGCATTTAAAAAGTCCTCACTCTCAGGCCCCCAACTCCAGAGATTCTGATTTAATTGTTCTTGGCTGGGGCCTTATGATTCTAATGTGTAGCCAAGTTGTGAACCGCTGCATTAGCAGATTTTAAATAAACTACATGTACAATTTTACATTGTAGAAAAAGCAGTAACCCTGGTTGCGTTTAGATTGAATTTGGGGTGTGCTAAAGTGTACAAGATTTCTTAAAATGTTATCACTATAATCAACAAATGAAGATCTAAAAAGCTAATCTGAAGACAAGTAGTAAACACTTGGAGTGCGGGTGAATTTCCCGCCAAAATATAAGATGGCTCTGTCTTTTGGTTTTGTTCCATCCACCAAAAGGGTGGATTACAAACAAATATTTGGTAATACGCAGTTACAATCGGCCCGAGTTTACACGTTTCCCGCACTCCACCGCAAATCTATATGAACCGAGTTAAAGACGGCTCCCGCGGAGTACGCGCAATTCACGCGAGCCGACTTAACTCGTTTCCCGCACTCCAAGTGTAAAGATGGATAAGAAATTGAATATTCTACCCAGCCAGTTTGGCTCAGTGGTTGAGTGTCGACCTATGAACCAGGAGGTCACAGTTCGATTCCCCATCAGGACACATGCCCAGGTTGTGGGCTCATTCTCCAGTGTGGGGTGTGCAGGAGGCAGCCGATCAATGACTCTCTCTCATCATTGATCTTTTTCTCTCTCCCTCTCTATTCCTCTTTGAAATCAATAAAAATATTTTAAAAGGAAAAAAAAGAAATTGAATATTCTGTTTTTATGGACATGAGAGTGGTAAAAATATCATGTTGATTTCAAATATGGGTTCAGATTCAAATTCTACTTCAGCCATTTTATTGCTGTGTGATTTTAGACAAGTAATTTAGCCTAAGTGTCTGTTTCCTCACATGCAAAATGGAAATAATAATAAAACCTGCACCACAGAAATTTTTGAGTGGCAGACTGGGTTCATAGCTGATCACAAAAATCAAAGATATAACAAACAGTCAACAACTAATAGCAATTATAAAACTTTTGCTGGCACATAAGATATGTCAACTGCATGAGCGGAAAAAGTTAAGCTTGACTTCTAGAATTTCTATGTAATATTTTTATTGAAATGAGATATTTAGAGAAAACTGTACAAGTCATAAGTGAAGAGCTCAATGCATTTTCACAGACTTAATACACCTGTTTAACCAGCATTCGGGTCAAGAAGCAAATATTGTCAGGACCTAATGCTCCCATCAAGTCTTTGGTCCACATTATTTTTATTTGGCCCACTGAAGTATTCAGAAATACCTGTTGCCGTAACCGGTTTGGTCAGTGGATAGAGCGTCGGCCTGCAGACTGAAAGGTCCCAGGTTCAATTCCGGTCAAGGGCATGTAACTTGGTTGAGAGCACATCTCCAGTGGGGAGTGTGCAGGAGGCAGCTGATCGATGTTTCTCTCTCATCGATGTTTCTAACTCTCTATCCCTCTCCCTTCCTCACTGTAGAAAATCAATAAAATATATTAAAAAAAAGAAATACCTGTTACCAAGAAAAATATTATAGGAAGAGGTGCAATAGCGATGATGATAAGTTTAGTTCTGGACAAGGGGGGTCAGGGGCCTAGGGAATATTCAAATAGAAGTGACCAGAATATGTTGAGTAGGTAAAACTGTAGACACCAAGTTGATAGGCACTAGCAATTCAGTAGCAGTTGACACTAAAAACAGTTTTTTAAATAATTTATTAAAGGTATATAAGTAAAATGATTAGGCATCATATGTTGCTGGTCACATTGTTTAAAAAGTAAGAAAAAGAAAAGAAAGAAAGAGATCCCACTCTGGGTAGCTTTACAATCATGTTGTATATCTGTCTTTATTTAATGTACTTATTTATTTCTGAAAACATTCCTCTACTGGAACCATTTGACCTTACACAGAGAAACAATAGGATTTAAGTTGACTTAAATAAATATGTTAAAGTATTATAATATTCTATGTTGCCATAATATAGAATGACAAATTTTGTTACTGGTTAGAAATACAACATTTTGCTTTTTGACCAAATTTTTATTGTTGATGTTCAATCAATATTTGCTATAAGCTGGGCCTGTATCTGTCTTTCATTCCTCTGGTCTTAGCATAAACACTACCTCCTACATTATTACTCTCCTGTCCCCATTTCCTTGAGAGTACTCAGCATTATTTAAAAGTATATATTTAGTTGTTTGTTAACCAGCTTATTGAATCTTTCCCCTAATGTATTAGCTTATGAAAGGTTCAGTCATATTCAATTTCTTCACCACCATACTCTTGGCACTTAGAAGAGGTAATGAATTATTATCAGGGATTCTAAATCTTGGCACTATTGACATTTCCAGCCAGTTAATTCTTTGTTATGATGGGCTCTCCCATACACTGTAGCATATTTAGCAGCATCCATGGCCTCTACTCAGTAGATGCCAGTAACAACCCCATCCCTCTTCAGTTGCGATAACTACTAATATCTTCTCACATTGCATATGTCCCCTGGAAGGCAAAATTGCCCCCAGTTGATTATCACTGAATTATTGAGTAAATAAGTGAACAAATGAGTAATGAGTAATGAATAAATGTCTAATTCCTCCAAAAACAGAAGCAGCAGAAAAGAGCATTCTAGTCAGAGAAATTTGTAAATAGGTAGACACCAAAGGGGGTCAAAAGTTTATTACATTTAAGAGCTGAGAGGTAGCTACTATGTCTGAAGCTATAACAAAGCTGAGTTGAAATAGGAGAGGGAAGCACAGTTCAGTTATATAGGTGAAAGTAAAAGATTTGGAATTCACTCTTGGTAGAATAAGGAGAGTTTTAACGAAGAGGTAAGATGATTTAATTGGCCTTTTTAAAAGGCTCCTCTGAGTGTTGTGATTTGGGTATCAGAAGAGGGATAAAGACTGGATAAGGGAGACCAGTGAAGATGCTATTTTGTTACTCCAGAAAGGAGATGATGTTGGCACACAGAAGTATAGAGGTTGAGGGGGACCGTTACCAATTATTAGGTTAGGCCAAATCAATCTGCCAAGCAAAATGGATTCTATATAAATATTATAATCAGGAAATATTTATCAGAATGATATTATATGTATAGGATATAGATTTGGTTATTTTACACATATGTAAATGAAACTAAAGTGCTCATTTTCTGAAAGATTTTTTTAAAATCACTTATTTCCTGCATTGAATGACTGTGATGTCCTCTAAACTTCAGAATAACAATATCTAGTTTACATTTATGAGCAAGAACCCCACTGAGTATTACTGGACCTTATAATGAAACTTTCACTTAACTTTACCATGACTGGAATAATCTCCTCGCTGTGATATTCTATTTATTTTTGAAATATCTTGAGTAAATTTGTATTTGGAAAATCACTTTAAAATGCTAAAATTTTAGTTTTTAATTTGCAAAACTGTAGTGATATTTATATAACATCTTTGTAAACATAAGTTTTCATATGAAATTTGTTGTTTGATTTTCTGAACACTTTTATTTTTCTGTAAAATTTTGACTAATAAGCATTTTTATAATCAAGTTTTTTCCTTTTCTCATAATCTCCTTTCCTTCACAGCCCACTATAGATTGTACTAGATATTGTGCCTATTTTTCATATATATATATATACAGCTCTATGAGAAAATGAGAAATTTAGGTGTTTATTTGAATTAATCATCAGTGAGGGAGAATTGACCAAAATGTTCTGTAACTTTCCTCCTTCAAAACCATCATAATTCTGGTAAAGCTTTAAAAATTTTTGGACTGCTGCCCTAACCGGTTTGGCTCAGTGGATAGAGCATCGGCCTGTGGACTCAAGGGTCCCAGGTTCGATTCCAGTCAAGGGCATGTACCTTGGTTTCGGGCACATCCCCAGAGGGGAGTGTGCAGGAGGCAGCTGATCGATGTTTCTCTCTCATCGATGTTTCTAACTCTCTATCCCTCTCCCTTCCTCTCTGTAAAATAATCAATAAAATATATAAAAAAATATTTGGACTGCATACATTGGTGACAATTCAGACATTGATAGCTGATCATAAAGGAATTGTTTAGCAAGAACTCTGAGGGAATGATTAGTCTGGCAAAGAAAGTTTTTAAACATTTAAGAAGATTCCAAATTTATAAAAATTAACAAATATTTTAATGACAAAATATTTTTGAATACTTATTAATGCACACTTCTAAAATATGTAAAATTTGCAACACTATGTGGCTTGATTTGATTTTTCTAACTGCCTTTAGAAAAATAAATTTAGGCTTCATAAAAATACTGAAACTAAAGAACTGACAAAACTCCTCATTTATTCATCATGGTTGTATATACTATTCAATAAGCTTGGACAACACTTAGAGAGACTCAACAGCCTACCTATCTATAGTCATTAGACATCTCTTCACATCCCTCCTGCCTCACTCACCTTGGTCTAAAGTCCTTTCTACCTCGTATAATTGATATTAACTTGCTATTAACTTTCTGAGGAGAGAAAACTGTCCCATGATCCTTTGCAAGACTACACATGCCAATGATTTCAAATGTAGGTTTTAATCAATAATAAAGCTTTCTGTTAAGTTTTAACATATTATATACTTTATTTTATTAAATTACATCAATATCATCATCTAACACTATGACAATTCCCCATATTTTAATATCCTCTTCCACTATGCAGCAGAACATAGCTGCATATTTTTTCCATGGGAAATATCATCAATCATATGGCTACAGCCTCTCTAAATTTTATTTTCTTTTTAAAATCTGTTGCATAACATGTTTTAACTTGTCAATAATCAAATTTCTAAACCTTTGGAACTTACAATGCAAATGCTAAAATTCTGGGATCAAAAACAATGCTTTCACACTTTATGAGAGATTTTGTATCTTCATGTTTGTGAATTTAAAAGCACTTTTAGTTCTTTCCCCTCATGAGAGTTTATATCTAAGCAGTCTGTCTCCAGCTAACCAGGCTCACTTCAAGATGGCGACATTTCCGTGGAACACATGTGCTGTCAATCAACAAGATTACAATTACAAACTAAAGATGCCTTGAGGACCCATTCTAAAAATATTTTGACATCGGAATCTCTGAGAGTAAGAGTGAATCTTCCAGATTCACATGAATAAAGTTTCTGAGATAGCTGATATTTTTAAAATTCTGTGTCATGCCAATTATGTGAATCCATGCTAGCTAGATCACATCTGCAAATCTAGGATGTATTGGGATGGTATGTGAATATTCTACAGAACATATCAGATTGATATTTGCTACATGAGTGAAAGAAGTGCTCAGGAAATCTTTGGTTACAGACATTTTTGCATCTCATTAGATGAATGGGTTAATTATATCTGAAGTCATCTTTTGATTGGGAGTCTGGTTAGTTAATTTAAGTTGACTCCAATGACATCTAACTGTTCTGTTTCTATTCCAAATAGGGTTTTGAGTTTTTCTTAAAAAGATAGTACAATTTTGTCTATATGCACAGAAAAGGAGTACCTTGAGTATAACTAAGTAGATTTTTCTATGATAAAGAACTGTTTACTGCTATGACCATCTTACAAGAAACCCTACTGGACAATCAACCTTCTGATCAAACTTCAGGGAATTCAATATAGTTAGAACTCAATATGTATTAGGGAAACCACAAAATGAATAATCTATGGTCATTCCATGGAAGAGACTGTAATCTAGCTATCATTTCCATAGGAATAATGAGGAATAGTTTACCACTTAACAACAGAGTCAAGTTTTTGTAGGACAACAGATATTTTTCACCAAGTTTCAAGCTTAGTCTTTTATTCAACTTTCTTGCCATGCTACCCTGCAATATAATTCATATAGTTTCTGTAGCAATTCTACCACAAAATGTACATTATGTTTGCAATAAGAAAAGCACATTCAATAAAAAATTGAATTCAATAACTAGTAAAACTTGGTCAAATACTCAAAGTTCAAAAACTAAATCATTTATTTTATGATAGTAAGGAAGAAGGTGGGAAATTGGAAAATAATGTAAAATATTCCAAAACACTTTTACTATTTTTAACTAACAGAGCAGAACATTTTACAGACCTCTGCAAGCCTTTTGTTTTCCTTTCCTCTCTCATTAAACTAGCCCTGCTCCCCACACCATCTCTTTCTTTCATTTAGAATTTTGGTTTATAACACTCTACCATGAAACTAATCTTTGTTTTGATCTCATTCTTTGCATGAAAACAAAAACACATATGGGGAGAGCAAAGGTAGGTTTATAGTTGTGAATATGGGAAACATAATTTATTCTTGTACTATTATTTATTAATTATAGTATTATTTTCCATATGAACAACTGTAAACCTACCTTTGCCTCCCCCAGCACACATGACACATTAATCAGAAAGTCAGATCTGTTTTAAAAATTTTAATCACTGATATAAATGACCTGAAGTTATATGATAATTTAATAGATCATAGAATTTTACACACACAAGAACCACATTAAACCCAAGCTAAAGCCAGACAGAGAAGGACAAATATCTTATGATTTCACTTGTATGTGGAATCTAATGAACAAAATAGATCCAGAGGCATGGAGTCATGGAATAGAGTGATATATCTGGGGCGGGGGCAGGGGGAAACTGGAAGAGATTAACCACAGAATTTATATACATATATGCATAACCCATGGACGCAGATAATAATGTGGTGAAGGCCTGGGGGAGCAGGGCAGGGGCTGGGAAGAGGGGGTTAAAGGGGAGGGAAATTGGGGGATATTTGTAATACTGTCAACAATAATTTTAAAAAGTTAAAAGAAAATCCTGCCACCTTCTGGCCTCAACATATACATCTGTAGAATGGGGACCACCAAGGTACCTACCCCATGAGGACAACACATTAAGATACTTAAATTATCATCTGGACTCAGACTTGAGTTTAAACCTGGGCTCTGCCTGTTCCCACTGAGGGATGCCTCAGTTTCCCCCTCTGGAAAGAGAGAGAGTTCATTTTCTGACACCCACGGGGACTGTTTTGAGACTCAGCTGCTTTCTATAATGGCCCCCATTTGTTAAGCTCTCTATGTGCCATGCTCTGGCTGTGCCTGCTCCATGTACCTGTTTGCTCATCTGAGAAATGGAGCTAATAGGTAGAAAGATTCCAATGGGAGAACATGGGTGGATCTCCCTGCATGGTGCCTGGCACCCCGTCCAGTGCTAGAAGCCTGGGAGCTGTGGTGAGTTTTGCCCTTCTGAGTCCTGTCATCAAAGTGGTTGCTACTTAATGCATCTAGCACTGGTCTTGCACACAGCAGGTGCTCAATAAATGCCCTCTTTGGAATTAAATAAAATTGGCTCTAATCCTGGCTCTAAGGCTTTGGGCATTTCACTTTCTCCTCCTGAGCCTTGGTTTGCCCATCTGAGAAACATGCTCACCATGGACACTGGGCAAGAGCAGCATCCGGCACCCAGCAGAGCCTATGACTGACTGAGTGGTGAGGATGGCAAGTGTTGGGTGGATTGTGCTGGAAGCCAATTCCAGCATGTCAGCAGGACTGAATCATCTGGAAATGGCTGAGGGCATTTCCCCAAACCCGAAAAGGATGCATAAATGATTGCTTGTTGCCAGACAGCTAAAGGCATTTCAATCTACATGTTATTGCCTCCTGCTGGCCAAACACCTGGACAGCTGAAGGCAATTCCTCCAATCTGACAATGGATTCTGTATATTAAACCCTGGCCTTTGATGTATATCTACTTTGCCTTAGGACAATTTGTGTTAATAAAAAGCAAGGGGTCCTGAGACAAGGGAAAACTTAGTTCCTTTTGCTAAGTCTTCTCTGGCTCCCCATAATGCCTTCCAAAATTATATTTTATCTCTGGACTCTTTAATACAGGGCATGGTTGGCACCTTTTCCAGATTCTGGAACCCTTCTAGATGCTGGATTAAGACCACCGGTCATTACATAGGTGGAGTGGTAATGACCTCGCTCCCTGGCAGGTCAGTGGGCCAACCTGCCCTTCAGATTGTGACACCCCTCCCCCACTCATGACCTCACCCCCACAGTGGCCAGTAGAACCCTGAGGGGTCTGTGAGGTCACCCCATTCCACTCCACACTCTCATGGGGCAGCAGCCACTGACTGTCTCTGTCCCGGGGAAGCTTCAGAGACCCTGGGACTCGGGAGCCGTGGTCAGGAAGAAGCTCCTTAGAGGGACACGGAGCGCTGGGAACCAAGGACACTCCAAGTGCTGACCCCGGGAGGCCAGAACCAGGGGCAGAAGTCTCGTGGGTGTGCGGAGTGTCATTCAGCAGTTCCGGGAGGCCCACCGCCACCAGGCCACCATGGTCCTTGGCTGGGTACTGCGCCTGGTGATGGCTCTGCCCCTGGTCATGACAGACGCGATTGACTGCATCTTCTGTGAGCTGACCAAGTTCTCCAACTACCCTGGCATCCCCATGACCTGTGGCAATGACAAGGAGTGCTTCATGGACGAAGGAAGGCCCCTGGCCTGAGCCCCATCATCAACAAAGGCACCATGGACATCAGTTTATACGGTCGCCTTGAAGAGCCTGTTACCTACCAGGGCATCACCTACAGCCTCACCTCCACCTGCAACTACAGTGAACTGTGTAACAGGGCCCCACCCCTGCAGGCAGCCTGAAGGCGAGGACCACCTGCCTGGCGCTGGGCGTGCTGCTGCTGCTTCAATGACTGTGACCAGCATGGAGGGTAGGGCCCGGGACTGGTCTCAGGGTTCCCCTGCTCCTTGTGCCTCCTGCCCCTCCCCCTCTCCCTTCCCCTTTAAATGGCTAGAGGCCCTAGACAAAATAAAAATAATAATGATAAAGCTGTACAGTAATTTTTCACAGAAATGATAGTGTAATACTTCTCATGCTGTTATAGCTAAGCGGAGTGATGAGTTGAGAAAATTATCCAGATAATCTAGGACAAGAGGCCAGATTTCTTTAAACTGTGAAAGAAAGGTGATGGCTTAAAAAAATACAGGGCATGGTTGGCTGAACTGCATGTAGATCTCTTGAGACTGCATCACATTATCTAGTGGTTTTTAAACTTCCCTGACTATTAGAAACACTTGCCACCCTCAGACTAATAAAATCAGAATCTCTGGCAGGGTGGGCCCTAAGCACTGGTAGTCATTTAAAAATCCCTGAGAACCCCGGGCAAAACAGAATGATACATTCCGTTGCAAAATTTTATTGGGTGAGTGTCCAAACTGGAAAGGAGGAAGTAAAATGGTCATTATTCACAGATGACATGATATTGTACGTAGAAAAATCTAAAGACTCTACCAAAAAACTACTAGATTTAATAAATGAACTTGGCAAAGTACCAGGATACAAAATTAACACCCAGAAATTGATGGCATTTTTATACACCAATAATGAACTCTCAGAGAAACTAAAAAAAATAATAATAATAAATTCCATTTACCATTAAAAAACAACAAAAAACAAGATACCTTGGAATAAACTTAACCAAGGAGGTAAAAGACCTGTACTCTGAAAACTACATGACATTGAAAACATAAATAGAGGAAGATACAAACAAGTGGAAGCATATGCCATGTTAATGGATTGGAAGAATTAACATTATAAAAATGTCTATACTACCAAAAGCAATCTAAATATTCAACACAATCCCTATTAAAATACCAATGGCAGTCCAGCTGGTCTGGCTAAGTGGTTGAGCATTGACAAATGAGCCAGGAGGTTACTGGCTGGATTCCCAATCAGGGCACATGCCCAGGTTGCAGGCTCCATCCCCAGGAGGGGGCATGCAGGAGGCAGCAATCAATATTCTCTCATTGATTTTTCTATCTTTCTATTCTTCCCCCTTCATCTATTTCTAAAAAAATAAATAAAAACATATATTAACAAATAAAATACCATTGGCATAGTTCATAGATCTATCTGGAACAAACACTCCAAAAATTTATATTATACCAAAAAAGACCTCAAATAGCCACAGCAATCTTGAGAAAGGAGAACAAAGTTGGAGGAATCACAATATCAAGTTATACTACAAAGCCACTGTAATCAAAACAGCCTGGTATTGGCAAAAGAACAGGCATATAGGTCAATGGAACAGAACAGAGACCCCAGAAATTGACCCAATCCATTAAGCTCAATTAATATTTGTCAAAGGAGGCATGAGCATACAATGAAGTCAAGAAAGTCTCTTCAATGAATGGTGTTGGGAAAACTGAACAGATACATGCAAAAAAATGAAACTAGACCACCAACTTACACCATATACAAGAATAAACTCAAAATAGATAAAAGACCTAAATGTAAGTTTTGAAACCATAAAAATCCTAGAAGAAACCATAGGCAGCAAAATCTCAGACATCTCTTCTAGCAATATCTTTACAGATACATCTCCTAGGGCAAAGGGGACTAAGGAGAAAATAAACAAATGGAACTACATCAAAATAAAAAGCTTCTGCACAACAAAAGAAATCTTCAACAAAACCAAAGGTTAGCTCACTGTATATGGCAATGAGGCATCTGATAAAGGGTTAATATCCAAAATATATAAGAAACACATACAACTCAACAAAAGGAAGATAAATAATCCAATTAAAAAATGAACAAAGGACCTAAATAGACACTTCTCCAAAGTGGACATACAAATAGCCAAGAGACATATGAAAACATGCTCAAAGTCTCCGATTATCAGAGAGATTCAAATTAAAATGACAATGAGGTATCACCTCACACCTGTCAGAATGGCTACCATAAAAAAAAACCCCAACAAATAACAAGTGCTGGTGAGGATATGGAGAAAAGGGAACCCTAGTACACCGCTGGTGAAACTACAGACTGGTGCAGCCATTATTGAAAACAGTATGGAGTTTTCTCAAAAAAATTAAATATGGAACTGCCATTTGACCCAGTGACCCCACTTCTAGGAATATATCCTAAGAAACCCGAAACACCAATCAGAAAGAACGTATGCACCCCTATGTTCATTGCAGCACAATTGACAATAACTAAGATCTGGAAATACCCCAAGTGCCATCAGTAGATGAGTGGATAAAAAAGCAGTGGTACATTTATACCATGGAATACTATGCAGCAGTGAAAAAGAAGGATTTCTTAACCTTTGAGACAGTATGGAGGGACCTGGAGAGTATTACCGGTATGCTGAGGGAAATAAGCCAGTCAGAGAAAAACAAGTATCATAGCATCTCACTTCAGCTTGTACTCTGATTAACACTTGTGTGATGAGGTATGTTACTGATAGCCACCTGGACTGCCGTGGATCAGAACAGGCTTAAAAACGGGTCCTGACTTCAGACATCGATCATCCTCTCTTGATCCACACTCCACGCTGCCTTGCTCTACGGCAGAAGAACAGCCGAACCTCTGATCATAAGACTTTGGTCGCCCTCCTCCCACTGACTCGACCCAACCAGATGGCCATCCATCTGAAGATGGATCCGCCATTGCCCGCAAAGAACGCCACTCTTCCCCGGAGATCCCGTTAAGTCTGAGGCCACGGCACCAGGAACCTTGCAAGTAATAAAATATGCTGTGTGATTTGCAACTGCATATTCTTGTGTGGCTTAATTCCTTCGGCAGTCTTAACTATATTGATATAAGGTCAGATAATAATGCCTACCCTTGGTCCTGCTTGCTTAGTCTCTTCACTAGCAACTACTTAATGTCTGAACACCTGCACAGTTAAGTTTATCTCAAGGGACGCCTTGAATAACACCCCATATACTCAACTCAGACAGAAGTCATCAATCAAAGAACTTGTATGCATATATGCATAACCCATGGAAACAGACAATAGAGTGGTGAAGACCTGGGGCATGGCCAGGGGTGGGCTAGAAGGGGTCAATGAGGGGAAAAAGGGGGACATATGTAATACTTTCAAAAATAAAGATTTAAAAAATGAAAATAGTAACTAAAAAAAAGATATTAGCCCATATACATGTAGTTTTATTTCTGGGCTCTCAATTTTGTTCTATTGTGTTTCTGTTTTTCTGCAAATACCATGCTGTTTTTATTATTGTTGCTCTGTAGTATAATTTGAAATCAGGTAGTGTGATACCTCCATCTTTGTGTTTTTGCTTTTTGTTTTCCTCTCAGGATTGCTCTGGCTATTCAGGACTTTTTGTGGTTCCATCCAAAGCTGATGAATTTTTTTGTTCTATTTCTTTTTTTATAATATTTGTAATTGTTTTGGGGAGAGGAAGGGAGAGTGAGAGGGAGATAGAAACATCAATGATGAGAGAGAAACATCACCAATTGGCTACCTCCTGCTCACTCCCTACTGGGGTTCAAGTCCAAAACTGGGTATTGTGCCCTGACCAGGAATTGAACTGGTGACCTGTTGG
The DNA here is from genome assembly GCF_000147115.1 of Myotis lucifugus. Taxonomy (NCBI): domain Eukaryota; kingdom Metazoa; phylum Chordata; class Mammalia; order Chiroptera; family Vespertilionidae; genus Myotis; species Myotis lucifugus. The sequence goes on from NW_005871068.1 coordinate 10,300,396, forward strand.
TTCATGGGCGGACACTCAACCACTGAGTTACACCAGCCAGGCTTGTTCTTGAAAGGACAGAACGGGACTGATAGCTGTGTTCCTAACTCCTCTTCCAGCAAAAGCCATAGAATGTATCAGTTACGCAGCCTGCCCTTATCTCAGCCAATGGGAAAGCAAGGGAAACTAGCCCAAGGCCAAAAGTATGCTGAACACCCCCGTCTTTGTGTAACCAGACCCTAGCTGCACCCTACCCCTGCATCACTAGCCCCCGGCCCTCACTCAACCAACCGGAATCGGCCAAATCAGTGGTCCGAGTGTGCCCCCACCCCCCGACCCCAAGCCCTATAAATTCTTTGTTCTCTTAGGACTCCGGGCTCTCTCGCATCCAGTAATGGAGGCAGAGGGACCAAGCTAGCTTGAATAAAGACTCTATGCTTTTGCATCGGACTCGGCGCTCCCTGGTGGTGTCCTTTGGGGGATCTTGAAATCTGGGCACAACAGTTCTATTTCTTTAAAAAATGTCATTGGGATTTTGGTGGGGATTTCATTAAGTCTGTATATTGCTTTGGGTTATATGGCCATTTTAACTATGTTGATTCTTCCAATTCATGGATTTATCAATTGAGAAGGTAATGGCTTAAATTTGCATAACAACCTTATCCTTGTTTACTGTGCTTTGCCTGATATCCTCCCATAACTGGTTTCCCCTACCCCCAAGATCTTCTTTGTCTTTAGTTGGAGATGATATTTAAGGTCGTGTTTTGGGCTAGTTCAAGGAATGACTCAGTTTTCCTAGTCTCTCCCATGTATACAGGAGGTATACATGTTATTAAGCTTCTGATTGGTTTTCTTCTGTTAATGTATTTTTGTAATAAATGGGACTCAGCCAGAAACCTAGAAGGGTAGAGGGAAAACTATTTTTCCTTCCTGACATGGTCATGAGTTCATTCAGTGGAAGCAGGAGCCCCTGGCGGGGCCTATCTGGCTAGAGCTGGAAACACAAAGACTAAACATCTGTTGCCAAAGATACTGCCTGAGGCACAAAGGAAGGGAGAGAAGTATCAGGGGGTCTTTAACTCTCCAATCCTCTGCCATAAGCCAAACAGCTGGAAGCCAAGTGTCAAGGAAGCCTAGCACTTAGCTTACAAGGCTCAATGTCCCACTGGCATCCAGCAAAGCAGGTAAAGGAGTAAGGAGTATATCTGAGTGTACAGGAATGAACCCTATGAGCCAACAACCCTACTCCTCGGTATATACAAGGAACACTGTTTATAATAGAAAAACAATAAAACTGGAAACATCTATCAACAGCATAATGTATAAATATATGGTGGTTTATGCCTCCAATAGAATATGGCAGTGAAAATAAATGAACTACAGCTCTACTCACTGACGTAGATGAATCTCAGCAACATAATGCTGATTGAAAAAGCAGTCACACAAAACTAGATGCAATATGATTCCAATTATATGAAGTTCAAAAGCTTGCAGAACAAAAAAATTTATTATTTAGCAATACATGCATATATGGCAAGACTATAAAGCAAAGAAAAATTCAAGAGTGTGATTATCGCTACTAATGGGGAAGTGATGGGACTGAGGAGTGGCTCATAGGTGGCTTTGAATTGCTGAGGATAGTTGAAATTAAAAAGTTGTTTATTTTATTATTTAAATCAGATATTGTAAATATTATTTTATCCCCATGTAATAAAAATATTTTAAGATAAATATATGTTTGCATGATCAAGTTAAGATAATAACTACCAACTAAAAGGAAAATAGTGTTACCGGAGAGCCTCCCGCTTGCCCAGGAATTTTCCTAGCTTCTTATTATCCTGCCACAGTAGTTCTTTCCTCTGGAAATTCTCCCCCTTTCTGTTTACAGTTTTTTTGCACTGAAAAAATAGTTTAATAATCATAGCAGACCAGAGGCTGATTCCGTGGGGAGGGAGTGGAAGTAGCTGATCATGAAAAATGATTGTTCCCCTAGTTTAAAAATGACCTCTGGCAACATTTTCCTTGAAGCTTTTAGCTTTATATATTATTGTCAGTCACATTGCAACTTTGAGGAAACAGTCTTCCTACTGAAGGCTCTATTACAGCTAATACGTGTCTCCAGAATACAGAAAGGCATTTCAAACTCATTCCTTTAAGAAGTATTTATTGAGTGCTTGCTATGTGAATAACATCAAGCTGAATTTAAAATGAACTTGTATAAAAACATATATATAACACAGAGACACAGACAACAGTGTGGTGGTAGCCAGAGGGAAAGGGGGGTGGGGGGAGGTGGAAGTGGGCAAGGGGAGATACATGGGGGCGGAGAATTTGCTTGGGCACAGAATGTAGTGTGCACATGATGTTTTCTTGAGTTGTGCACTTGAAACCTGTATGGTTTTGTGAACCAATGTCACCCCAATAAATGCAATAAAAACTAAAATAAAATGAACATGCATGATTCAATTCTTATTTATATCAAGGAAAAGAGGTTACAGGGCTTTCATATACTAAAGGAATGCCTGAAAAAATAAGCCACATGATCCTAGGTGTGAAGGATCACATAGCAATGAGCCAGAGCTACATTGGATCTTCTTGGGAAATATTGTCCACAAAGAACAAGGAACTAGATAATTGGGAAATCCAGTTTGAACTATGCAGCAGATTCCATGCACCCCATTTTATTGGCCTATTTTAATCAGCATGGTGAAGGGCAGTCTTCCAGGCACACTAAAGGCTCACCAGTCAAGCCTTCCCCCGTATCTCTCAGTGTTACTGCCTCAAGACTGTCTGCAAAGTCATGGAAGCTCACTCAGCCTCCACAGATGATGTCTCTTGGCAGCCCTCAATCAAGGGGGCACAGAAATGACAGACATAGTCCCAATCCTCATGTCCTTCAGTGGGACAACTATAAGTGCATTCTCCAGCATTCCTCAGAGGACTGAGCAACAATTCCGCACAGTGGTAGCCAACTCAGTAACTCAGTATTTGTTCCCTTTCCCCTCTCTTCCCCTGCTCTCCAACTTGGGTTTCCTCTGATCAGCTACCAAATGAACTTCTTTCTCCCTAATCCTAGTCCCAGATTTGGCTTTTGAAGAAACTCAAACTAAGATTGTGACAAACTGCAACCAAAAAGAGCTTCTTTCTTCAAAACAGGATGAACAAACGCCTATCAAGTGCCATTATCAGAACACAGACAACAGAGAACAAGGATATTTGTCCTCATTGAGCAAAGTGAGATGCTGGACCCTCAGGTTAGAGACAAAGAGCGATCCAACTACCACCGGGAGGAACAGGTAAGGATTCCGAGTGGAAAGACTTTAAAACAAGCAATAAAATCCTAGAAATAAAAAAAGCAGTTAGCTGAGTACACACCAGATTCTGAGAGCAAGAGCACTGAGGGACTCACAGAAAAAGATTCTGAGGGGACCAGCACAGCAAATTCATCCTTATGGCAATTGTTAATCAGTAACAGATAGTTCTGGCTAAATAAGAGCTAAGTATTGGAATTGATGGGTATAGACTTTGTATTTCATTGCATAGCATGGTAAAATCTTGAGGTATCCATTTATGGCATAAAAAATTGAGTCATATTTGTACCAGGAAGCAAGTACAAGAGTGGCCATAGCAGCTCTGTTCAAAATACCAAAATAAACAAATAAACAAAAAATCTCCAAGCAGTCCAAAAGCCCTCTAGCAGGAGAATGAATAATTAAATTATCTGTATAGTAGTGGAAATAAGGGAGCTACTGCTACACCAAAACCTGAAGATTAATTTTAGGGAGATGATATTGCATAAAAGAAAGCAAGTGCCACATATCCTTTTAAAATAAATCTTTATTGTTGAGAGTACTACATCTGTCCCCTTTTTCCTCCTATTCACTTCTTCTAGCCTGCCCTCCACCATTATCCCAGGCCTTCACCACCCTGTTATCTGTGTCCATGGGTTATGCATATATGCATAGAAGTTCTTTGGTTAATCTTTTCTCCCCCGCTTCCCTCTGAGATTCAACACTCTGCTCCATGCTTATATGTCTGGATCTATTTTATCAGTTTATTTTGTTCATTAGATTCCACATATGAGTGAGATCATGTGACACTTATCTTTCTCTGATTGGCTTACTTCACTTAGCATCATACTCTATAGGCCCATCCATGCTGTCGCAACTGGTAAGAGTCCTTTCTTTTTCACAGCTGCATAGTATTCCATTGGTGCCACATATCCTTTTAATAACATTTAAATATGAAAATAAACACAAAGTGTTATGCATGCCCCATGCACCAAATTAAATGTTTTCACAATAGTCCTGTGGCATAAGTACTATTATTCCCATATTGTGGATGAAGAAACTGAGGCTCAGAGAATCTAAATAATTTGCCCAAGTCAAATCCAGGCTGTAGAACTCCACACTTTTTTTTAAAATATATTTTATTGATTTTCCACAGAGAGGAAGGGAGAGAGATAGAGAGCTAGAAACATCGATGAGAGAGAAACATCGATCAGCTGCCTCCTGCACATCTCCTACTGGGGATGTGCCCGCAACCCAGGTACATGCCCTTGACCGGAATCGAACCTGGGACCTTTCAGTCTGCAGGCCGACGCTCTATCTACTGAGCCAAACCGGTTTCGGCGAACTCCACACTTTTAACTGCTACACTAAAACATGAACAAACATTATTGAGGCATATATATCTGATACATTTTTTTAAAATCAGGGAATGCTAACAGGGTATTTTTTTTTTATCTCAGGTTGGGGGACACTGGCAGATGTAATGGAAAAACACATAGGTAAACATAATTGACAATGTCCTAGTCTTTACACTTCATGGCAAGGTAGAGATTAGAATCAGATGTGTGTGGTGAGTGGCTCAAGTGCAAAATCAGATATGTATTTATCTAAAAAGTACAAAATCAGATATGTATTTATCTAAAATGTTGACATTTTGCTCACTATGAACTGTTTTGCATTTATTTTGATTTTGAAAATGTTGAACTAAAATGTTACCTTAATTACTGTATTTTTAGGTACCCCTTTGCATTTTATACTGGAAGCAAGCATCTCACTTGCCTTATCCTATTCCATCTTGCTAGGAGAGGAAGGGGGTGGGGGGAGAGAAAATACAGCACTTGTCTAGATTTAGTAGGTTTCTCTATTTTTATAGATTATATGTTTGTCTCAGGTGGCTTGGTGAGGAGTCTGATCAACATTTAAGTGAAGGCTAAATTACCCCTCTGTCCTTAATGATCATTAAAGTCAATTCCCTTAGGTTAATACATTTAAAAAGGAAAATGGAGTTATGGGTATTAAGCATCTGCACTATGTCAGGGCTTTAAAACAGTTCCTCACTGAACCCTTCCAATCCCTCCATAAAGCCAGTATTAATATTCCCATTCTTTGCATAAGAAAGTTGAGGCTCAGAGATGTTAAGTACATGGTCTGAGGACACATATTTCAAGTGCCATAAATTGTTAAATTCCATGTGCCACTTGTATTATGTTTTTCATCCTCTTATGCTTGGCTTATTCTGAGAGGTGGTGGTAGCTATTATGATCAAATCAATTATGATATGTGAAAATGATTCATATAGTGGAAAGTACCATATCAACATTAACATAGTCTTATTAATAATAACAATAATAAAACTATTTGTTTCTGTTTCTAATTTTCATAATAGAGGTGAAAGTATATTTTTCCTTATTTAGAGTGCCATATGAAATATTACAAAGACAAAAAATTCCACTCTCATTACATTGGGAAAATATCAGTCATCCTCTCTGAAATAAAATATTCTGAGCTTTGTACTATATTTTCTCTTATTCCTATTAACATAATTAAAATGCTGAAATGCATTTGAACACGTTTATTCTCTGAGAAAATGTAACTAGAAATATTATCTATCCTAAATTGTGACAGCTATGATATTGTAAATAGAATGATAAAAATGTAATACACACAATTTCATAATTTACTATTTGATTCCAAAGTCCAGGAGAAAGTGAAAATATAAATCAAATTCAATTCTAGCCAGTTTAACCAATTGTGTATCCCATTAGACCTCATTAAGTTTACTTTATCTCAAATAAGTAGCTAATACCATAAATAAGTGAAAAGATTATTTCAAATGTCAATGTTTTGTCTCTGGATAATATACTTTATTACTTTTTATTTCTTATTTGAATCTATAAAATATTTAAGATATATGTTAAAGATACAATTACCTAAAAGTTTTTAAAAAGTGAAATACTTTTATCTATGTGCAAGCAAAGCTTGTTAGCACATGTGACCTTTGTTTATCCTATACTAGAGGCCCAGTGTGTGAAATCGTGCATGGTAGCCCACCACTGCTCGCAGCCCTGCCCACCTGCCCACACTGCTCACCTCATTCACCTCCCTGCTCGCTGTGTTCACTGCCCTGCCAACCCACCCTCATGGGGACCGGTCATTTGGTTGTCATGGTTGTCACGGACACTGACTTTTTATGTATACAGATAATCAAAGCCTAATATGCTAAGTGTCCAGTCGTCCAGTCATCCATTCAAACAATCAAAGTGTAATATGCTAAGGCAGCTCAACTGCTTGCTATGATGTGCACTGACCACCAGGGGGGAAGGTGCTGCGACTGGTGGCTTAGCTTCCTGCTGGGGTCTGGTTGATCCATACTGAGCGAGATGAGCCAGACATGCCCTGGAGCCCTCCCATGGTCCCTCCTCAGCCAGCCAACCTCCTGCATCACTCCCTGGCCCTGATTGTGCACCAGTGGGGTCTCTCGGCCTGGCTTGCATGCTCTCACAATCTGGGACCCCTCAGGGGATGTCAGAGAGCTGGTTTTGGCCTGATCCCACAGGCCAGGTTGAGGGACCTCACTGGTGCACAAATTCATGCACCGGGCTTCTAGATTTGTTATAAGAATCTAGAAAGAGAATTTAGCAAGTATTTCAAAGGGAGTTAAAAAAAGACATGTTGGACCTGACCAGTGTTGGTCAGTGATTGAGTGTCAACCTATGAACCAGGAGGTCACAGTTCAATTCCCAATCAGGGCACATGACCAAGTTGTGGGCTTGACCTCTATGAGGTAGCCAATCAATGATTCTCTCTCATCATTAATGTTTCTATCTCTCTACCACTCCCTTCCTCTCTGAAATCAATAAAAATATATAATTAAAAAATACATGTTTGTTTACTATATATCTTAGATATTGTGCAACTTCCTTTACTAAACATCACACACAAATTCACCAACAAAAACACTATCAAACATAGAAAAACAAATGAGAACCTTTCCTAAAGATGTGCTTTTTCAACTGCTGGTCAGTGAGAAAATTGTGAATTCCCCAAACTCCCCTTTTTACAATTTCTCTCTCACCCTATATTATCACCTGGATGGGGGAGGTTGGGGAGTAAATGGCATCTTCTGGCTATGTTTACCCTTTATAATATAAACATTTGGTGTGTTATCCTTGTTAAATGGTTTTTATCTGTTGAGTTTTCTGGTTTAGACTTGAGTTTGCTGAATAAATTCTCATTTCCAGAAAGGCCGCCTGGCTTTGTGGAAGTGGTAGGGGCATCTCCTTTTGACATTTCCCACTGAAGGAGTCGCCTAGCATGTCCTATCACTGTAGGTTTTGCCCTGCAGAGACGGAAAGAAGCTTATGATAGCTTTCTGATTAACTCTGAAAAATGAAGCTGCTCTACAGATATCATCACCAAACCCCGAACAAAGATTATATAGAATTCCACTGACAGTTAAAAAGATTTACTTCTGGTTCAGTGCTTGGTAAGAGACTAAAGATTTTAGGAGGACTAAATGCAATCCAAATCCAAATTCCGTGTAATCATTAGTCACATTAAAATGCAGGTTCTACCTACGCTGTTGAAGTCTTATTAAGAAAATACTTAATTTAGTTTTCAAATTTCAGAGATAAAACATGTAGGATTGGAATTTCTTTGTTGGACACGGACACACACACACACACACACACACCTTACTATCTATTGTAAAAGTCTGTATTATTTGTATTACTATTGATTAAAAAATTTTTATTACCTGGAAAATGTAAGAATCCATTAAAGATAAAATTGACTCTTGAAGTCCAATATCTATTTAATCTAAACTTGCATCAAAACATCTTGAAATTTTCAATATGTATTTTTTTCCTTAAAGACAATTAAAATACTATCTATACAGCTTTAAGAATATACCACAAACTCCCAGAGTGAACCCTAATGCAAACTATGGACTCTGGGTGGTAATGGTGTACCAATGTGGGTTCATAAATTGTAACGAATGCACCATTCTTGTGCATGATGTTGATAATTGGGGAGGTTATGCATGTGTTAGGTCAAAGGGTATATGGGAAATTCTGTACTTACTTTCCACTCAATTTTGCTGTATCTAAAACTACTCTAAAAATAAAGTCTATTAAAAACAAAATAATGTCACAATAATTCATTTGAAATCTCTTATAGAAGTTTAATACATTTCTAACACAGGGTATACACAATAACACAAGGTCCTAACCTTTCAGATGTCATAATTGGAGTGAGGAAAAATAATTATGCAATATGATACATGCTACAATACAGCTTAATATAAAGTGCTACAGGGGCATCAAAGGAGAAAGGGAGATGAATTCCACCTCAGAGACTTAATAAAATACATCACCCAGAAGACTTTGTTTGCATCTCAAATGATTATCAGAAGCTTGGCAGGTTAAGCTAGTGGGCAATTTCATTCAAGGTCTAAGGAGACTGCTTTAAAGTGTAAGAGAACAGACAAGGAATAGAAAAAATAAAGAGGTCAAAATAGGAAAATGGCAAAAGAGAGAACGTTGTAGGCCAAACTACAGCATTGAAATTTGGGGCAGTGGGGATCATAAAAAATCTCTTACGTGAGTAATTCTGAGAACAGTGTATGGAAGGATTGGCTTAGAAAGACCATGATCAAGGAGCCAAATAAAAATAAGAAGACATGGCAAATAACCTTGGTTGAAGATAAGGCAGTGATGATAGCAAAGGAAAGATTCCAGAGATAGTGACCCACCATAAAGTTCTATGGTCAGGATGTAACCAAAGAACAAGCTCAAAAATGGTCCTATCCTGTTTCTAACAAGATACTAAGTTGCCTTTCAAAGACAATATAGACCAAAATCCCCAGTCATGCAGCCACAGCATGCACAGAGAGAACCTGCACCCACAGCCAAAATTTCCCCCAAAACCAAAGAACCAAGATGTGACCAGAACTTGAACACCAAAACCCTTTCAGAAGCAAAGGGTTCATTGTCCAGGATGATCTAGTGCTGAAGCTTTACCATAAATGACCAAATTGCAAGGTTCTCTAATTAAAACTTGCCCCACCAGCACTTCTACATACCTGTTCTCCTAACTTCTTAAAAACCCTCATCTTTGCCTTCTCGGGGAGGTGAATTTGGGCTTTTTCCAGGTCTCCTCCTTGGGCTGCTTCTTGAAATACTCTTTCCTTGTTGCATACTCCATGCTTTAGTAATTAGTCTTACTGCACGGCATTCTTTTATTAATTACATTTTTTTCTTTTGTACACTTTAATTGAGCGCTGTCCAGTTCTCCAGTCCTCGGGCTCCAGCTCTCCCGCTCCAAGTCTCGCGGGCTCTCCAGCTCCGGGATCTCACGCTCCAGCTCCAGGTCTCGCGGGCTCTAGCTTCAGGAACTCATGCTTCAGCTCTAGGTCTTCCGCACTCCAGCGCCTGGATTGCCGCTCCAGTTCCAGAGTTGCGCACTCCACTTCCAGGTCTTACACGCTTCAGCTCCAGCTCTTGTGCGCTCCAGTTCCAGGTCTTATGTGCTTCAGCTCCAGGTCTTACATAATTCAGCTCCAGGTCTTGAGGGCTCCAGTTCCAGATCTTGAGCGCTTGCTCTAGTTCTCCCTCCACTGCTCTCTCGCTCTCTGGTGCTCAAGCTCGCTCTCTCTCTCTCTCTCCCCGTCCCTCCCCCTCCCTCCCTCTTATTAATTACATTTTACAATGGCGTTAAAGTCATTTTCTCTGGAGAAATCTAACCCCATATACTCTTTTGCTCAGAGGGCTTAAGGGAAATGAAATATCAACTCATGGGTCAAAGGGTAAGTCAAATCTCTCTGAAAAGGAAAACCTAGATTTGTTCCTTGCAAACATGACTGGTGATTAATGGCTGAAAGATGAAATCACTGCATGTATAAAAAGAAAGGTTGAAGCTTAATATTTTATTTATTGAAGTCATTCTTAGATCGCAATTAATTTAACTTTATACATAAAACACTATCCCCAGTGAAACACTAGGTGGATAAAAGCCCCCTTAAGATCATCATCATCGCCGAAACCGGTTTGGCTCAGTGGATAGAGCGTCGGCCTGCGGACTGAAAGGTCCCAGGTTCGATTCCGGTCAAGGGCATGTACCTGGGTTGCGGGCACATCTCCAGTGGGAGATGTGCAGGAGGCAGCTGGTCGATGTTTCTCTCTCATCGATGTTTCTAACTCTCTATCTCTCTCCCTTCCTCTCTGTAAAAAATCAATAAAATATATTTTAAAAAAAAAAGATCATCATCATCATGTAATAGTCAATATACCCAGGTGGCTCCTGGAATACATGATCTATTGAAATATATCCTCTATTGGATTTTAATTAAGAGACAGAGTGTAAAGCCCAAACATTATGTACAATTTTTTTTAAAAAAAATTACCTCCCTGAGTGCTGTTAAAAAAATGAGGTTTAAATTCATTTTCAATAAATTTCTTCCAGCTTTGTATTTATCCATCAGTTATATCTGAACTTCAAAGTACTCTGGTTGCGTTTGTCTCAGAGCAATAATGATGTCTGACCTTACAGTTTATTTGTGAAATCCATTTGTAGTAAATGGTGAATAAGTGTACAAGTGAAAACCATAAGCTCCTTGAAGAGTCCATGTTATTTTTCTCTTTCCTTTTCTCCCTCACTCTCCCCCTCCATTCCTCTCCCCCTCCATCTCTTTGCTTGCATGTAATAACAACTCAATTGAATAAATTCAGCCCACTGGAAGTATATATTTGGTATAGTTCAAAAGTAACAACTAAATTTTTGACAAACAAACCAGAATTTAGATGACTCTGTTCACTTATTTCTTCGACAAATATTTGTTGAATATTTATTTTATGCCACATCATGCATCAGGCAGTGCAGCTAAAACAGTAAACAAAGACAGACAATGGAGCTTGCTCTCATGGAACTTCCAACTTATTGTAGGCAATAGCAAATAAATGACAACAAATACAACCATAAAATATGATAAAAGTTATGGCAGAAATAAACATGATGTTAAGATACAGAATATCTAAAATAAAGACTCAAAAGGGATTAGTCTTGATTTAATAATCAAGCAAGGTGTCTTTGAGAAAGTATAATTATTTATTTTTTAAATGTATTTTTATTGATTTCAGAGAGGAAGGGAGAGGGAGAGACAGAAACATCAATGATGAGAGAGCTTCATTATCAGCTGCCTCCTGCACACCCCTCACTGGGATCAAGCCCACAACACGGGTGAGGAAGTACAATTAAACCACAAAAGCACAATAGTTTTGCTGCTACACAATTTGCACATAAAATAAATATGACAAAATAATAATAAATATGACTTTCCTATTTTTTGCTATATTTAGGCTGAAATTCCACTTGCAGGAAGCATAGGTTTCAATATCTCTTATTTTGAGACATTAATTGCTACATTTTTCATAACCAGTTTACCATTGGAAACAGGACTTTACCTTGATGGCTATACAATACCTTTTTCAGGCATACAAAAGACAAATACTAATACTACTAATAATTTAAAGTGATAAAACTATTAGATGTAATGATAAAACCTCATTATAGGGATAAAGCTAGGATAAAGTAAAAACTGTTTATGCTTTGCTATTGATGTCACTATTACTTGCCTTTTGTCATGCATGGATAAATTTATTAATAGTGACTATTTTTTTAAAAAAAAAACCTCCCAAGCTTTTACTATAGTGAAAGGGAAGATGGTTGTTGTTTTTTTATCACACAGATTTGCTACATTAAAAAACTAATATGTCATAGGTTTGCAGGGCTTGTTTTACTTACTTAATTGAAGATAAAGCTATGTCTCATTATAAAATAAGACTAAATTTTAATTGGAAAAAATACCCAAAGCAGAACCATACTACACATAAGATCAATTATCATTGTTAATTATAGAAAGTGAAGTTTTCAAAAAATTAGTTGTAAGGTTATACTTAAAACCAATTAAACTTAAATAACCATCTAAGTACCCAAGTAATCTTTTTTAATTAAAATTTTATTTATTTATTTTAATATATTTTTATTGATTTTTAGAGAGGAAGGGGGAGGAAGAGATAGAAATATCAATGATGAGAGAGAACCATTGATTGGATGCCTCCTGAATGCCCCCTACTTGGGACAGAGCCCTCAACCAAGGCAGGTGTCCTGACCAGGAATCAAACTGTGACCTCCTGGTTCTAAGGTTGACACTCAATCACTGAACCTCACCAGCTGGGCCCAGGTAATCTTAAGTAAATATCAACTTTGGGGTATGCTGGCATGACAAAATAAAGGAAATGTCAAAATAGAAATATAGAAATCACCAAAGAATTGCTTGCTTTCTTTTGCTTACAGGAGATTTTTATTAATATTGAAAAACAGTAAGTCTCTCTGACATTTGGATTCAAAGACTTCTCATAAGCCTGTGGTTGTAAAGTGAATCTCAAGTTTATGAATGAAAGAATTAGAATATGAAAATGTTAATATAATAGTTTTCCTTGGGTTTGTGTAGTGGATTACAGTATATTTCAAACCACAGCCCATATTGCAAGTATAAGTCCTATGTAAGGTTATTGATTAGTTTTATGTTTTAAGAGACTAAATTTTTCCCTCTAAAAATTCTTTTTAAAAAGGTACAATTTCATTTCCCTCTATTTGGACAAAAAATAAAATTATTTTTTTTCAGAAACACAGGTTACATTCCAAACCTTGATACATGGATCTGGCAATAGAATATGTGTGCAAAATTGGAGATTGATGGGACATGAGTAATAGCCCAAATCTATTATATTACACCTACTGAAATATTGAAAAATGCATGTCAGCAATAGAATCCCCATATCCAATTTTTTTAAAAAAAATAAAAAAAATACAGTTATGTGTATAAATTTTAAGCATAAAAATGTGTTTATAAAGTGAACTATTAAGATGAAATACTAAACATAACCTGAATATTTAGAATGAACAAACTTGGAGTTCATTTGGAAGGTTGGAGAAAAGGTACAAGGTGGTTCCAAGGCTGGGAGGTTGGGCAATATTTAAAGCTTCTAGGAACACAATTTTCAATGGCATAGTTCAAAATTTGCCAAATGACTAAGTAGGCTTTTAAAAATTGTATCTTTTTTTTAAAAGAAAATCAATTAATTGACTAAACTTGCAAGTTATTTTGGCCCAGTATGCATAGCTAAGCAGTTCTAAGAATGTGTCTTCCTGGAATTGGGGTGATCACATCAGCAGATATCGATGTTACATTGGAAATACTTTTAATTTTAAGCCCACAATGCTATATTCTGGAAGATTGCTATTTTGAATCTTTTCATTCTGACAGTATCCTATAAGGAACTTTAAGGAATAGAACCCCCAATTTAGCAAAAAAAAAAAATCTGAATATTTTGGATGCACCAGATTTTGGGTAGAAGGAATTCATGCACTTCTATAATTTGGCTTTTGGGCTCCCTGAGTAACTGAACCATAACTTGAATCCACTAACTGGACCACATGAAATTGTCACTAATCTAAAGCTATTGATGAAAGAGAATAACTTGAAAAATATGGTAGGCTTTTCTATAACATCTTGAAGAATAACAATTACCCTGGCTGGGTAACTCAGTTGGTTAGAGCATCATCCCACTACAACAAGGTTGTGGGTTCCATCCCTGATCAGAGCACATAGAAGAAACCAACCAATGAATGCATAAATAAGTGAAACAACAAATCAATGTTTCTCTCTCTCCCTTCCTCTCGCTCTGTCTTTCTAAAATCAATCAATAAATTAAAAAAATAAGAAAAAAAGAATAGCAATTAAACATTTTTGAGTGGGATACATAAAGAATTGAAAGGAATTTTAGAGACAGAACAGGAAGTTTTAGGGTAAAGGGGGGTCCATGGAAGAGGGATGCATATGTGATGGGAAGGAGATAGCTCCAAGATGCAGAATGCTTATCTTACTATTACAGAGGACAGAAATGTTACAAGAGGAAGGCATACATTCACAGAGGATACAGGAATGTTGCAAGATAAGGGGGAGAGAAAGGGGAGGCACTAGGTGGACTTTGGACTTTGAAACTGATACTCTGCAGAAGAATGACCAATTAGGAAAGCACAGGGGTCATTAAGGGAGAGTCTAATTAGAAACTGTCATGAAAAGACAAAGAGCTGCAGCCTTTATAAACCTGAAAACAAAGAGACTCAGAGGATTGATTTTTTTTCCCATTAGAGAGAGAGAGAGAGAGAGAGAGAGAGAGAGAGAGCGCGAGAGCGCAGGTTTTTCTCATTTGGGAACCCCTGTCCAGGCAAAGAATTTGTATATGCTTCCAATAAACTTCCACATTTTTATTTAAAATCTTTTAGTCCACGAATTTATTCTTCAAACTTTGTGAGACAAGAACCCACAGGAAGAGTCTGCACCCCAACTCCATGTATCAGTATTGTATATGATAACAACTAAAATTAGTTAAATTAATTGTGGGAGATGTTTTAATTACCATATGCCTACATAAAATCTAAACTGCAAGACATTTTAAACTTTAAGAAATAGCCACAATTATAGAAAGTAGTACTGGAGAATATATTAAATTTGATGAAAGATTAGTGTAGTGGAAACAAAGAATAGTGGTTAGATAGCTTAGGGTGGTCACTGGGTAGCTGTTAAATCTTGGTTGATATGAATATTTAAACCATGATTTTCTTATTTTTAAAATTGATGTGATCCCCATGCCAAATCAATAGGTTATATCTTTGGAAAGGTCTTGGCTTAGTGTCTGGCATATATTAACTGCTTAAAAATCACTAGCTATAATTATTACCAAAATGCATTTACTGACTTATTTATGCCATAATGTGTATCAGTAAATTATTTGGGCCTCTATTCATCCTACTTGGAAGGCTTGACTCTATAACAAAAATCTCCATCTTATCTACCCTTTCTCAAATCCCTCCTTTCAAAAATCATTTCAGCCCACTCTGAAACTATTAAAATCCCTATGATAGGTGCTCAATAAATATCTGTTTTATTGTATATATGAAGAAAATTATCAAAGAAATACTAATTTACTGAAGGGTGAAAAGTCTTCTTTTATCTTACTATACACAAAATAATCAGCAAAAAATCGATTAGCCAAATAAATATGTAATCACACAGAAACTTCATTTATTTAATATAATTTTTTTCTTTTCTTTCCTTTTGATTCAAATTTGCCTCATCCATCACCCTGACTCACCTGCCTCCTTTTGTCTTATACGTCCACTCCCTTAATCATTAAGCCCTCAGGGCAACGAGGTTCTGGTCAGGCATCAAATAATCTTAGGAACAAAGCCTCGGGTCTATTGACCAGAGACAGAGTTTTGGTCAAACCAGAGAAAACATCTCTGCTTCAACTGGGTTTCAGTTTCAGATCCAGGAAATCACAGGACCCCACCAACCACACACTTGTGAAAGCAGACACGCGGCATCATGGCTGACATCAGGACCAGATGAAATGATCAACTGTCCCCTACCCTAGCTCTCACTACATGACACTGTCACTAATCTAATACTACTGATGGAAGACAGAGTAGTAGGCATTTCTAGAACAGTTTTAAGAATAGGAATTAAACATTTTTGAATGGGATAGATACAGTATTGTATATGATATCAACTAAAATAGAGACCACATTCCTAACCACAAACCTAACTCCCTTAGTTCTCTATAGAGCCCATTTTCTAGAAGCCATGGGGAGCCAGATCTTTGAGCACAAGCTCACCTGTGACTCTGGGCATGGCTCCATTTCCTTAAAAAGAAACCTGTACTTTCTTAGCTGCAACCTCCTATTTGAATTTCATTGGGCTTTAATACACACAAGGCTACTGAACCCATTTAGTTCAGTAACAAATACAAAAAAAATTAAGTTTTTAGGTTGATCTCCCAATTAGGTTATAAATTCCCTGAAGCAGATTTAGGGTTTAATCACCAGCTCTCCTCAATCCTTAGCTTCTATATTAATCTTCCTAAAATTTTGTTCTTATGTCCTTCTGGAGCCTTCATGTCCCTAATAAGGATACTAAATATGATATACAAGGCAGCATGGTGCAAAGGCAAGATTACTTGGCTTAGAAATTAGAGACATATGTTTTCCTGCCCCCTTGTCAAATGTATCATGGGTGCTCAAATATAAAACCATCCATCCCACATGTGATATTGTGATTTTATAATAAGAAATATATATTTGGTCTTTGTTTCCATTTCTGGTACAGATCTCCTAAAGCCCTTGAAATTTCTTGTGTTGAGAGTTATACAAGTGTCTTTGTTATATGAATGAGGTTGATTGTGGAAAGCCTCCAAGGTACCTAAAAATGGGGATTGGTTGCCAGGGAATCAACAAAAGTGTTGAAACCTTCAGTCCCATCCCCTAGCTTCCAGGGAGGAGAGAGGAGCTAGAGATGGAATTCTAGTACCAAAGGCCAATGACCTAATCATCTATGCCAATGCAATGAAGTCTTCATTAAACCCAAAAGGATGGGGTTCAGAGAGCTTCCAGGTTGGTGAATGTAGGGAGAATGGAATGTCTGGAGAGGGCAAGGAAGCTCTGTGCCCTCTCCCCATACCATAACCTATGCATTTCTTCCATCTGGCTGTTACTGAGTGTGAGAAAAAAAACAAGTAATCTTTTCTGTCAAAGAAGTGAGTTTAGGCAGCTGCCATTTTGGTTCACGTGACTTGACTTGCAGCTCCTGGGGGCGGGGGCTCCATTTTGAAGGGGCAAAGATCAACTCCTCCCCTTTTCCTTTAACTTAGCCAATTACACAAGACTGTGAGCCTAAGTTATGACCATTCAAGAGTGAGGGACAGATGACATGTGTGTCAGTCATAAAACCTTGAGCTGACCGCTAGTTCAGTGTGTGTGCTCCCAGACTTTGTGGGTGTGCATGCATGTGGATCCTCCAGTAGGAGTAAAGAAAGATATTTGCTTTGCTGTCTGGCTCCCAAGTACCTTTGTGTTCTACCAGGACCCCTGGTTTTGGGGCTCACCTCATTTCTAACATGAGTTATATCTTTTTATAAAAAAAAAACTGGTGATTTAGTAAGTAGTAAATGGATTTCCTGAGTTCTGTGTGCTGTTCTATCAAATTAATTGAACCCAAGGTGGGCTCTTGGGAACATCTGATTTGTAACCAGTGGGTTAAAAAATACAGGTAACAACCTGGACTTGCATTGGCCTCTGAAGTGGGGGTATTGTGGGACAGAACTTTTATCCTGTGGAATCTGATGCTATGTCAGAATTGAGTTGAATTTGTAGAAGAGCAATATTTTCCACCCCAAAGTATCTCTCTTTGGTATAAGGGTTATTTTAAGCTGGTTATTTTTTAAGAAACAGCAGACTTGGGAAAGGTTCTGAAAGCCACATAGAAGTTACCCTTTTATAAGGGAAATTTACATTTATAAGGGAAACCTCCATTTGTAAGGGTGTCTTTATCAGGAAGAGTATGACTCTAAATCTCTTAGGCTCTTATCAATGCAGAACACAGTGATTAAATCTGCATAACAGTCTTATCCTTCTTTACTGTGCTTTTCCTGATAACCTCCATAACTGACTCCCCACCACCATCTTTTATCTTTAGCTGAAGGTGGTATTTAAGGTGAGGCTTTTACCTTTTTGGCAAATTACTAGGTTTTCCTGGATCTGTCCCATGTATACAGGAGGTATACATGTTATTCAACTTTTGTTTGATTTTCTCCTGTTAGTCTGTATCATGTCAATGTAATTCTTAGATCAGACAGAAGTGTTTAGAAGAGTAGAGGGAAATATATACTCCCTAACAACATTTAGGTCTACAATACTGTTTTGTATTATGTCATTGTTAATGACACCTACCAAGTAAAAAGATGAAGTCATATCCCTAGGAATATTTTAATACTTATTCAATGTTTGCCTTCATTTGAAAAAATCAATTCCATCAGGTAACCACCTTATGGATCTAAAATGTGTAATGATATGTCTTTTAAACAGTATTATGTTATTCAAAATAAAACAAAACAATTGAGAATGGCTTTGAATATGAGACATTTTAATTTAAGAGACTTTGAAACAATGCACATGTAAGGAGAATACCTGATCACAGATTAATTTATGTGAGGTGGGGATGGGAGGGCTGCTGCTTATATCAGACTAACACTTACTGACAACTTTAGGTTGTCATATTACAGATATAAGGTAACGAGAACAGTGAATATTCATTTGTGTGTGGTTTTTTCCTGCCTATTTTTTCCCACTGGTTTCTAGATTTCTTTAAATATATTCCAAACATTTACCCTTAAGGTAAAGGAAGTTATGCACAGAAACAATTTCAGAGAACAGTCAATAGCATTCAGTGACAGAAGGGGTTTAGGAATGGATAAGGAACAAAAAAGAAATGACTCTAGGGATTTCAGATTTAGAAGCATGGAAGCACTGGTGCCTATAATAGAAAGGGGAAACAGTCATGAGAAGCTAATATATGTGGGAGTAGATAATGAGTTTCATTTGGGATATTTAATTGTGAGAGTGATGGGGGGACACTTAATTGGAGATGTTCTGTAGGTGTAATGATATTAAGAAGGGGAAAAATTCAATTAGAGCTCCACCAAATTATATCAACTGTGTCCAAACCGTATTGATTGCCTGTGTGTATTCCTGGTGTGCAGTGCAGCAAAGCTGAATGCCACTGAGCTCCCCTTCAGCTCTACATTCTTTGATTTGATGAAGGATATAGCGGGTGACGCAGCAGATACAGCATGAATCCAGCTGTTTTCTCTCACTGTTCCTCTGACGTATATGTTTCTTGTACTACAAAATGATAATACTGTGCCAAGTTCAACTAACTGATCAGGGTTACCAAGGGTATCAAAATCCATCATATACTTGAAAGTAATAGGAAAACCAAAATGTATTATAGAAATGTATGATACTTATTATTATGTCTATTATTCTACTTGGAGAAGTAGGTAGGAACTTATACAAAGTACTTGGGTTAAGAGAACCTTTTATTACTTCTATAACTAAAATTTTGTAGAAATTAATTCCCAGCTGCTTAAGATACTTTTAAATGTCATCACAAACTAATCATAACCTAACCTGCTTTTTAGCCCCATTTTCAGGACCTCTCCCAAGCATTTCAGAAACATAACTACCCAGTTTTTCCAAGGCGCCATGTAAAAGCATTCCGGTAAGCTTTTGTATTGCAGGTCCCTCTATCCTGGAATGCAACCTTTACTCCTCCATACCCCCAGTTCTACATCCAGTAAGGCCTAACTTCTTTGAGATGCATTTCAAATATCACTCCTACTTCAAGAAGAATCATTCACTCCTTTTGCTTCTAGACCATTTAAGTCTTAAATTTTAAGATATATCTTTATATAAGGACATCAATAAAGGCCTCTCTTTTTCTTTGCTGTGGCCTTCCACAATTTATGAGAAGCACCTGGTGATTAAACCCCAATAGCCTTAGCTCCTCTGATTCAAACAGCTCCCCAGGACAAGATAAGCTGCACTCAAGGCTACATTCTTGCATACCCCTCCTCCCTACTGTTTTTACAACTCGGGGACAATTTGCAACAAGGTGTCTCTAGTTAGTAGAAAGGTACCTCCCCACCACCCCCAGAAGGCAAAGACTTAAATCTGCATAACATCCTTACCCTTGTTTACTGGCCTTTTCATGTTAGCCTCCCACAACTGGCTTCCCTCCCCAATATCTTCTTTGTCTTTAGCTGGAGAATGGCATTTAAGGTGATGACTTGGGCCATCTAGGGAAGATACTTAGTTTTCTTGGTTCTCTGCAATGTATACAGGAGGTGCACATGTTATTAAACTTATTTGTTTTCTTTTGTTAATCTGTGTTTTATACAGGGATGTCTCAGCCAAGAACCTAGAAGCATAGAGAAAAATTATTTTTTCCTCCCCTACAGAGTTATGTGGGCCAACAGAGAAACTGTGTTCTCTACTTGCTAGAGGATAATGCATGCTTATTATTGATTACTGAATTATTTTTGATTATTGAATTGTATAGATGATGCATGTTTATATCAATATATAGATAATGCATATTATAAATAATTGGAAAAATATAATAACTATATTATTCTGATTTGTAAAATATTTTGCTCAAGTTTATGCTAAGGCATAAATCAATAGAATACAAGTGCCTTTACTATTAAGGTCATTTAGAGAATTAAAAGTATAAATGTGTAAGTTTGTGTGTATGTATATATGGGCATACACATATACTCACATGCCAACATAAAACATTGATTTAAAGTTAAACTTTGCCCTAGCTGGTTTGACTCAGTGGATAGAGCATTCGCCTGTGGACAGAAGGGTCCCAGGTTAGATTCCGGTCAAGGGCACATGCCTGGGTTGCGTGCTAGGTCCCTGGTAGGGGGCATGCAGAGGCAGCCAATCAATGACTCTCATCATTGATGTTTCTATCTCTCTCTCTCCCTCTCCCTTTCTCTCTGAAAACAATAAAAATATATTTAATAAATAAATAAAGTTAAGCCTTAATAAAGTATGTTTGTCATATGATTAAATGGTTATGCATGTATGAGTATTGAAAATATGCATGAGTGAAACCAAATGCCAACTACATGAATATACCATAGAACAATTAGCCAATTAAGAAATTATTTTTGTTCACATAGGTGTATTAAAATTATTTATAACTTTTTATTACATCATAATGCTTCATTGCATATTCAGGTTTGAGAGATTAATACCTATAGCATCCAGGCAGATAAAGTATGTGGAGGAAATGGGTCCAGTGATAGTTGTGATAAATTAGTGTGCTTGCTTATCTAAAGAAGGAAGTCACTATCAAGGACAAGTCAATTGCTACCAAGCTAAAATGAGAGTCTAGAGTTTCTAGACCTACCAGATTTTCAGAAAGAAAAGCAGGACTTTTTATTTCTTTAGTATTTCAATTTTTAAATATTCTTAAGTTGTATGCATTGCTGGATTCAATCTGTAAGCCATGACTGATATAGTATGCCTTATCTTAATTATATAGACATATACTTAGCACATGTGCATGCACACGTATATGCACACACATACCATGCTAAAGACAACTAGTTGCTAACATAAATAAATATAATAAGCAAACCCTGTACATGCATGTAAAAATGACCTCAAAAAACAAATGCTGCTCTTTTGTGACAGGTGCATGTGTAAAAGGACTTTCATTTGAAAACTTGTACAATAAATAATAAGCATATATTATAAAGTGATGATGTGTGTCATATTATGTATAGTTTCCTGCATTTCTCTAATAAGAGTGGGCAGATTTTTGTTTCAGGGAAAGTTCTAACTTTATATACAATTCATCAGTATATTTCCCATATGTGGGATAAAAATGCAATAGGGTGAATAAGCAATATACATAGTCTATACCTGGCCTCCAAGGTATATGGAATATAGGTAGAAATAAGGGGATGATATTTAGTACTTGAATTAATCTCATAGGGGCAAAGAAAAGAGAGTTGGAGTATATACTGAGAGAAACAAATATATATTGGTGTTCGTAGGAGAGAAAAGCAGCAAGCTCTGGTTAATGTTCCACACTATAGTGCCATTGGAATGGTGGAAATAGAAGCCCAAGAATGTTCTAGGCTGGGTCGGCTGGTCAGAGGATATGTCTGGCTCCCAGTTCTATGGCAACAGCTGGAAGAAAGCAGTGATCCCAAACACGATGCAAATTTACATACAAATCTGAGCAAAATGATTTCCACCAGCTGGAGCTGAGGGTTCGCACCCCCTGTTCTTCCATCAAGAGAATCAGGTTGATTGCAGGGATAGAGAACAGCTACAATCTCTTCTGATACAGTCATCTGAAGTAATCTAAAACCATCTCTAGGCTATGAAAATTCACTTAAATCAAATTTCTATAGCTACAATTCATTTGAAAGGCAATGCCAGTCCTCATATTTAATTAGAGATAACAATTGAAAGATTTTAAAAAATGTTTTAATTAAAGAAAAAATTAAATATTTTTTAAAAATATGTTTATTCATTTTTAGAGAGAGAGAAAGAGAGAGAGAAACATCAGTGTGAGATTGAAACATCAATTAGCTGCCTTCTGCACACCCTCTACTGGGGATCAAGCTGGAAACCCAGGTATGTGCCCAACCAGGAACCAAGCTGGTAACCTTTCAGTGCACAGTACAATTCCCAACCAACTAAGCCACACTGTCCAAGGCCATAGATCTTTTTTCAATTTTGATAGGAATGTATGTTTTTAAAAAGTTAAAACAAAAAATCACTGAAAAGTTGAAAGTTGTACTAGTAAAGGGGATACTGCCTTAAGGAAAGGAAGCTGGAAGCAGAATGGGGAAATTAAGACAAACTTTATAGAATTTACATTTTGTCTC